>NW_006399846.1:11002111-11041568 GCF_000299155.1 Elephantulus edwardii | reverse complement strand
GGTGCGGTTGGCGCAGGATAGAGCAGGGTTTAGGGCTGTTGTGCATAGGGTCGCTATGAGTCGGAAACGACTCGACGGCACATAACAACAACAACATCCCATGGACTACCAAAGAACCACAATTCTGACTTGAAGTAAGTGTAACCAGGGTACTCCTTTGTGCCAAGGACGGTAAAACTGCCTCATTTACTTGGGACATATTTTGCAGGAGAAGCCAGTCCTTTGAGAGATATGATGCTGGGAAAGATAGAACCTTCAGTGAGGTGGATTGAGACAGTGACTGCCACAGTGGGCTTGAGCAGCACAGAGAGTGGATGGCAGGATAGGGCAAGGTTCACTTCTTTTTTTCATAGGATCACAATGAATGATAGTCAACTTGATGGCATCTAGCAACAGCCAACTCCTGCCTTGACTAACATACTCTTTGTATCTGCTGCCATCTTGGAACAAGGAACTTGAAGTGGTGAAGTGGCAACTTGTAGCTTAGTTTTAATAGATTCTTACAGTGCTTTCTGCTGGATGCATTTCTCCTTAGGACTCTTTAGAATCTGTAAAGCCATAAAACCTAAAGCTGTGGAGAGAGAAACACAAATTCCCCAAATGCTGGGAACCAGAGTAATTCCTCATTTTACATTTTTGTGGAGCTGTGTACACTGTCTTTTGTGGACATAGTATCATAAAACAGTTTTTTTATTTCATGTACCTGCTACAATCTAGAGGAGGGAAGTCCTTTCCTCCAAGAGTATCACCTTCAACTTTATCTGTACCTTTGTTTTTTCAAATTGCTGTTTGTGTGAACATTACAGAGCAAATTAATTTTTCATTTAACCATTCATACACACTCAGCTATACTTCTAAAAGGTTCCTCTGTTCTCAGGATGACATCTTCTGGATGGTGTAGTAAGTGAGAGGGTCATGTGAATCTTCTGGGCATGTCACCACAGCTGCACCTCCTTTGCTGTACTGTATGTAGGTTCTTTAATCTGATGGAGTGTTCTTTGAAATCCTATGTCAGTGAATCAGATACAAATAAGTCTAGTATGATAGCTAAGAGAACAAGCAAAACCCTTGTGTGGACTTTGTGTCAGTCCTGGTCAAGATGAAACACTGCGTTTTCCAGGTTATATTATAATCAGCTTGCCAGCAAGTGTCTGTTGATCTCCTTAAAGATGGTTCTGTATCAGACCTCAGAGATGTCTTAAATTTAGGCAGAGAGACTGGGCTTTTGTACCCCCTCGTGTGTTAGACACTGATTGTCACCTGGCTAGCCCTGAGGATCAGGGGGGCATAGACTTGGGGAAGCCAGATCCCTTAAGCTGAGAGCATTTCTGAAAGGAGTCTCAGTTGTGAGCCATCAGCAGGGAACAGGCCTGGCACTTGGTGGAATGAGCCCTTACATCATGAAAGGAAGATCTGAGGAGCACAGCCAGCATCTTGTAGAACTTCTAAAACTAGCCAAGAAATTCTTTCCTGGTCCTTCTGCCTTACTCCTGAACACAGGAGTTAAGGATTAGATTTGTTATGTGCTATAGAGTCGACTATGACTCATAGCAAGCCTATGAACAACAGATCTGAACCTTGCCCTATCTTGAGCTAATTTCACCATCTACACACCTGACCCCGATACTCTAGTCACTGTGTCTGTCCATCTCTTCAAGGGTCTTCCTTTCCTGTACTGACCCTCTACCCTTCCGAGCATGATGTCCTTCTCTAAGGACTGTTCCTTCCTGGCCACCTGCCCAAAGTATGTGAGACAGAGCTTCAAAATCCTTGCCTCCAAGGAACAACTTGGTTTCACCCTCTCAAGGACAGACCTGGAGTTAATTCTCTTTCCAGTCCTTGGTATGTTCACTGCTCCTCTCCAGCACCACTACTCAAAGGCATCAGAACTCTATGCCTTTGGGATTGCAATGCAGCTTCTTAACACTAGACCCCCCAGAGCCATTTTATAAGGACTAGATACATCGTATTCAATTTTAATTGCTTGCTACTCAACAGTACATAACAACATTGTTTTAACTGGTATGCTGCTGGCTATAGGAAGTTGCACTGTTAACCCAAAAGCATCACCTCTCTGGCAGTTTGAATCTGCTAGTGGTTCTGAGGGAGAAATATGGGCAGTCTCCTCTCCTACAGTGCTGACTAGACAGCATTGAGAATTTTTATTGTTTTAAACATAACTCAATAGGAAAATCCTTTGAGCCAAAAGGTTGCTTATTTTTGACACCTAATTTGTACTTAATTTCTATGAAACTTGCAGGGAGGTAGAAGATAAAAAAAAGATTCAAAGTCTCTTGGCTCTCGTGGGGACAGATACTGGCGAAGTGACCTATTTTTATAAGGAGCCTCCACACAAAGTAAGTGATTTTTTGCTGTAGCATGGTGAGTATGGCTTTAAAAAAAATCTAATGACGCTTGATAATCAGAACAACTTTGCTAAATAAGCCAAGTGAAAATACAGCCACCATGTTCTCAAGTTCCAGAGTACTCAACAGCTATTTTTTAATTACAGAGAACATTATAATTTTATTCTTTCCTTTGGAAAAAACAAACAAACTATAGGATGTAGTATGTTGTTGTTGTTATGTACCATCAAGTTGCCTGTGACTCATGGCGACCCTGTGTACAATAGCTCTGAGGCCTGCCCTGTCCTGAGCCAGTTTCACTGACACCAACACACCTGTCCCCATTGCCCAACTGTAGCAGTCCATCTCATCTGGGGCCTTCCTTTCCTGTGCTGTCCCTCTACCTTTGCAAGCATGATATCCTTCTCCAATGATCTGTTCCTTCTGGCCACATGCCCAAAATGCTTCAAATCCTAGCCTCCAAGGAGAAACTTGGTTTCACCCTCTCCAAGACAGACCTATTTGGTTCAAGACTCTTCTCCAGCTCCACAACTCAAAGGCATCAATTCTTCTGTCATCCTTAGTCATTATCCAGCTCTCTGATGCATAGCAAGTCATTGTAAAGACCATAGATTGCATCGGGTGCACCACCATTTAGAAACCCAAAGCTCAGAGGAGTAGATGTTGTGGCTGAGATAAGAGAAGAAAGCAAATACAGACGTAGTGTGAGACCACATTTCAGTAGTTGCTGTTTCTTGTTTATCTATACCAAGTATGAAAATAATACATGGGTCTGTAATAAAAATAAATACAGAATACAGAAATTACATTGTTCAAAAGTAACGGTTTCTTATAATCCTATACTCCAAAATAAACTCTTATTAAAAATGTGTTATATATGCTTTCAACTTTTTTTAGCATTCATATAGTGGTATTTTTGTATGTATGATGGATTTTAATTTTTATAAACAGTGTCTCACTATACATAAGTGCACAGTTAGGTGTTTCCATTAGATGTTTCCTAAAATCCCTTGTCAGCTGTTACTATGTATCCCTGCATACTGTATGTGCAGTCTTGGGTTGTTTGCTGTTTTTATCACTAAGCCTGGGCTTTATCCAATTTGTTACTTTTCCTATGTTATCTCTTCTATTCTTAACATCCTTATATGATTATTTAAATGTAAATTTACCTTTTGCTTAAAGCAAAGATGAGCTCTGATGGTGTAGTGTATAATGTGTTGGGCTGCTAACCCAAAAGTTGGCAGTTCAAATACACTAGCACTCCTCAGTCTCCTCTCATTGAGATTTACAGCCTTGGAAACCCAGTAAAGGTCGCTATAAGTTGGAACTGCCTTGACGAGGCTTGGGAGGCTTTTTGTTTTGTTTTTTAAATAAATTTTTGTTTTAGATTGGTTTGCTTATAAAGTTCATATATGTTGCATTTCACACCATTCTTCATTCATTGAGTTTCATATAATCATTCAAATTAATTATATTTTATAGAATTAATCAACATTGGTTGTTTGTGGGTTTTTTTTAAAATATATGCTTTTTTAATTTAATTTTATTATTTTTTGTGTGTATACCGTCAAATCGGATCTGACTGGTACAAGAGGAGATTGCCCTTCCTTCTCCAGCAGAGCATCTGGTGGATTCAAACCGCATACCTCCAGGATTGCAGTGCACCTTCTTGCCACTAGACCCCCAAAGTGCCCCCAATTTTTTTTTTCAAATTATTTTGTGTGTGTGTACCATCAGATCTGATTGGTACAGGAAGAGATTGTTCCTCCTTGTCCAGCAAAACATCTGGTGGATTTGAACTGCTCACCTCTGGGATTCCAGTGCAATTTCTTGCCACTAGGCCACCAGAGCTTGTCTGGTTGTTTGTTTTAAAGAAGAAATGAGAAAGCAAGGCTGGGCTAGGAAGCTGGAGGGATGGAAATGGGGAAGACAAACTGGAACTGGAGAGAGTATTGACGCAAATTGGAAAGAGCATTCAGTGTCACAGAACAATTGGTGTATGAATTGTTGAAGGGAGCTAATTTACTTTGTAAACTTTTACCTAAAACACAAAAATGTCAAAATAAAGTTTAGCTGACTTCTGTGAAACTAAGTCTTAAGAAGTGAAATATTACAGTTCGAGCAAGGTAACATTTATACTTTTTTTTCCTTCTTAAGGTCACCATTCCCCAAAAGGGTATTCAGACTGGAAATTTATGTCAACAGAATGAATCTTCCACTTTAAAAACAGGTAATAATCATATTATAAATTCTCATTGCTTGAAGATTCAAAAGTACAGTGCAAATCAGTACTTTCCCTCCTACTATATAATAGTATGGAAGCAGGAGCGGTATCCACTTCCGAAATGGCTTACCTCCAGAAACTCTATGTACGAACAGTGCTCAGGCCGTTCGTTCATAGGGTCGCTATGAGTCGTCTACAACTCAACGGCATCAAACAACAACAACATATAATAGTAATGGAACTCTGATAGTTTAGTGGTAAGAAATTGTCCTACCAACCCAAAGGCATATAGTTCAAATCCATCAGCTGTTCCAGCTGATAAAATGAGCAGTCTCCTGCCATGCAGTTTACAGTCTCTCAAAACCCATTGGAGGGTCAGCTAGGAATAGGTTCCTTCTGAATGATATATGTTATTGTTAAGTGCCGTCGAGTTGCAGGCGACTCATAGTGACCCTATGAAGGAGAGTCCTCAACGCTTGGGTGCCTTTCATCCTCTCTCCAGGTTCATAGGGTTTCCGGAGGCAAGCTATTTGTAAGTGGATGCCACTCCTCCTTCCAAGGAATGATATATAACCACAATAATAATACAATGACAGGGGCATGTGGAGGTGTAGTCTGTTGGGAGTTGCACTGCTAATCCAAAGACAGCACCTCTCTGGTGATACAAATCCACTAGTGACTCCAAGGAACAAAGATGAGCAGTCTCCTTCCTTCAACTTACAGCTTCAAAAGCCCCCTGGAGGATTAGCTATAAGTCAGTTTCAACTTATCATCAATGAGTTAAGTTGATACAGAGATAATTAGTGTACTTAATGATGACTGTGGTAGCCTGAAAATCTTACTGAACTTCTTTAGTCACCCGGGAAATTAAATTTTGTTCCGTTCATTTTTTTCTTTTTATATATAATTTATTATAAATAATAAGATAAAGGAGGGAAGAAAACACATACATACAGAGACACACTGACAGACACAGACACACACACACAGACACAGACACAGACACACAGACAGACACAGAGAAACACATACATACAGAGACAGATACACTAAAACAAGGAAAAAACCACTTATAAGAACCATATTTCTTATTTCTGCAAATGGCTGTGTGGTATTTACTGGTATTTACAACTATCTTGTTCCATTATCCATTTCATACTCCCTTGCCCTGAGCAAGCACTTCAGCTGACTGATTTTTTTTGCCTGGTCAGGTGATGCACATCTTCATTCCCGGTCTAGAAAGGTCTGGACCATTAATAGTCATGTCAGAATTACATTGCTTTTTGTCAGAATTTTCCATTGACTTTATTCTTTTTATCTCATTTTTCCCTCTTCCAGATTGTTGTCATACATATAAAGCCTAATCATATATTCCTTTTGGACAGTTCTTCCCCTCCCTGTTGTATTGCAGTGTTCATGTTTTATCTTTTCCCATTATCTCCCTAGCCCCCACATATCAGTCCTATTTTATGATAGTGGAGTTATGCAGTATTTATCCTTTTGTGACTGAGTTACTTCACTCAACATAATATCCTCCAGGCTCACTCATGTTGTGTAATGTTTAACAAGTTCATTGTTTTGAAAAACAAGAAACTCATGAAATATTATACAAAATGGGTGACCCTGGAGGACATTTTGCTGAGTGAAATATCTCAGTCACAAAAGGACAAATTTTACATAGTGCCATGGTTGTAAAATGGGACTGACATTGGGATTGAGGGAAGACTGAGAATGATGGGATAAATAATGTATACTGCATTGAAACAGATAAGGGAGAGAACTGTTTAAAAGGGATATATGATTATTCTCATGACAGGAGTCCAAAATGAAGGCTGTACAGTGGAGTAGACTTGGGAGTAGGGATTGTATATCAATGAAAGAATTTTTCTTTTACTTTTCAAAGAGAAGAGTAAATTGGATGGGAGGGGTGGGCAGGGAGAAAAATGCAACAATGAATGAATTGAAATCTTAAGTCTCTGTAAACTTTCATTAAAATAAATTTTTTAAAAAAAATTTTAAAAAGATTCTCAAAAAGGTGAAAAAAAAACACCCAAGTTCATTGTTTTTCAGTGGCACCTAATATTCCATTATGTGAATGTTCTGTAGTTTTTCTATCCATTTGTTTGTTGATGGGTGCCTGAGTTGCTTCCATCTCTTTGCTATTGTGAATAACATAGGAATAAACTTGGGTGTGTATATATCTGTGTGAGTCATCACTCTGATTTCTTTAAGGTCTGTGCCCAGTAGTGGAATTGCTGGGTCAAATGGTATTTGTATTTCCAACTCACTGAGAAAGCACTAAACTGCCTTCCATAGTGCCTGTACCATTTTACATTCCCACCAGCAGTGTATAATTCTCCACAAACTTGCCAGCATTTGTTGTTTGCTGCCCTGTTGAATTTTTATATTGTTTCTGGGTCAGCACAATTTTTTTTTTTACTGCTTGTTTTATTTTATTTTAAATTTTTTGTACTGCTTATTTTTAAATTAATCTTGTCTTCTGAATATTATAAGTGATACCATATAACCAAAAAAAGGGAAAAATTAGATTTTGTTGTGGATTATTTTTAATGTTTTGCTGTTTTTTTATAAAATAGAACTTTACAGAGAAAATTGACAGAATTCCAAAGGAAAATTTAACAGGTTTTTCTGTAGAAAAAGATGTAATTATTATCCAGGAAGTTAGTGTATGCTTTCCTTTCCCTTCCTTGTCTTTTTAGGTAAATGGAACCAGTATATCAGAAGAAAAGCTGCATACAATTTTTTTACCTCTTTTTATTTTGTATCCTAAAGTAAACAAAGGAAGACCAGCAGTGAGAGAGAAGGAAGAAAGGGTTGAGCAATACCAAAGAGATGTTCAGATACTTAAGCTACAGGTAAAACATTTGTTTGGGCAAACCAGTACGATTTTGATCTACAACATTCACTTTGTATGTTGTAGTTATGTGACGCTGAGTCAGAGCTGACTCATAGCTGACCCTCAGGAGGTTTTTAGAGGCTGGAAAACACAAGAGGAGATTGCCTGTTTTTCTCCAAGCCGGGAGCTGGTGGATCCAAACCACTTGCCTTTAGGTAGGTTGGCAGCACAACTCCTTATCCCCCTCCCAGGCACCAGAATCCCCTTTTGTATAATACCTAATACTCGTATAAGTTTTGTATAATACCTTTACTGCCACATAAGTCATTTCTCTTGTACACAGATTAGAGCTAGATTGGAAAAGTAAAGTTTCTCATCCAAGAGCTAGTATTTTAAAAGGGAGCTCTGTGCAACAATGAATGAATGAAAACCCAAAATCTCTGTAAATGTTCATTAAAACGAATAAAATTTAATAATAATAAAAAAATTTTTTTTTTAAAAAGGGGGGAGCTCTGGTGATCTTGTGGTTAAGGAGTTCTACTGCTAATCAAAGGCATGCAGTTCAAATCCACCACTGCTTTTTGGGTAAAATATGGGCAGTCTCCTCTTGTACTATTTACAGCTTCTGACAGTGCGCTGAAGGGTTAGATATGAGGTGCTTTTGTCTAAATGGCACGTAACAACAATAGTATTCTATGACTGTTTCTCCTGCTTGACCATTCTAGAGGTGTTTCTTTGTACTTTGAGTTCATTCAGCTTATATGCTAACCTCTCTCCAGTAAAACCATCGTGAAGTAAAACTGTTTTGTGTTTGGCTTACAGGCTACACAGAGAATTGCAGGCAGGAGGAAACTTCTCTATGCTGATAGATTGCTATTTGTTGTTGTTTTTTGCTGTTGAACTGACTACAGCTCACAGCCACCTGAAGAACCATAGATCGGAGCCTTGCCCTAGCTTGTGCTTCCCTCACAATCTGTTCAATACTCAGGCCCATTCTGACCGTCACTGTGTTAATCCATCTCGTTGAGGGTCTTTCCCTCCTTCACTGACCCTCCACATTTTCCAAAGTCTAGCCCCTCCTAAGTCCAAAGAATGTGAGACAAACTTTCACCATCCTCTTCTGCAAGGAGCACCCTAGCTGCACCTTTCCCAAGACCTCTTTGTCCTTTTGGCCATCTACAGGGTATTCAGTTCTCTTCTCCAACCCCACAACTCAAAGGCATTCCTCTGTCTTCCTTATTCATTGTCCAAAGTTGTCATTTGATACAGTACATTTATTTCATTTATCAGATGGAATGGGTTTTTCTTTTCTGCCAGAGAAAATGTTTTGTGCTTAGGTGAAAATTTACAGGGCAAATTAATTTCACATTTGATGATTTCTATGTTAAGTGTTACATGACATTGGCTGTATTCCTCACAATGTGTGAGCACTCTCTCCTGTTCCTCCTCTGGTTCCTTGTGTCCTCTCGCTCTCTTCCTGGCTTTGCTCTTGAGCAGGTGTCCTTTTCATCTCATGTAACTGATTGCTCTAAAGAACACATTCCTCTCAGGTGTTTTTAATGTTATGCTCCTATTCGGCTGAAAAGTGGTCTCCAGAGACGGCTTCAGTCCCATGTCTAAAAGATGTCTTAGAGGTTTTTTTCTTGTTTTCATTTTATTCTTTATAACAGTGTTGTTGTTAAGTGCCATCAAGTCATCTGTGACTCATAGCAACCTAATGAACATTAGATCTGAACCCTGGCCCATCCTGTGCCATCCTCATCATTTCTGATATACTCAAGTCCACCCTTAAGTCACTTTGTCAGTCCATCTCATTGAGGATCTTCCCCTCCTTCACTGATCCTCCATCTTCCCAAGCACGTTGTCTTTTTCCAAGCACTGGCCCCTCTTAACTTAAAATTTGACCATCTTTACTTCCAAGGAGCACCCTGGCTGCACCTTTCCCAAGACATATTTGTTTGTCCTTTTGGCAGTCCATGGAATATTTAGTATTCTCCTCTAACACAACAACTCAAAGGCATCTATTCTTCTTCTGTCTTCTTTATTCATTGTCCAACTTTCAGCTGCATAGCAAGTAAATGAAAAGACCATGGTTTGGATCAGGTACACCTTAGTCTCCAAACTGTAATCATTGCTCTTCAGCACTTTGAAGGTGTCCTTGACAACAGACTTTCCCAGTGTACTACATCTTTTGATTTCCTGACTGCTGGTGACAAGAGTGTTAATTGTGGCTTCAAACAAGATGAAATTGACTACTACTTTTTCTTCTCTATCATGATGTTGGCTATTGGCCTGTTGGTGAGGATTTTTATTTTCTTTTTAAAAAAATTTTTAAAGGACAAATATTGCATGGTGCCACTGCTGTAAAATGGGACTGATATTAGGGTGGGGGTAAGACTGAGAAAAACTGGATAAATTGTATATACTGCACTGAAAAAAAATTTTTTTCTTTTATGCTGGTTTATTTACAAAGTTCTTATACATTGTTTTTCAAACTGAGTCTTTCCCATTTTCTTCACACACACCTCCACACCCCAATTTTTGTTTTCTTGATGTTGAGATACAATCCATATTGAAGGCTATAGTCTTTGATCTTATACAGCAAGTGTTTCAAGCCCTCCTCACTTTGACCAGGAAAACTGTGTCATCTGCTTAATACAGGTTGTTGATGAATCTTCCTCCTCTCCTGATGCCACATTCTTCATCATATAGATCCATTTGACATTGGCAATGATACGACTGGTACCATGTCCTCTTCTAAATCCAGCTTGAGTTTCTGGCCGTTCTCTCTGAATGTACTATTGTTGATTGCCTTTGAGTCGAGCACAACTCATAGTGACCCTATGAACAAAAGCCCTGAAGCCCCTCTACAATTATCAATATTTGTCAAAGTTCATAGAGTTTCTGGAGTCTTATTCTTTAGGAAGTGGATGCGACTCCTGCTATTGTAGCCATTTAAAAAATAATCTTCAGCTAGATTCTGCTTGCATGTGATATTAATGATATTATTAAATAATTTCTGCATTCTGTTGGGTCACCTTTTTTGGGAATGGAAACAAATATGTATCTCTTCAATCACTTGGGCAGGTAGCAACTAGAAAGTATTAAAAGGGAGAGATACCTAAAAGGCAAATAGTGGAAAGGTGAGAATTCCACAGTAGACAAAGCTGTCTTTCATAGCTTGCTTTGTTTAATACAGATGCTGGGCTTATCCTGGATAGAGTTTACTTTGATATCAGATGGAACCTGGCTGAAAACAGAGAATATCAGAAGAATGTCTGTGTTTTATTGACTGTGCAGAGGCATTTGATTCGGTGGATAACAACAAACTATGGCTACAATTGAGAAGAATGGGAATCCCAGAATGCTTAATTGTGCTGATGCAAAATCAATACCTAGACAAAAAAGCTGTTGTCCAAATGGAACAGGGAACACTTAGGAAGTGTTGGGAAGGATGTATATTGGAGTGTATCCTTTATCCATACCTTGTCAGTCTGTATGCTGAGCAAATAATTTGTGAAGCTGAACTCTATGAGAAAGATTGTGACAACAGGGTCATCAACGACCCATGCTATGCAGATGACACAAACTTGCTTGTAGAAAGCGAAGAGGACCTGAAGTACTTCTTGCAAAAGATCAAAGACTACAGTCTTCAAAATAGATTTCATGTTAACATCAGAAAGACAAAGGTCCTCAACGCTGAGCCAGTGGGCAACATCATGATAGATGGAGAAAGGATTGAAACAGTTAATGATTTCATCTTGCTTGGATCCACCATCAACACCCCTGGTACCAGCAGTCAGGAGATAAGGAGAAGTACTGCTTTGGGCAAGTCCACCATCAGAGATCTCTCCAAAATACTGAAAAGCAGTGATGGCAGTTTGAAGACTAATATGTACCTAATTCAGGCCATGGTCTTTTCAATCACTTGCTATGTATCTAAGAGCTGGACATTGAATAAGGATGACAGAAGAAGAATTTGATGCCTTTGAGTTGTGATGTTGGAGAACAGTACTGAATATCCCATGGATTGCCAGAAGAACAAATAGATATGTCTTGAAAAAGGTGCAACCAGAAGGCTTCTTAAAAAATGGCAGAAGCTTCATTTCTCATATTTTGGACATGTTTTTAGGAAAGGCTATTCCTTTGAAAAGAATATCACACTTAGAAGGGTGGTGGGTCAATGAAAGAGAAGAAGACCCCTGTTGAGATGGTTAGACATGGTGACTACAGCAATGGGCGCAGATGTATTGGAGATGGTGAGGAAGGCACAAGATAGGACAGGATTCAGATCTGTTGTTTGTAGGGTCGCCATGAGTGGTACTCAACTCAGAAGCACCTACCACCACCACAACAACCCTGTAAGGTAAAGAAAGCACAGTTAAGATTTTCTACTGTTTATTTTGCCATCGTGGTTGATTTGGTTTTAAATTGTCTGGAGAACATCATTTTCAGAGGTCACATCTGCAGGTCAGAAATAGGAGCAGTGTGCAAACCTGCCCTTGTTGTTCTCTCTAGGTGGAGGCGCTACAGGCTCAGCTGGAAGAACAGGCCAAGCATTCTAGAGAACAAGTTGAAGGACTCATGGAAGACAGACGGATACGTATTGAGGAAATACAAGTCCAGCACCAGAGAAATCAGGAAAAAGTCAAAGAGCTAACCAAAAGGTAAGTGGTGAAGCTTGATCAAAAAAATTTTTTCTGAGCGACTTGAAAGTTACCAGTACCCTCACACAAGAAAGAGCTGAATGGTGCCTAGGTACTACTGCTGATTCTTCTGAGCAACCAGGTTGAAAATAACGAGAAAGTTGAGATAGTGTACAGTGTATAGCCAGTGTGGCTGAACAAGTTGTGTGTGGATTGTTAAATGGGAACCTAATTTTCTGTGTAAGCTTTTACTAGTTAACAGTCTTGTACTGAAAGGGACATAGAAAACATTGTCTTCTTCAGGCATCCCTGTGTAGGTGAGTGTTGAGGTTTTATCCAAGACTGCTGTTAAGTCTCTTCTTGAAGATCTGGTGGGCATTCCACACAGTCCTTTTAACCTACTTGCTTTAGTTTTAGCTTCATTCTTATGGGGAACAAATGTGCTTTTACCCATGGAGATGTATGGCTGTGACTTAATGTGATAGAACCTTTTGTTTGGCCTTCTATGAATACAGAAAAATATGTCTCTGTATACTTACACACAAAAAAGGAAAATGTGGACTCTCTATAATATAATCACTGTTGTATAGCACCTGCCATTGCTCAACTTTCTGGAGTCTTATTTCACCCAACCATTTTATTAAATGTGCCCTTTTTTAGGTCATTACTGACTTTTTTTTTCCTTTTCATTACTGACTTCTTAATTTCTAAGACCAGATACCCTTTCAGTCCTTGTTATGGTTGGTAGCTCCCTGTATATTTGAGACCACTAAACACCCCTTCTTTTAAATTCATCTTCTTGATTCTGTACTACCTTTCTTTTTTTATTCCTCTGCCTCCCTGGCCCTCCCCAGATTCCAGCTGGTTCCATTATGCAGCCCTAGCTTTGTGCTTGAACACTTTAAATGTGTCATGACTGAAATGAATTTTTTTTTTCTCTCCCCCAGCAAATATTCCTGTTCCTCATCTCAACCCTATTACTCACTGTCTCGTGTCTCGTTGTCATTGCCTTGGAACCAACTCATAGCTTACTCTCCTTAGGATTTCCAGGGCTTTAAATTGCTTGGGAGAAGATGGTCCATCTTTCTGCCATGGAGCTCCTGGTGAATTCAAACCACCAGTGAGGTGTGGGTGAGCAGCACAGCTGCCTACTGACTTCGCCACCGGAGCTCCCACAAACCTACTACTTCCTTCTATTTTCCATTTAATTTAAAACATCACATTCACCTGGTTTCCAAGCTTGAAACCTCAGAGTCATCCTCACCTTCCCACTCTCTTATTTCCCAATTCCAAATCTTACCAAGTGTGTGCTTGAGAAGCCTCTTAAATCCATTCTCTGTTCTCTTGTTCTTGCTAATTGTTGCAGCTCTATCCTTTTGTTATTGGTGATCTAACTGTTCTATGTCTGGTCTTTTACAGCCTTTCTAACTGCTATGAGACAGCCGTCACACCAGGAATTACTAAGGCTTAAAAACAGTGGTAGCTCCCTATTCACCTTATCCTAATATTTGAGCCTGAGCTATTAGGAACTCCTCATCTGGCAGCAAATTAACTTTACAGTCTCAAGTCCTATTGCCCTGTGATGTAGTTAACGTTATGCTTTAGCCAGACAAATAATAACGGTTGTTTATGGCAGGCCCCAGGATCCACACTGCCTGTCACCCCTGCTTTGAGATTTTCCCAGGCAAATTCTTCATCTTCCACATCCCCAGAGTGATTAGGTGCCTCTCTAATAACAATCACTGTCTAATAAGTATGTCTTTGTTCCCAACTCTGCCCTCCCTAGAGCACAGGCCCGCAATAAACATTCACTGAACACTTGAAGATATGTTTTTATTTTGCTAGAAGAATGGGCGATCTACTGCCATGTGATTAACTGCCTCTGAAAACCCGCTGGAGGGTCAGCTATGGGTCAGTTCGGGCCGGAGGATCACAACAACAGTTTCTCTGTGTTTTGTTGCTTTTTTTAAATTTTGTACTCAAGCATAGCATCTTGATTTTTGACTGATTTTAATTGTTTTCAGAGGACTAGTATTCTAAATTTCTATAGTCATTTGTAATTTTATCTCTGCCTTCCAGAATTTTAATAACACCCTAATTTCGCACCATCTGCATATTTGAGCATATAACTCATGCCTTCTATTAAGTAGATCATCCTAAGGATATTGAGTAGCATGGAGTCCAAGGCCATTAACAACTGCCCTTTGTGTGTTACATTCAAGCCATTTGTACATTAACAAGACTATGCTTTTAAAGATTGTAATAGAGAACATAATGTGAGACAGAATAAAATAACTCATTGAAAGCAGGAGATATTTTGATATTTTTGTGGTAACTGAAGCAGTTTCACTCTCCTTATATGTACACATATACCTGAATAAGTATACATATTTATCTGATGATATGTATTCTTTGTGCCAAGCAGCATGATATCATTTCTCCCTTATCTGTATACTCTCTCACTTATAAAAAGGATTAAATGGATCTGACATTACTTGTTGCTTAGAAAAACCATAGAAACTGTTTCATGGTATGTAGTAATTTTATAAGCATTACAATATTTTCCTAGCTGTTTATGTTACAATGATGAATTGCTAACTTCTAGATATAGTCTTCTTTGAAAATATTTTGAAAAATTGTTTATCTGTTCCTAAATTTCAAGAAATAGCAGGAATCTCTTCAGTGCCTTCTATATATCAAGTGGTTGGTACTGTCCTTGACAGTCGGATAATAATGATGGGAAAATGAATGAAAACTTAAGATACAGATCCTTTTAGTCAGCTCAGGAGAACACACATGTTGACAGTTAGAACCTGACATAGTATATAAGCAAGTTCTGAGTTATGTAATATAGATTATAATTCATTTAGAGGGTTTCAGAGACTGTTATTATTGTTGTTATGTGCTGTAAACAACCCTCTGTACAATAGCTCTGAACTCCACCCTATCTTGAACCAGTCTCACTGTCTCCCAACACACCTACCCCATTGCCCAGGTACTGTGTCAATCCAGCTTATCTAGGGTCTTCCTCTCTTGCGCTGTCCCTCTGACTTGCTAAGCATGATGACTTTCTTCATGGACTGGCTCCTTCTGGCCACATGTCCAAAGTATGTTAAATGGAGCTTCAAAATCCTTACCTCTAAGTTGCAGCTTCATTTCACCCTGTCTAGCACAGACATGAAGAGCAACAGTGTGTCTCTGGAGACGAAGGTGCATCTGGTATAGGCCATGGTCTTTGCAATCACTTGTTATGTGTCAGAGAGCTGGACAATGACCAGGGAGGATAGAAGGAGAATTGATGCTTTTGAGCTTTGGTGTTGGAGAAGAGTGCTGAGAGTGCCATGGACTGCAAAGAAAACAAACAGATTCATCCTGGAGAGGCTTAAACCAGGCTGCTCCTTGGAGGCCAGGATTCTGAGGCTTCATCTGACATACTTTGGTCATGATGTAAGGAGAGACCGGTCCTTGGAGAAGGACATCATGCTTGGGAGGGTGAAGGGCAGGTGCAGGAGGGGAAGGCCCTCTGGGAGGTGGATTGATTCAGTGACTGGGGCAATCGGGATGAGTGTGTCAGAGACGATGAGATTGGCACAGGACAGAGCAGAGTTTAGAGCTGTTGTACATAGGGTCATTATGAGTTGCATGCAACTCGATGGCACATAACAACAACAACAGTACAGACATCTTTGTTCTCTTGGCAGCCCATGGTATGTTCAATACTCTTCTCCAGCACCACAATTCAGAGGCATTGATTCTTCTTCCTTTATCCTTGGTCATTGTCCAGCTCTTTGACTCATAGCAAGTAATTGCAAAGACCAAGTCATAAATAAGGTGCACCTTAGTCTGTAGAGGGACCCTGTTGCTCTTTAGCACTTTGAAGAGGTCTCTGGCAGCAGATTTCCCCAGTGCAGTTTGTCTTCTGATTTCCTGACTGCTGCTGCCCAGAGTGTTGATTGTGGAACTGAGGAAGCTGAAATTGTTAACAATCTCAATCTCTTCTCCATCTATCATGGTTTGGCCAATTGGCCCAGTGGTGAGAATCTTTGTTTTCTTGATTTTGAGCTTTAATATATATTGAAAACTACAGTCCTTTATCTTTTGCAGCAAACCCTTCAGATCTCTTCAGTTTCAGCGAGCAGGGTTGTATCATCTGTATAATGTAGGTTGTTGATGAGTCTTTATCCAATTCTGATGCCACATTCCTCCTCATAAAGTCCAGCCTTCCAAATGATCTGTTCCACATACAGATTGAAAAGGTATGGAGACGAGATGCATCCCTGATCCACTCCTTTCTTGATTTGCAGTGTTGCCTTGCTCTGTTCTAACAGCTTCTTCCTTGTCCAAGTATAGGTTTTGCATGAGCACAGTCAACTGTACTGGGGTTCCCATTCTTTTCAAGGTTCTCCACAATTTCTTGTGATCTATAGAGTCAAATGCCGTTGCATAGTCAATAAAACACAGACATTCCTCTGGTACTTTCTGCTTTCAGCCAAGATCCATCTAACTTTAGCTATAATATCCCTAGTACCTGTTCTAAACCCAGCCTGCACTTCTGGCAGTTTTCTGTTAATGTGCTATTCCATTCATTTTTGTATAATCTTTTCTTTTTTATTGTGATTTTAATGAAAGTTTACAGAAGAGTTGGGTTTTCATTCATTCAGCAAAATTTTGCTTACGTGTCATATTAGTGATATCGTCCGATAATTTCCACACTGTGTCGGGTCTCTTTTTTTTTTGGAATGGGAATAAATATGATCTCTTCCAATCCAATCTGTTAGCCAGGTAGTTGTTCTCCAGATTTCTTGGCACAACCTGGTGAGGACATCTAGGGCAGTATCTGTTTGCTGAAATATATCAGTTGGTATCTGGGGTCTTGTTTTTTGCTTTTTTCTTCAGATCAGCTTGAACTTTTTCATCACCATCGCCTCTTGATCACATGTAGTTTCATGACAATTTGTCGGCCAATTCTTTCTGGTATAGTTATTCAGTGAACTTCTTCCATCTTTTAATGTCAGAGAATGAAGAAGTTAAAATGGGCTGAAGTGGTCAGGATGATTTCATAGAAGGCTTTGGTCTTGAAAGAAGGAAATGATAAGATTTGATTTAGAATAAATCATACATGGAGCACAGCATTCACAAAAGCAAAACTGTTTTGACATTTTAGAACTTGGTGTTGACCCTCAGTCAGAACACCTTGGTTCGCTCTTCATTGGAACCATATAGTTTCTGGGTAAAACCTAGTAAAAACCCAGTTATCCTAGAAGATTGAAAGTGATCTGACCAGATATCTTTTTCAAAGTGCCAATAATATTTTACAGAATTTATGTAGTACACAGTTTTAGAAGAACCTCTGTCTTCTTTTGTTTGGAATTATCTTGTGAATGAGATGTGTTGTGTCAGCGTATTCATGCTCACCTCTGAACTTTCTCTCATAGTCTCCATCACACCCAAGATTTGCTGTATGAAAGCACCAAAGACTTTTTACAACTCAGACTTGAAAACCAACACAAGGAAAACTCATGGATGCTTGAAAAGGATTATTTGATATCAAAAATAAAACAATGCAGAGTGCAGTGTAAAAAGAAAGAAGACAAAGCTGGAAAAGTTTGGCCTGTTGGACATCAGAGTCATCATAAACAAAATGAATATATCAAGGTAGTTTCTTCCTCTTCCCTCCCCACCCCCAGAAGAGTTGAACGAAATAGGAATTTCAAAGGACATAAGAATTTTCATACCTGATCCCTTTGTTCTAAGCTTTTATAGCAGCAACCTCAAAAAATAAGTATCAGAGTCACAGTGTGTGGAGATTTAGAAAATTCAGTTTCTCGTTTATTCATTCAACAAATATTTCTTGTATTCTTTAGGCTACAGCAGAAATAAGCTAGACACGATCTGCTATCATGGAGTTTGCATTTTAATAGGCCAGAAAGCATGTTTGAACATTAGCCTATAAGAAAATTACAGGGTGCAAAAGAAGTGATGTCAAAGGAATAAACAGGATTATATGAAGAAAAGTCGTTGCCAGACACTAACTTTCAGACAGGTAGAATGAGAACACTCTTAGTAAGTCTTAAGTAGTGGTGTTTTACCAAGACCTTAAGCTTATCTGCATGCCTAGTGGAAGAGCATCCAGACAGGGGAAAGCCCGTTTAAAGGGTCTGGGGTATATTAAAGGCACAGGAAGGATGTTAGGTTGGTTACAGAGGACTAAGCAAAGAGGAGATGGCATATGATAGACAGCGGCCAATCACAGAGGGCCTTTCAGTCATAGTAAGGAACTTTTGCAAAGACATGGCATGATGTGATTTAATCTTTTAAAAGATCATTCTGTCCGCTCAGTGGAGCATAGATAATAAATGTTGCTGATAATTTTTATTTTCAGAAATGTGTCCCAAAATAATATATTTTGATATCTTACTTAGTACAAATTTTGGACTCTTCATGGAGCCAAAAATTCTTGTCTGATTTTAAAGTATTTCTTTCATGTACTAAGAAGTATCCTCTCTTGCACTCCCCAAGAAAAGAAATCTCCAGATAACTTCCTTACTGTTTTCTCCTTAATTCATTGTGTATTTCTGGAAATCGTATCTTTTCTTTATTAAAGTGCTATTTGAATTAACTTACATTATAGAACTGATAGTGTGGTTTTGTGCTTTGTTCCCCCTCTCCCTCTTTGGCCTGCAGATCCTGAAAGATAAGTTAGTACAAGAGAAAAAACTGTCCAGTATGTACCAAGAACAGTGCATTGCTCTGGAAGAAGAACTTGCCCGGATTCGTGAGGAAGAAGGCATGAGAAGAGAGATCTTCAAGGTTCAAAATTCTCTGTCACTCAGGCTGGAATGGGAGGTATAGATAGCTCAGGCCACTGCCTTCCTCATCTTCATAAATGCCCTTCCATTTCTGCATATTTAGGATCGCACTAACAAGATGGGGAGGCGTTTGCAAGTAATGACAAAACGCTACGAGGCCCTGGAGAACAGGCGTATCTTGGAAGTAGAAGGCTTTAAGACAGATATTAGAAGTCTCCGGCAGAAACTTAAAGACTTGGAACAAATGCTATATAAGGTAACTGCTGATTCTAACTTACGGAAAAGGGTAAAAAAGGGAGGGAAATCAGTAAATAGTCATGAAGAGTCTTCCTCAGAAGAAAGCACTGTTTCCCCCAATGCTAGGTACTGTTCTAATGAATCAGCTTCCTCTAACTTTCAGTAAAAATTACACACTAGAGAAAAATAGAAAGAATTAAGAGCTGAGTTAAAAGTTTCACTCCATCTAAGCTGACAGCAATTAACATCCCTCCTATTTCAAGAAGTAGGATTGAAGAATTATGTCTGTTTTACAAATGAGGAAAGTGAGTAAGTAATAAAGCCATTTTCTTAATCAAATGCAGCTTTACTTAGAATCAGAAGTCTTCTAAAAGATATTTAACGAGTCAGCCCATATCCTAAATGATCACTAGATTCCTCACAAGATTAATTAGAGAAAAGAAGACAGTGTCTTCTCTTTGGCAAATTTACCATAATATTTTTAACATTACTTTTTTTTTTTACCCTTTTTCTTATTAATCTCTGTTTCAAAGTTCCTTTACTATTTAGGAGGAAAACAAAGAACTCTATACCTTTTCTGCTTGAATTCAGTATTTTTTTTTTTAAAACTTATTCAGTGAATTTTAACAAGCTCAAGGTTGAGTTCATAAAAAAGGACCAGCAGATATGCACGTGCCTCCTCTGTTATATGCTATAATCATTTCTCCTTTTGTTTCTTTCCCCCCTCAACTTCTAGACCACACTTAAAGTCCAGACAGACCAGGACCTTGCCATGCTGTGTGAGGTCCGTGACAGCAATAAACGGGCACATAAGATTCAAGGAGAACTGAAGAACCTTAAGTCCAAGTTGTTTGGATTGGAGAATGAACTTCGACTCTGTTGATGTCTGCCTTAGAAAATAGCCCCACCTGAACTCTGCTTCCTGAAACCCCAGAGAATGATCTTCCCCTACAAGTGGAAGACAGAAAAAGAGGCTACTGAGAAAGTTTAAATTGCTCCCTAAACTGTCCTGTTAACCTTTTCCTGGGGTTTCTTCTGTAATATAACCGAATTTACTTAGGGTTTTTCCCCTCTATATTATTTCTCTTGCTTATATTGACAGTTTTTGTTTTGTTTTTGGCTTTGTTTTAAAGATGATGATAATAAAAACTTAGGAAGGAAGTGTTTTTCCTGTGAGCCTGGTGGGGTGTGTTGGGGGTAGAGTACCTTCCCTCAGGTTGTTTTGCTCTGAGGTCGAGGGAAAGGTGGCAAATCACAACCTGTCACATTCTGCTATTACATTTTATTCATTAATGGTCTCTGGGGCCGTCCTTACCTTTTTCATCTACCCAGTCTCATAAAGTGTCACCAGAGGGCACTAAAGACATTATTCTCAAGGTAATTTTTTTAGAAATACAGTGAATCCTACAAAAGCCTGTGTGAGATGGAAACCTGTAAGAGAAGGGGGGAAAGTATTTTTGACAAAAAAACCAATTTAACAAGTGGTAAGACTTAACACTGTCAAAGGTAGAAAATTGGCAAGGGAGTCCCACTGAGTTCCAGCTCTCAGGTTTCATTGTACAAAGGTGCCACTTTGGCAAGAATTTTAGTATGAAGCCCTGAACATTTAGCTATTAATATAGGTTCTTTTTTAAACATAATTTGTATATGCTAAATTATAAATAAAATACTTAATACTACGTGTGCATTTCTGTATTTCTTATTAAAATCACACTTTATATTAATATTTGTTATTAATGTCTCGTTTATCCCAGTTTACTTACTTGTTCTGTGACCTATGAAGTCAGTAAATTGTTTGGTGTTGAAGGTAGCAAGATAAAGGTGATGACATCAATATTTGGTGCTTTTTGTGAATCTCTGAATATTTTCTCTAGGCAAATTGTCCATTTAGAGGCAAAATAATTATGTGTGCATGTAGATAGTCTCTGGAGAGGGTCTTAGTTTGTAAATTGTCATTAGGAGTCGTCAAATATGACTCAGCAATTCTATGAACAACAGATCTCAACCCTGTTGTATCCTGTGCCATCCTCACAGTCTGCCACATTTGAGCTCATTGCTGCAGTCACTGTCAGTCCACCTGGTTGAGGGACTTCCTCTCTTTTGCTGTCCCTTTACCTTCCCAAGCATGATGTCCCTCTCCAAGGGCTAGCCTTTCCTGGAAAATGCTATGAATGATAGAGGAACATGAATCGTTATAGTATTAGTGGTCTCAGTTTAAGATGACATAACTCTGGTTTATCTAAGATGAAGGAAAGAGCTCATATTTTTATAGTTGTATTTATGCTTCCAATTTAAGAAAAGTAGTGCTGGAGCTGCCAATAAGAGATGTTACTTTTTAAAAAAAAAATACGAGTACGAGCATGTCAAGGTGCCCTGGAGGCATGGTCCACGGGGAGCTGGGCGCTAACACAAAGGCTAAGTCTCTGGAGCTTCGTTTGACTCCACTAGCAACTCACAGGAAAGGTAGACACTCTTCTGCCTTGAGATTTACAGCCTCCTGAGATGGACACCCTGTGGAAGGTCAGCAATGGCTCAGTTCTGACTTCTCAGCAATGAGTGTTTGAAAATGGCGTGTCTGTTTCTGTCATTGATTAATTGGGTAGAAACCTCCGGAGAATCCATCCCCCAGACTTAGAAGGATTTCTGTAAGTAGTTGGGTCTTCCTTTTGTCCTAATACTTACTTCATCACTCTTGCTTTTTTGCTGTTGGTAAAGCATAATTGAATATGGGTTGAAGCTCAACATCAAGAAAACAGATTCTCACCACTAGGCGAATTGGCAACATTATGATAGATGAGGAAGAGATTGAAATTGCTAACAGCTTTAGTTTGCTTGGCTCTACAATCAACAATCTTGGTACCGACAGCCAGGAAAATCTGCTGTCAAGAGATGTCTCCAAAGTACTGAAGAGCAACGATGTCAGTCTGGAGACTAAGGTGTGCCTGATCCAGGCCATAGTTTTTGCAATTACTTGCTATGCATCAGAAAGCTGGATGACTAGGGATGATAGAAGGAGAATTGATGCCTTTGAGCTGTGGTGCTGGAGAAGAGCGGACTTCTAGGGAAACAAACAGGTTCGTCATAGAGAGGATGAGACCAGACTGCTCCTTGGAGGCAAGGATTCTGAAGCTTCATCTGACATACTTTGGAAATGTTGCAAGGAGGGATCAGGACTTGGAGAGGGACGTCATGCTTGGTAAGGTGGAGGTACAGCACAAGAGGAAAATCCTTGATGAGATGGACTGGTTCAGTTACTGGGTTAATAGGGATAAGTGTGTCAGAGACAGTGCGATTGGCACAGTATAGAGCAGGGTTTAGGGCTGTTGTACATAGGGTCGCCATGAGTTGCAGGTGACTTGATGGCACATAACAACAAAGCATAAAGACTTATTTAATCATAAAACTTCAGAGTAAACAGAAATCTTCGAGATCAGCCTGTTGTACATATGACTCATTCCTACTACCAATGGCTGCAAAAATCCTGGCCTGACCTCAGTTGCAATGACTTTTTTTAATTCAGTAGTTTTATGTGGATAATTATTACTGTCCGTGACTTTTCCCTAGTGCGTTTTCATTGTGGTGGTGGTGTTGATTGCCTTCAAATCAAGCACGACACATAGTAACTCTATGAACAAAAGGCCTGAAGCCCCTCTACAACTTTTGACATTTATTAAAGTTCATAGAGTTTCCAGAGGCATGTTGTTTAGAAAGTGGATGCCACTCTTACTTCTAAAACTGTCATAATATGTTGTTGTTATGTGCCATTGAGTTGCCCGTGATGTATAGCGACCCTATGTACGACAGCTCTGAACTCTTTCCTGTCCTGAGCCAGTCTCACTAATTCCGACACGCCAACCCCCATCACCCCAGTTATTGTATCATTCCACCTCATCCGGGGTCTCCTTCTCCTGTGCTGTCCGTCCATCCTTCATAGCATGATGTCCTTCTCCAAGGAGCGATCTCTCCTGACCACGTGCCCAAAATAAGCGAGATGGAGCTTCAAAATCCTCGTCTCCAAGGAAAGACTTGGTTTCAGCCTTTCCAAAACAGACCTTTTTATATATAATTTTATTTACTTTTTTTTTTTTGCACAGACCGGCCTTTGTTTGCACAGGGCGTGGCGAACCACAGGCTCTTTATTTTATTATTTTTGTGTGTGTACCGTCAAACGGATCTGATTGGTACAGGAGCAGATTGCCCTTCCATCTCCAGCAGAGCATCTGGTGGATTCAAACTGCGTACCTCTGGGATTGCACTTCAGCTTCTTGCCACTAGGCCACCAGAGCTACCTCAAAACATTTTTTAGCATTTAAAAAGTATTTTGTATTGGTTTTTCACATAATAATCCCTTTACTTTATGTTTTGTTTATATACAATGTGTTTTATACCATCTTTCATTTACCTTCTGTTTCATACATTCATATATATTATTTTACATTATTTTTTAAAATTTATTTTCTTACAGTTTATATATTGTGTTTCATATTATTTTTCATTGACATTGTGTTTCATACAATCATTCCCATGCATTATGTTTTATAACATTAATAATCACCATTGGACCTAGCCCATTATTACCCTGTCTTTACACCCAGATTTTTCTCATTTGCTTTTCTCCCTCCTTCCACCTACCAAACTGTGCAGCCCTGTGGTTTCACCTCTACCTATCCTCACCCCTCCACGCCTCCCTCTCCCCCTTGAGTTCCTGTACATGTTTTACTAATTATCCATCTATTTTTACAATAATAGTCTTATGCGGTATTTTGTACACCAGTGTTCATAGCAGCACTATTGCAAGAACATGGAAATAGCCCAAATGTCCAGCCATAACTGAATGGATTGAGAAATTGTGGTACATTCTCCAGTGGAATACTATACAGCACTCAGGAGCACTGATTTTGAAAAATACTATGTAATTTGGGAGAACATAATGGTGAGTGAACTAACACAGTCTCATAAGGACAAACACTGCATAAGACCACCAATAATATCTAAAAATCTTGTGTACTGAGTAGATAACAGTCTTTCACAACTCAATGGGGGCGGGGGGGAAAGCAGCCAGTCAAAATTGGACAACAGGTATGAGTCGACCTATTCCCGAAGAAAAACAAAAGGTCAATAAGACATGAAAAGTTGTCCAGCATCATTAGCTTTTTCAAAAATGCAAATAAGAACCACAATAAGGTACCACTTCACATGCACTAGAATGACGATAATAAAAAAGACAACAACAAATGTTCTCACAGATATGGAAAACCTCTTCTTGTTGTTGTTATATACCATAGAATCAAAACCAAAAATAATAAAATTTAAAAAAACAAAACAACCAACCACAACCTTATGGGGAGCTCTGGTGGTCTAGTGGCAAGGAGCTGCAACCACAATCCCAGAGGCGCACGGTTCGAATCCACCAGATGCTCTGCCGGGGAAGGAGGGACAATCTCCTCCTGTACCAGTCAGATCTGATTTGACGGTACACTCACATAAAAATAATAAAATAAAATAAAAACAACACAAAACCGACCCATAGATGACCCTCTGGCAGGTTTTCAGAGGCAGTTAATAGCACAGGAGGAGATTGCCCATCCTTCTCCTGTGGAGCAGCTGGTGGTTTCAAACTGCATGCCTTTGGGATTGCAGCACAACTTCTTGCCACTAGGTCCCCAGAGCTCATACATCGAGTTTTGTACATATTAATGTTCACTGTAGCTGCTGGTGAGATATAAAAATTGTACAGCTGCTTTGGAAAACAGTTTGGTAGTTCCTAAAAACTGTAAACAAAGTTCTCAAATCACCCAGAGGTTCTGTTAACAAATGACCCAGAAGTTCTATTCCTAGGTGTATACTCAAGGGAGTTGGAAATATATGTTCACATGAAAACTCAGATATAAACAATAGTATCATTCATGATGGTAAGAAATGGAAATCACTTAAATGTCTACCCATATGAAATCGTATGTAGGGGTTTTCCCCATACACACAATTAGATATTATTCATCAGCTAAAAGGAATGGCTACAAGGACTAACTTTAAAAACATGTTAGCAAATGACACAAAGACCAAAAGGCTGCATGTTGATAGATTGCATTTACACAAAATGTCCAGAATAGGCAAATCTTTGGAAACAAAAGGTTGATTAATAGTTGCCAGGGGCATAGAGAAGGAATATCCATTGTTAATGGGTACAGAGTTTCTGTTTGGAATGCTGGAATTAAAATCAAGTAGCACATCTCCCACCATGCAATGAACTGCTTCTGAAAACCCTTTGGAGGGTCAGCTATGGGTCGATGCCAATTCTACAGTACTCAACAACAACAGCAACAACAGTGGTAGTGGTGATGCAACCTTGTGCTTATACTGAAAACCAGTGGACTGTGTACTTTCAAAGTGTGTGCTTTATGGTATGTGAACTATATCTCAAAGAAAGAAAGCCCATGAAATGGCTTAATTAGGACCATTCAACTGCAGTTAAACACTGATGTTTTGCCTTCAATTGATTTCCTGCCAATTTGCTTACTACCATTCTTTCCTTCAGGAAGCTCTGGCGGCCTGGTCTATAGGGACTTGCGCTGCTAACCCCAATACCATACCTTTTTGATGACATGAATTCACCAGAGGCTCAGAGGGAGAAAGACGGACAGTTTCTTCCCATGCAATTAACAGCCTCAGAAACCCAATGGAGAATCAGCTATGAATTGGTTTTGACTTGATGGTAATGAATTGAGGGTTTTTTAATTTCCTTTATTCAACATTAAGTGCTCTCTATGCACTAGAACTGTGCTAGATTTTACGTTTATGAGAATATTAAATGTGCTTTGTGCTTTAAAGGCTCATGGGGGAGACAAATAGGGAAAAACCTCAATTCAGTAGTGAAGTAAAAAGTGCAATGGGTATACAGAATAGAAAGCTGAAAAAACTACTTAAATACAATAATATTTGAGCTGAATCTTTCAAAGAAATTTGGAGTTAGACAAGAAGCTGGTAATTCTAGATTGAATTAGCACATGTTGTTAGGTGTCATCAAGTTGCCTGCAATTCATAGCAACCCTATGAGCCTTATCCTGAGTCAGTCTTACTGACTCAGACACGCCTAACCACATTGCCCAAATTACCATGTCAATCCATCTCATCTGGGATTTTCCTCTCCTATACTGTTCAATACATAGGGTTTTCAGAGGCCTGCTATTTCAGAAGTGGATGGCCAATCCTTCTTCCTAGTCTGTCTTAATCTGAAAGTTCAGATTTAGAGAAGCATCAGACAGACCAGCATTTTATAGAAAAAGTGAAAGATATACCCCTTATTGTGGAGTTAACCATTAGTATCAGTGTTGTCCCAGGGATGTATCCTATCTCCATACCTTTTCAACCTGTATGCAGAACAGATTATCTGGGAGGCTGGGCTCTAATGAGGAGAAATGTGGCATCAGGATTGGTGGAAGATCTATCAACAATCTGTATTATGCAGATGACACAACCCTGCTTGCTGAAACTGAAAAGGACCTGAAGCGCTTGCTGCAGAGGGTCAAGGACTGCAGCCTCCAATATGGATTGAGGCTCAATATCAAGAAGACAAAGATTCTCACCACTGGACCAATTGGCAGCATCAGGATTGATGGTGAAGAGGTTGAGATTGTTCAGCTTTGGTTTGCTTGGCTCCACAGTCAACACTCTTGGCACAAGCAGCCAGGAAATTAAAAGACGGATTGTGATGGGAAAGTCTGCTGTTAAGGACCTCTCCAAATGACTGGAGAGCAATGGTGTCTCTCTGGAGACTAAGGTGCATCTGATACAGGCCATGGATGGACCGGTCCTTGGAGAGGGACATAATGCTTGGTAGAGTTGATGGACAGCGCAGGAGGGGAAGGCCCTCTATGAGGTGGATTGATTCAGTGGCTGGGGTAGTCGGGATGGGTATATCAGAGACAGTGCGATTGGCACAGGACAGAGCAGGGTTTAGGGCTGTTGTACATGGGGTCGCTATGAGTCGCAAGTGACTCAACAGCACATAACAATAAGAACAACAACATACTGTCCTATACTCTCTTTTCAAGCATCATGTCTTTCTCCAAGGACTGGTCCCTCCTGGCCACATGGCTCAAAGTATGTGAGAAGAAGCTTCAAAATCTTTGCTTCTAAGGAGAAACTTTATTTCAACTTCTTCAAGATGGATTTATTTGTTCTCCTGGTGGACTATGGTATGTTTAATACTCTTCTCCAGCACCACAACTCAAAGGAATAAATTCTTCTTCTGTCATCCTTAGTCATTGTCAAACTCTCTGATACATAGCAAGTAATTATGAAGACCATGGCCTGGTTTAGGCACACCTTAATCTCTATGTATTTGCCTAGTACATGCTAGTGGTGTTAGCCAAAATACTTGTGGCCAACTTATTTCACTCAGCATAATGTTTTCAAATTTCACTCATTTTGTAACAAGTATCAAGGACTTCATTTATGGTGAGATGTTATCTTACATTCTTTGGACATATTCTTTGGAGTGTCCAGTCCCTGGAGGAAGACATCATGCTTGATAAAGTAAAAGATGGTCAGTGAAAAAGAAGAAGATACTCAACTCGGTGGAGTCACATGGTTTATACAATGAACTCAAGCACAGGAGCAATTATGAAAAGGATACAGAACTAGACAGTGTTTTGCTTTGTTGCACTTAAACTTGCTCTGAGTTGGAACTGACTTATGAACCCAGAGACAACAGTATTCTGTTATATATAGACATAGATTTATAGATATAGATATATATATATATATATATATAGATAGATAGATAGATAGATAGATAGATAGATAGATGAGATAAAGATAGAGATAGAAATTAGATATATATAGATATACAGATAGAGATAGAGATATAAAGATATATAGATATAGATGAGAGAGAGAGACAGAGAGATGCAGAGATAGAGATAGAGATACACACTAGATTTTGTTTACCCATTATTCTGTTAATGAATTATTAGGTTATTTTCACTGTTTGGCTATTGGGAAAAATTGTGAACATTGAATACAAATTTCTGTTTATGTTTATATTTAACTTTCCCCCCCTCAAATAATTAAATAATTGTAAGGTCATGTGAAGTTATAAAAATGTACCAGATAATCCCTTGGACATTTTGTACAGTCTCCCCCAGTCAGCCACTCCTTTTTCATATCAGTAGTCTGCAGCTATTGCACACCAATGTCCCCAGTAATACTAACTGGTATTGTGTTGGATTTGTGACATTTTCTTCCCCATCTGGCTTGAAATTGATACATATCTGATAAGCATTTTAACATTTAGCAACAACAGTGCTAATTTTAAATTAGCACAACTTCAATATTGCTATGTTGACTATTCTAGAACCTCTTTATTGGCAACCTTGCATTGGCATTTGGAAAGAAATAATTAAAATATTAAATAGAGGGATCCAGAATCTCAATGAGGCCCAGTCAGTCGTACTGTCATGCAAATTTTCATGGGATTTCTTTCAGCTGCAAGCTCAATAATCAGTCAAGATTAAACTAGTCCCTGCAAAAAAAAATGTTAATGGATGTTCAGTAGATGAAAGAGAAAAGACACTGGAAAGTAATTTAAAACTATGCATAAACAGAAAGATAGCTGATTTTAAAAATGCATGGACAGTGAGGACTTTGAGAGTAGCCAGGCGGCCAGAGCCACGGCGCCTTTGCTTCTTCGCGGATCTCAAGATGACCAGCTCACGAGTTCAAGCTGAACCATGTGCCGGAGGACGGCATCTCCTCGGTGAAGTTCAGCCCCAACACCTCCCAGTTCTTGCTGGTGTCCTCCTGGGACACGTCCGTGTGCCTCTGCAATGTGCCGGCCAGCTCCATGCGGCTCAAGCACCAGCACACCGGCGCCGCCCTGGACTGCGCCTTCCACCATCCAACTGATGCCTAGAGTGGAGGCTTAGATCACCAGCTGAAAGTGCACGACTTGAAGACTGATCAAGACAATCTCGTTGGATCGCCCCTATCAGATGTGTTGAATACTGTCCGTAAGTGAATGTGATGGCTCCTGGAAGTTGGGACCAGACAGTCAAATTGTGGGATCGCAGAACTCTTTGTAATGCTGGAACCTTCTCTCAGCCTGAAAAGGTGCACACACTCTCAGTGTCTGCAGACAGGCTGATTGTGGGGACAGCTGGCCGCCGCGTGCTGGGGTGGGGCCTTCGGAACATGGGCTACGTGGAGCAGCTTAGAGTCCAGCCTCAAGTAGCAGGCCCACTGCATCGGCGCCTTCCCCAACAAGCAGGGTTATGTTCTAGGCTCTATTGAAGGCTGAGTGGCTGTTGAGTACTTGGACCAGGGCCCTAAGGTGCAGAAGAAGAAGTATGCCTTCAAGTGCCACCGACTAAAAGAGAATAATATTGAGCAGATTTACCAAGTCAACGCCATTTCCTTCCACAACATCCATAATACATTTGCCACCGGTGGTTCTGATGGATTTGTAAATATCCATTTAACAAGAAGCGGCTGGTCCAGTTTCACTGCTATCCCACCAGCATCGCGTTTGAATTAGTAGAAGTAGGTACAATAGCATGACAGATTATGTGTGACCTTATGAGAATAAGTTTTGTACTATAAATTTTGTTGATGGTGACAGTGGGCCTTTATGGAGTTAGTAGCAGTCAGACTTGGCCATCCCCATGCTGCCTTCTCTAATTTTTACAGTGATTCTATGTTCTCGGGTTTCTGAACTTAGAAAAGTTAAGTTGATACAAACTTAGCATCATTGTTGTTCGGTGCTGTCGAGTTCAGTATGACCCATAGAGATCCTATGAAGAACAGATCTGAACCTTGTCCTATCTTGTGCCATCCTCATACCTCCTGACACACTAGAGCCCATTGGGCCAGTCACCATGTCAATCCACCTGGTTGAAGGTCTTCCTCTACTTCCTTGACCCTCTGCCTTTCTGAGCATCATATTCCTCTCCAAAAATTAGCCCAAAGTATTCTAAATGTTGTTGTTAGATGCCATCGAGTCAGCTACAACTCAGAAGAGCAAACCTCTGAATAACAGACCTGATTTTTGTTCTATCTTGCACTATCCTCATACTCTCTAATATACTTGAGCCAATTGTTGGTGTCACTGTATCAATCCATTTTGTTGCGAGTCTTCCTCTTTTTCTCTACCCTCCACCTCTCCCAGTATGATGTCTTTTTCCAAGAACTGACCCTTCTTGGCAACATGCCCAATGTATGTGAAACAAAGTTCCACCGTTGTGGCCTTTAAGGAGCACCTTGGTTGCCCTTCCTCCAAGACAGGCTTGTTTGTGCTTTTGGCAGTCCATGAGATATTCAGTACTCTTTTCCAACATCACAATTCAAAAGTATTGATTCTTCTTTGATCATCCTTATTCATTATTTTCAGAAGCATGTTGTTGTTGTTATGTGCCATCGAGTCACCTGCGATTCATAGTGAGCCTGTGTACAATAGCCATAAACCCTGCTCTATCCCTTGCCAATCTTAATGTCTCTGACACACCTATTCCCATTACCCCAGTCACTGAATCCATCTCATCAAGGGTCTTCCTCTCCTGCATGACGTCCCTCTCCAAGGACTGGTCCTGCCTTGCAACATGTCCAAAGTATGTCAGATGAAGCTTCAGAATCCTTACCTCCAAAGAGCAGCCTGGTCTCACCCTCTCCTAGCAGTCCATGGTATACTCAATACTCTTCTCCAGCATCACAGCTTAAAGGAATCAATTCTCTTTCTACCATCCCTAGTCATTGTCCAGCTTTCTGATGCATAGCAAGTAATTGCAAAGACTATGGCCTGGATCAGGCCCACCTTAGTCTCCAGACTGACATTATTGATCTTCAGTACTTCAGAGAGGTCTCTGACAGCAGACTTTGCCCAGTGCAATTCATTTTTTTTTAATTTCCTGGCTGCTGGTGCCAAGAGGATTGATTGTGGAGCCAAGCTGTTAACAATCTCAGTCTCTTCACCATCTATTTTGATGCTACCAATTGGCCCAGTGGTGAGAATCTTTGTTTTCTTGATGTTGAGCTTTAATCCATATTCTCCAGTCCTTGACCTTCTGCAGCAAGTGCTTCAGGTCCTCCTCGGTTTTAGCAAGCAGTGTTGTGTCATCTGCATAACACAGATTGTTGAAGAGTCTTCCCCAAATCCTGATGTCACATTTCTCTTCATATAGCTCAGCCTTATGGAAAATCTGTTCTGCATATAGATTGAAAAGGTATGAAGATAGGATGCATCCCTGGCATACACCCTTCCAAATTTTGAAACATGCAGTGTTTCCTTGCTCTGTTCTGATGACTGCTGCCTGGTCCAAGGATAGGTTTAGCACAGCAAAATTAATATTCTGGGATTCCCATTTTTCTGAGTCAGCCACAGTCCTTTTGTGATCCGTACAGTCAAATGCCTTTGCATAGTCAATGAAACACAGATAGACATTCCTCTGGTACTCGCTGCTTTCAGCCAAGAACCATCTGACATTATCTATAATATACCTAGTGTCACGGCCTCTTCTAAATCCAGCCTGCACTTCATGTAGTTCTCTGTAGATGTGCTGTTCTAGTTGTTTTTGGATCATCTGCAGCAGAATCTTGCTTGTGTGTGATATTGTTGTTGTTGTTGTTATGTGCCGTCAAGTTGTTTGCGACTCACAGCGACCCTATGTACAACAGCCCTAAACCCTGCTCTATCCTGTACCAATAGCATTGCCCCTGACACACCCATCCCGATTACCCCAGTCACTTAATCAATCCACCTCATAGAGGGTCTTCCTTCCCCTCCTGCGCTGTCCCTCTACCCTACCAAGCATGATGTCCCTCTCCAAGGACCTGTCTCTCCTTACAACATGTCCAAAGTATGCCAGACGGAGCCCCAGAATCCTTGCCACCAAGGATTAGCCTGGTTTAACCCTCTCTAGGATGAATCTCTTTGTTTTCTTGGCAGATATTATTATATTGTTTGATAATTTCCTCACTCTGTTGGGTCACTTTTTTTGGGAATGGGAACAAATGTAGATCTCTTCCAGTCAGAATAGGAAGCAATAGAAAATACCATGGCTTAGATTAAGCACATCTTTAAAAAAAAAATTTTTTATTTTATACTGGCTTGCATACAAAATTTATATACATTGTGTTTCAATCATATATACTGTGTTTCACACATTCTTTCAGTCACATTATGTTTCATACAAACATTCTCATACATACATTGTCTTATAAAAGTAATCACCATTTATATATTCCCACTAGTACCCTATATTTTCAGATCCCCACTGAGTCTTTCCTAATTTCTTCACTCCTTCTCTTCATCTACCAAACTCTGCCACCTCATGATTTCCCCCTTTCCACCCTCAGCCCCCCTACCCCTGCTCTTTCCCTCTTTAGGTATTTATACACATATTAATAGTTATCCTTATTTTTATTTTTACAATAATGGTCTTATTCAATATTTGACCTTATGAAACCAAGTTAGTTCATGCAGCATAATGCTCTGTAATCAGGTACATCTTAATATTTAAACTGACATCATTGTTCTTTATCATTTTGAAGACTTCCTTGGCAGTAGATTTCCCCCAATGCAATGCATCTTTTCTTCATTGCTGGTACATGAGTTTTGACTGTGGATTCAAGTAAAATTAAATAACTGACAACTCCAACCTATATCTATCATGACATTCCCTGTTGGCCCAGGGTGAAGATTTTTGTTTCCTGATGTTGAGATAGAATTCATATTGAAGACTGTAGTTTTTAATCTTCTGTTGCAAGTTTCAAGTCTCCTTCACTTTCAGCAAGCAAGATTATGTCTTTTGCATAAAGAATTTTGTTGGTAAGTCTTTCTCCAATCCTAATTCCATACTCAACTTTATATAGTCCAGATTTTAAAATTATTTGCTTAACATATAGACTGTATAGGTATGGAGAAAGGATACAATCCCGATGCATGCCTTTCCTGATATTATACCATACCATGTTCTCTTGGGTTTTTTTGGACAATAATTTCTTGGTCTAAATATAGATTTCACATGAGGACAATTAACTGTTCTGGGATTCCCATTCTTTTCAATAATGGTCATAAATTTGTCATGAACCATGCAATCAAATACAGTCTGTTCTGTCAGCTAATAAAACAGAAGTAAACATTTTTCTGCTATTCTCTGCTTTCAGCCAAGATCCATTTGACATCAGCAATGATAATCTCTTGTACTGCAGGCCTTTCTTGAATCTTGTTTGAATTTCTGGCAGTTCTCTGTTGATGTATTGTTTCAGCAGGTTTTGCATAATTTCTAGCAAGATTTTACTTGAGTGTGATATTAATGATATTGCTTAATAATGTCCATATTCTGTTGCATTCTCTTTGCAGGAATGGGAATAAATATGGATCTCTTCCAGTAGGTTGGTCAAGTAGTTGTCTTCCAAATTTCTTGGCTTAGTTTCATGGACTAGTTGGCATACCCAGGGATATGTTTGTTTGTTGATACATGTCAATTGATAATCCATCAATTCATGGGGTCTTATTTTTTGCCAATATCTTAAGTGCAGCTTGACTGCCTTCCTTCATTAAAATTGGTCTTTTTTTTCTTCTCAAATTGGTTCTTGATTGCTTCCTTCCTGAAATGTTTCAGTGTCAACCAAGTCTTTTGGGTACAGTGACTCTGTGTATTCTTTTTGTCTTATTGTGATGCTTCCTGAGTCATAAAAAATTTTGCCCATTAAATCCTTCAGCATTGAAACTCAAGATTTGAATTTGTTCTTCAGTTCTTTCAGCTTGAGAAATGCTGAGCATGTTTTTCCCTTTTGGTATTCTAACTCTAGTTTTGTGAATATTTTGTTATGATACTTTGCTTTGTCTTCTTGAGCTATTCTTTGAAATTTTCTGTTCATCTCACTTACTTCAGCATTATTTCCCTTTGTTTTTCTCTCTCTAGTGCAAGTTTCAGAGTCTCTTCTGACATCTGTTTTGGTCTTTTCTGTCTCCATCATTTTGGTAATTATCTTTTGCTCTTTTTTTTAAATTGGTTTATTAAAAAGTTCATATACATTGTGTTTCACACTATCCCTCATTTCACATTGCCTTTGAATTACGGTGTTGGAAAAGAGTACTGACTGTGCTGTGGACTGAAAGTACAAAAAGTCTATCTCCGAGGAAGGACAACTAGAGATCTCACTAGAAATAAGGGTGGTGAAACTTCCTCTCACATACGTTGCAGATGTTGTCAGAAGGGGCCAGTCCTTGGAAAACATACTAAGAAAGGTTTAGAAAACAAGGAATACCCTCAACAACACGGATTGACGCAGAGAGTATAACAATCAGCTCAAGCATGTCTAAGGTTGTGAGAACAATGCAGGATAAGGAAGGTTCAGAGCTGTCGTTGTTCATTGGGTGGCCCTAAGTTGTAATCCACTCAATGGCACCTACCAACAACCACCAGGTGTAAATGAAGCAGGTTCAGAGGCAGATTGTGAGACTCTCACTACCATCAAGAAAGATGAAGCAGAGAATGCAGAACTTCCTTTGGGGCTACATTGTGATTGATGGAGACCCAGGCAAGAACAGCAGTAGCAACAGCAGTGGTGGCAGAATCCAGAGATCCCAAGAGCCAAGGGTCTTTACAGATTTGCTGGATAGAGGATTGCAAGAGATGTGATAGTGGAAGGACTAAAAGAACTTTATACACTGTCCCAAAGCTGCAAGGTTGAAGGTCAGAGAGTCTATGAGCACACCTAAGAAGCTGTTCTTGACTTGTAGAATTGTAGTATGACTGTTTATACCCTTAATTGTAATCTGTTACAATTGTTGCTGTGGTGTACCATCGAGTCAGATTTGACCCGTAGCTGACCCTCCAGTGGGTTTTCAGAGGCAGTTTATTGCACAGGAGGAGATTTCCCATCCTTCTCCCGTGGAGCAGCTGATGGCCTTGAACTGTGTGCCTTCCAGATTGCAGCACAGCTTCTATCGTAAATCTGAGCATGGACACAAAGGATTTATACAATGCAAACCATAAAATACTGCTGAAAGAAACTAAAGAAGACTTAAGTGGAAAGATGTTCCACATTCATTGATTAGAAGATTTTAATCAATGAACTAGAATGATTAGATGTTAGAATGTCAATACTAGACAAAGTGGTTTATAGATTCAACATAATCTTGATCAAAATTCCAACAACCTTCTTTAAAGACATAGCAAAACCAATCCCCAGCTATAAATGAAATATTGAGAGGCCCAAGACAGTTAAAATAATATGGAAAGAAAGAACAGGTACAGAGATTCACACTTTTTTATTATAAAGCAACAACTATAGTAATCAAACCAGCTTGGTACTAGTATAAAAACAGACACATAGAAAAACAATTTTGTTTATAGAATTGGAAGTCTAGAAATTAACTCAGATGTCTGGTCAACTGATTTTGTACAAGAGTATCAAATATATTTGGTAAGAAAAGTCTCTTCAATAAATGTTGTTATGTACTGTTGAGTTGGAATGAACTCATGGCTGACTCTCCAGCAAGTTTTCAGAAGTAATAAATCTCATGGAGGAGATTGCTCATCTTTCTCCTTCAGAGTCGCTGGTGGATTCAAACTGTTGGCAGCACAACTCCTTACCACTAAGTCACCAGAGCTTCAGGAAACCTGGATTTTCACATGCAAAAAAAGTGAAGCAGGATTTATGCCTTACACTGGAAGCACTGTGAGGTCTAGCTTTCAACAATGGATTATTTAATACATCAACAAATAAAAAAACCAACAAAAGACAAAAAAGAAAGAATTCATAAAACTTAAAAACTTCTTTGTGAGAAGGCAAGCTTCTACATGGGATAATATCTTTAGAAAACATGCATTTGACAAAGGCCTACTAATCAGAATACAAAAAAGTAGAGAACAAAAAAGGATAAATAATGTAACCATAAAATAAGTGATAAATTTAAACAGAAATTTCCTCAAAGAGGACCATGAAATGTCCACCAAATACATGAAAAGATGTTCAGAATCAATAACTGTCACATAGATTATTAAAAAATCACAATAAAATACTACTTTACTCCCAATAGTATAGTTAAGGAGAAAAAAAAACCACAAACGTTGTTGGGGATGTGAAGAAATGGAACCCCTACCCATTACTATTGAGAATGTAAAACACTGCAATCCCAGAAGTGCGCAGTTCAAATCCACCAGATACTCTGCTGGAGAAGGAGGGTCAATCTCCCCCTGTACCAGTCAGATCCGATTTGACGGTACATACACAAAAAAAGTAATTAAAAAAAAAAATTGGGAGCTCTGGTGGCCTAGTGGCAAGAAGCTGCACTGCAGTCCCAGAGAATGTCAAACAGTACAACTGCTGTGGAAAACAACGTGGTAGATGCTCAAAAACAATGAATAGAGCCACTACTACTGTTGGGTGCTGTCGAATCTTTGTGTCGCGTAGCTATCCTATATATAACATAACAGAATTCTTCCTTGTCCCATTCTCACAATCATTCCTATGCTTGAGCCCATTATGCAGCCACTATGTAAAAACACCTCAGCTGAGGGTCATTCTTTTGCATTGGCCCTCTACTTCACCAAGCCTTCTCCAGGCCCTAATCCCTCCTAATCTGTCCAAAGTATGTGAGACAAAAGCTCACATCCTCACTTGTAAGGAACTCTATACTTCATCCAAGACATATTTGTTTGTTCTTCTGGCAATCCATGTTTTATATTCAATATTCTTTGCCAAGATCATAAATAAAAGGCATTCATTCTTCTTTGGTCTTCCTTATTTGTTTCCCGACTTTTGGATATGTACAAGACAACTGAAAATAACACAGATGGGGTAGGCACATCTTAGTCCTCAAAGGGACATCTTACAATGCATTATTTGATATTTTTCTTTTTTTGTTAAATTTATTTATTAATTTTAATGAACATTTACAGAGACAGGATTTCCAGTCATTCACTGTTGCACTTTTCTTCCTGCCCACAACTTTCCGCCCAAATCACTCTTCTCCTTGAAAAGAAAAACTCTTTCATTGTTATGCAATCCCTCCCCCCAAGTTCACTCCAGTATGCAGCCTTCACTCTGAACTTCTGTAATGACAAGAATACCCATTCATATATCCCTTCTAAACACATCTCTCCCTCATCTGTTTCAATGCAATATATATCATTCCTCTCCTCCTTTTCTGTCTTCCCTCAACCATAATGTCAGTCCTGTTTTACAATAGTGGTCCTATGCAATATTTGTCCTTTTGTGACTGAGATATTTCACTCAGCATAAAGTCCTCCAAGGTCATCCATTTTGCATACCATTTCATGAGTTCCTTGTTTTTCAATGTATCAGAATATTCCATTGTGTGAATATACCAGAGCTTCTCTATCCATTAGTTTGTTGATGGGCACTTGGGTTGTGTCCAGTTCTTTGCTATTACAAACAAAGCTGCAATAAACATGGGTGTGCATATATTTTTCTTTTTATATTATAATTTGAGTAAAAGTTTACAGAGCAAATTGGTTTTACATTCAACCATTTATACATAGTTTGTTTTATAATATTAATTTAATGGCCACATTATAACTATACCTTTCATGCTTGTGCATCTATCTGTCTTTTCCTTATTTAATTTCTTGACTGTTGACTGTTGCTAACATAATGCAAAACCAAACAAACAATTCACTACCATTGAATTGATTCTAACTCTTAGGGACCTTCCATTGGGTTTCCAATGCTGGAAATTGTTAGTGAAGAAACGGCCCATCTTTTCCCCTTGGAGCAATTAGTGGATCCAAACCACTGCCTTTTTATTTACCTGTAACACATAATGCCACCAGTCTTCCTGTTACATTGATGTTAGGTGTTGATTATGAATCTGAGTGAAATGAACTCTTTGACAACTTCAATTTGTTTTCCATTTATCATTACACTACTAATTGGCCCATGTGTGACATTTTTGTTACTGTGGTGAAATGTAATCCATACTGAAGGCCATATTTACTTACTTTTATCAATAGGTGCTTCAAATCTTCTTCATTTTCAGCAAGTAAGGTTGTACTATATGCATTTTGAGTGTCTTCCAACCTCAGGGTCTCACCTTCTGACCCTATGTAAAATAATATTGCTCTGTTGTTCATGAAACTTTGACTGACCAAAATCTTTCTTAGTCCAGAAGTTCTGCTGAAATGAGTACACCAAGATGACTCTACCAGTGCTTAAAATACCAGAGGCATCAGTTTTAGCGTAATAGCAACACACAAGCTGTCATAACACTACAAACTGACATACAAGTGCTAACAAAACCACCGCAGGATCCAGCAACTCCTCTCCTAAGTATTTATCCAAATGACTTTAAAACAGACTAAAAACAAAAAAAGACTTTTTTGGCAATGACATATCTGATAAGGGACTCATTTCTAAAATTTATAGACTACTCCAGCACCTCAACAAGAAAAAGGTAAACAACTCAATCACAAAATGGGCACAGAAGATGAATAGACACTTGACCAAAGAAGACATTCAGATGGTAAACAAACACATGAAGAAATGTTCAAGATCCCTAGCTGAGATATGTAAATCAAAACAACTAAGAGATACCATCTCATCCCAGTAAAAATAACAAAGTTCAACAGTTCAGCAAACAATAAATGCTGGTGAGGTTGGGGAGAAATTGAAACTCTTTTTTCACTGACAGTGGGAATGTAAAATGGTACAAGCACTTTGGAAACAGAAAGACAATTTGACCCAGCAGCTCCACTACTGGACATATACCCTAAAAAAAAACTAGGGTCATGACTCAGTTGTATATACACCTATATTTATTCAAAATAGCAAAAAGATGGAGGCAATCCAAGTGCCCATCAATAAATGAATGGATATAAAAACTATGGTATATTCACATGGTGGAATATTATGCAACATTGAAAAATAATGAACTCATAAAATATTACACAACATGGGGGAGCCTGGAGGACATTATGCTGAGTGAAATATTTTAATCACAAAATGACAAATACTATATAACACCACTGTTATAAAACAGAACTGACATGAGGGGTTGGAGGAGAGTAGGAAAAGAGTGGATAGATAATGAACACTGCGTTAGAACAGATCTAAGGGAAGAACTGTCTGAAAGGAATATATGACAACAACCTGGAACAAAGAGGGCATTGCAAATTGTACTGGGGAGGGAGAAAAAAAGAGGAGAGATAGAAGTGTGCAAGCATGAATAAATGGGGGGAAAAAGAGAGAGAATTGCACATAATGTTCATTACTGCACTTGTCACAATAGCCAAAGGCAAAAACAATCTAAATGCCTATTAGATGAGTGGTAAAAAAAAAAAAAATATATATATATA
>NW_006399846.1:10950032-11002011 GCF_000299155.1 Elephantulus edwardii | reverse complement strand
ATATATAGTGTGTATACACACACACACACACACACTGAAATGCCCTTCAGTCTACAGGAGAAATCAAGTCTTGATACATATTATATAGATAGAGCTTGAAAATACTATGCTGAGTAAAACAAGTCATTGGCTAAAGGAAAATATACTATCTAATTTTCATAAAATGTCAAGACAATTCAAATCCACCAGATACTCTGCTGGATAAGGAGGGTCAATCTCCTCCTGTACCAGTCTGATCCGATTTGACAGTACACACACAAAATAATAAAATAAAATTTTTTTAAAAGGGAAAAAAAGGCAAGACAAAGCAAATGTATAGAGACTAATGTTTATTAATGGTTACTAGAAATTGGAGGAAGGGGTGATCTGAATCCTGACCTATCCTGTGCAGTCCTCAACATCTCTGATACATTTCAGCTCATTGCTGCATTTACTGTGTCAATCCATCTGGTTGAGTATTCCTTTCTTTCACCAACTCTCCACTTTTCCAAGTATGATGTTCCCCTACAACAAGTAGTCTCTCTTAGCAACATGCCCAAAGTATGTGAAATGTGCCTGTAAGAAGCACTCTGGCTGCACCTTTTCCAAGACAGATCTGTTTATGTGGATCATAACAAATTACAGCTGACATTGGAAAGAATTGAAATCCCAAAATACTTAATAATTGTGATTATGTGAATCCTACATCTAGACCAAGAAGCTGTTGTGCAAACAGAGCAAGGGAACATTACATGGTTTAAAATGAAAAGTGTATGTCAGGGTTGTATCCTCTCTCCATACCTAGTCAACCTGTATACTGAGCAAATTATTCAAGAAGCTGGGCTCCATGAAGGAGGATATGGCATCAGGATCAGAGGAAGACTTATCAATAACCTACATTATGTAGATGACCACTTTGCTTGCTGAAAGTGAGAAGGACTTGAAGCACTTGCTGCTTAAGATCAAAGACTTCAACATGGATTGCATCTCAACCTCAAGAAAACAAACCCCCTCACCACTGGACCAATAGGCAACATCATTTTAGACGGAGAAAAGATTGAGACTGTCAATAACTTCATCTTACTTGTGTCTACAAGCAACATTCTTGGTATGAGATGCATTGCACTGGGAAATTCTATAGTCAGTGACCTCTCCATATTATTCATAAGCAATGGTGTCAGTTTGAGGACTAAAGTATGCATGATTCAGGTCACGGTCTTTTCAACCATTAAGCTGAGAACTGGACACTGACTATGGATGACAGGAGAATAATTGATGCCTTTGAGCTTTAGTGTTGGAGAGGAATACTGAACATCCTAGGGACTGTCAAGAAGTTGTAGACCAGTGAAAAGCTGAACTGACAAATGTTGCATGATAAATAGTAGCATAGATTAAACTGTGTTCCTAAAAAAATGTTAAGTTATAATATAGACCTTATATAATGATCTCGTAGGATCTGAAAAACCAAATAGTCGCAAAAGAATTAAGGGTGGAATGTAATACAGCTCTGACTCAATGTAAGAAGAGTTTCTCTAGGATTCAACTTTTATTTAACAAGAGATAAAAGGGGAGGAAAGCAAACAGAGAGAGGGAACATTGGTACCACCAAGGAAGAATCACCAGGACTGGAGTGCATCCCTTTGGATTCGCGTCTCTGCCCTAGGAAGTTCCTTGACACTGAGGAAGGCCAAGAAGCCTGGAGATCACCAAGGAATGCCTGGCTTTCAGGGGCTAAAGAAAACGAGACCCATTCTCAGAAACAACAAAGAGCAAAGGCCTTCTGCTAGAGCTGGCACCCTAAATTTGGACTTTTAGCTTCTTAAGCTATAAGAGAACAAATTTCTGTTTAGTAAAGCCATCCACTTGTATCTCTATTATAGCAGCACTAGCTAACTAGGACAGATATATTTATAACAGTGACAAAAAAGAAGAGTAACTTCTGAGGCTGCTTACGCTCAACTAAGTGTCTCATGAATTTGATTCTCAAGTTTGAAGCTTTAGGATCATAGTTTCATGTTGTTGTTGTTGTGTGCCATCGAGTTGGAACTCACTTATAGCTGACCCTTCTGTGGGTTTTGAGAAGCAGTAAATTATGTGGGAGGAGATTGCCTGTTCTTCTCCCACAGAACAGCTGGTGGATTCGAACCCTGTGCCTTTGAGATTGCAGTGTGGCTTCTTACACCAGGCCATGAGACATCCCCATTAATTGTCATAATAATCTGTTTAGTGCTTCTGTTCTACATCTTAGTTCATTGTATAGTGCTGGTTCTTAAAAGTTTGCAAGACGCCATCCGAGGCATGAAAATTGGTCTCTTCACCTGGAGCAACAGAGGCAGAGGCACGAATAGGAGAAGGATATAGATGTGTGGTTAACTGCCTCCGTGAAAAATTGCCTCCTTTGCCATGAGATCACAAGAACTGGATGGTGCCAGCGAATACTAATGAGCATTTTGATCAAAGATTAAAGAGAAAGCCTGATCAAAAGAGGAGAAATGCAGTCTAAAATTTCACATTCTCTTGGATTCTAAATGTTCTGTAGCCATGGAGAAAGGGTGAACTCCTGACACTCTTATTTTGAGAGAACTTTAAATATTAAATTTAAAAAAAAATCTTAAAAATAATCTTAAAACTGAACAATAGTTTAGCTTAACTAGTGGAAAAAACTTGCCTTGAGCATTATGCTCTTTTAAAAATTAGCTTCATAGGATTAAATATACAACAACTGAAAAGATTAGGTACAAATCCTAAAGGGCAGTGAACTTACTGTTGATGGAAGAGGACAACTCAAAAAGTGGGTCATGATGGCTGCACAACTAAAAGAATGTTATCAGTGGTGCTAAACTGTATGTGTAGAACCTTGAACTGATATATGTGTTGATGTGTATATTGTCAACAACAACAAAATAAAGAAAGTCCTTTGGGGAAAAAAGATTCATTTCCCTGAGGTTCTTTTACATATATTAGAGGAATCCCAAATTTGTCTTGATTACTAGTAGGTGGCTTTAACAAATAGACATTTCCTCTCTCACAGTTTAGGAAGCTAGAAATTCAGATTTAGGACACTGACTCTAGGTGAAGATTTTCTCTCTTTGTCTGGCTGGGTGCAAGGAAAGTCCTTAATCTCTTTTCAGCTTCTGTTCTCTAGTTCCTCGGTGGTTTGCTTGTAGCATGTCACCCATTCTCCTCATTTATACTCTCTTACTAGGAGTCTGATAGTGTAGTCCGTCGTGTGTTGCACTTCTAACCAGTATGCCTCGTATCTCCAGCGGTTCAAATTCACAAGTGGCTCCACTGGAGAAAAGTGGACTGTCTCTTCTGACTAAGATCAACAGACTCAGAAACCTGATGGAGGGTTGCTATGAATCAGAACTGACTCAATGGCAATGAGTTTGGTTTTGATTTTCTGGTTTCTTAAGTTCTTCCTTTTATAGCTCAAAAGAGTCATGGCACACCCTGCATTAATACTGCCTCATAAACTTAAAAAAGAAAACTGATTACAAATGGTAATATAACTGCAGGTATACGTGTTATTGTTCAAGTCACAACTGACTCATAGCTGTTCCTCCAGAGGCAGTAAATCCTATTGGAGGAGATTGCCCATCCTTCTCTCATAGAGCAGCTGATAGAATAAAATTCTGTGCCTTTAGGATTGCAATGTAGCTTCTTGACACCAGGCCACAAGAGTTCTCTAACCACAGCAATAAGGATTAGGAATTACAACACATTCTGGAGGGATACAATTCAATCCATAAAAACATTCAAGCCCCACAACTCTTGTGTCATCCTCTCCAGCCTGGGCTCCTGGCTCGCTCCCGGCTGAGCCAGCACCCAATAAATTTCTGCAGAAAACATCTCTGCTCTCTCTATGCAAATAAGTATGTTCTAATTCTTGTTTCGTGTCAAAGCATGTCTACACCTAAAAGAAGCTGCTTAAAACTCTTTTAAACCTTTTAAAATCTCTTAGAAGTCTTTTATGATGTTAAATTTTGTCTTTGACCACTTAAATTATTTATTACACATTTATTCTTTCCTAAACCTCAGCAATTTCTCCTCATCTTTGGGACTCTATTTTATGTCAACTTTGTCTAAAGTTCATTCCTCCCTAGTTCACTATGCACCCCATCTGATCTCCCATCTTCATCCCCTACACTCTGACCTCTGGAGACTGCTCCCTGTCCATACTTGCACTGTCATCTCCACTGGCTCTCTCCCTGCTTCTTACACCTCTTACCAGACTTCTGGCTCTCCTCACTTGCCTGTTTCTTGTCTGACTCCTCTTCCTCTGCTGGCCCCATCAGTGTTGGTGTTTCCCAGGCTTCTGACTTGGGATGTCTTCACTTGTTACTTCACATCCTCCTCCAAGCTGATCTCATCCTTCTCCATGACTCCACCTCTCCATGGTAAGAATACCGTAAGGCTTCTTTTCCTAGATGTCTTTAAAAGCAGGAGTAATCTACTCTGGAAACAGCACAGAGCTTGGTGAGGAAATCTACCTGAGGGCAAAAAAGAGTCAGCCTATAAAACCAGAATAACATGGGACCTGAAAATATGTGGCAAAAAGGTAGCAGATGTAGAAGAGAAAAAGGGCAGCTCACACACTGGTTTAAAGTCTTTAAGGTCACTCTCTGAATACTATTTTCCACTAAAACAAATTATAGAGAAGTGGTAAGACTGGAAACTTTTTTAAGACACAGAAAAGTAAGATAGTCCTGTGGCGTTCCTATTTCCATGAGTTTCACTATGTTCTACAGGAAAATTCAGGATGTAAAATGACTTTTTAAGACCAACTGACAGAATACAAACAGTCCCCAGGCTATGAAGGTCTGACATTTTTACAGCCGAAAGATTCCAACAACTCCCACAGAGCCAAAAGCCTATTATGTTAAACATTTGAAATGCATACAATGGTTTATAATAACAAATCAATCAGTGTTATTGCCAAACATTATTAGCTTTTGTTACTGTGTTGTTATGTTTTAGTATATAAATTATCTATGCATATATTATATAGTAAGACAAAACACTTGCCTGTCTTAGATACCATCCAAACCTAACTGTTCCAACTTCCATATGAAATCAATTTAAAGACAGATTTAGGAATGGGACTTGTTCATAATCCAAGAACTACATATATAAGTTCTCAGCTATCTTTCATTTATTTGTACTGTCAACACTTTTGAGGCTTAGATGCCTGTGATTCTGGCTGCAGACCAGAATCATTGGCAAGGCAGAATTTTATAGATAGTGCAGATCAGTTGCCAATGAGTTGATTTTTATTCCCGTTACTCTATTTCTACCCATGTGTGGAGAAGTATGTTCCAAAGGATTTTTAATGACTGATTTTAAAGGGAGAAGATCACAAGGTCTTTCTTTTGAAGTACTTTGAGTGGACTTGAATCTTCAAACTTATGGTGAACAGTGAGTGTATTAACTATATATATTTGGAGCATCTATAAAATTCTGCCTTGACAATTACTCAGGAAGCTCGGGTGGCTTAGTGGTAAGAAGTGGCCCTGCTATCCCAAAGGCTCCTGGTTTGAATCCACCAGCTGCTCAGCATGAGAGGGCTGGGCATTCTCCTCCTGTGCAATTTACTGCCTCTGAAAATCCACAGGAGGGTCAGCTATGAGTCAGTTCCAACTCAATGAATGGCACACAGCAACAACATGCTGAAGACTCTTTAGACACATAAGGGAAATGTAAAAGGTTAGGAAGAACTCAATGCTTCACTTCCTCCAAAAGATCTTTGCTTGTGCCAATTACCTTTCTGGCTATCTTGCACTGCCCATACCACAGCTGCTCCTCATATGTACAGAAGGCAACTATGCAGGAGGGGACTGAAAAAAGAAAAAAATACACTTCATCACATGACTATCTATCTTATCTACTGCCTTTCTACCTAAGGAGCTCCTGTGGTGTAAGGCACTCTAATGTGTCAGGCCAGAGGTTCTAAACCACCATGCACTCCATAGAAGAAAGATGGGAAGTTCCCGACAATAAAGATTTACAGCCTCATAAACTCATGAGGGTCAAATCCACCAGATGTTCTGCTGGGAAAGGAGGGACAATCTCCTCCTGTACTAGTCAGATCTGATTTGACGGTACACTCACACAAAAATAATAAAAAATTTAAAAAAAAAAAACTCATGAGGGGGAGTTCCGGTGGCCTAGAGGCAAGAAGCTGCACTGCAATCCCAAGGGCTCGCAGTTCGAATCCACCAGATGTTCCTCTGGAAAATGAGGGGCAATCTTCTCCTGTGCCAGTTGGATCCGACTTAATGGCAAACAACAAGAAAACCAAAACAAAACACCTCGATGAGAGGTTGTTATGAGTTAGAATTAACTAGGTGTCAGTGGGTTTGTTTTTTCATTTTTCTACCTTTCTCTCACCTCTTGCTTTGCAAATGTTTTGCATCAATTTGGACTTGCAAACTGACTTTAAATCTGACTCTGACTTGGCACCTTTATGTTTAGCTAGGAATGAGATAGGAGTCTTGTTGAGAGAGCCAGAAATTGTTTATGTCCTCACCCTAACCTCTTCCCAATCCTTAAAAGTCTCAGCAATCATGGGATGTGTTGCCTGCAGAGGGCGTGAGAGTAGAATAGCAATGTTGCTCTTAATTTTCCTCCTCCAGGGCCAAGCTAAATTCCAGAGAACCACATACAGTGGGGATTTTTGTTTTCTTTCTTCCATCCCCAGTCCTGGTGGCGGCAGAGCTCAAAGGCTAGTCTGTTCTGGGGAAGAAACGGCATCTGCCTCTCTCCCAAACCAGCCCTGATCAAATCCCAAGCAGCCGGTCCTTAGATAACATGGCTCAGAAACCTGAAACCAACAGCTCTGACTCTCATCAGCGCCCAGCATCACCGTCTGGAAACTGAGACTAACTAGCTGCTGAGATGTCACAGTGATTGAGTGTTAAGTGGCACGGCTGGGGTTCTCCCAGCAGAGTTTATAGCCTGGACCTATGCACCTAAACAAAAAAGGTTTTCAAAAAGTCTATCTGAAGCCCTTGATCTGTTTCGTGGCACTGGGCACACTCACAGAGCTTTAGGATCATTGTTCTTCCTTAGCAAAGCCTAATATAGGTTCGTACAGTCACACAGTCCACTTGCGGACAGTGTTCCCAGAAAGGGAGCAGATTCAATTGTGCTCGAGAAAGGGAAACATTTATACTCTGTTGCGTGTCACTGAGTCAGTTCTAACTCAAAGCGACCCTGTTCGCTAGCATAGAACTACCCTGTAGGTTTTCCAAGTCTGTAATCTTTACAGAAACAGATTGTCACATCTTCCTGTGCACTGGTTGGTAGGTTTGAACAGGAAACTTTTCTCTTAACAGTGGAACTCTTAACCACTGCTCCATAAGTAGCCTGAAAGAGATTCATGCGCTACTTCTGCTTAATTAGGAGACCAGTACCAAAATTAACAATAATTTGATTTTGACACTTGGAGGCTCAATGTGTGTTAACAGTGGTAGACAGGGTTTCAATGGCTGATTATTTTCAGTTGATTGCCAGACTTTTCTTCTAGTGTTTTTGAGTGGACTGTACCCTCCTTTTAGCAGCCGCAAGTGGCAACCTTTTATACCACCCAGGGACTCCTAGTTAGGGGCAGGCATCCTTAATGAACAAGCTCTGATGTAGCATTGGTTGAGGATTCAGTTGCTAACAAAAAGTTCAGTGGTACAAATCTATCATTGTTCTGTAAGAGGAAAAACCTGGTGATGTGATCCCTTAAAGATTATAGTCTAGGAGACGGTTTTACTTTGATCTATAAGCTTACCATGAGTCAGAACTAATTGCCCAGTACACAATAGCCACCCTTAAATGAGAAGGTTTAGAGAAACATATGAATGGGAGTAAGAATTTATCATTATTAGAGAATGTTTACTGAATAACAAATGACTCCTGCATTGGATTCTAAAGGAAGAGTACAGATTACAAAAGCCAGGGGAGGAAAAAAAACCAACCCATGGTCCATCTGGGATTGGAGAAGCTGTGAGGTCAGGAGGGGAAGATGCATATGAAATAATTTCTTTCTCCAAGATAACGGAATAAGAGGACAAAATTCAGAAGCCTGGAAACTTTCAGGTTATTTGGAAAACACAAAGAGCACTCTCAAGGCTGCAGAAGGTGGTGCCAGAGAGCTAAGGTGTGAAAAAAAGCTGCTTCTCACTTCACCATCCCACAGAAGGGGATGTGTGCACCGGTAAGGTGACCAAGCATGTGATGTGGTCCTTGAAAGAAGAAAAGGAAGTACCAAGACAAGCTCACACAGAGTTAGAGTTGCCTCAAGCCATAAGCTTTTAGACATCGAACATGATCTGGGCAACTCAGAGCTGTGAGCTAAATGTTGACTGCAGCTTTAACGACAAAGTCCTTTTCATCGTCTGTAGGATGCAGCAGGAGAGAATATCTTTCTAGAGAAGGATAAGCTAATATCTTTCTAGTAGGATTTAATGATGAGAAAGCAGAAGTTAGAGCTTCAATAAAAGCTCATATAGTTTTTTGATAGCTTTTGTTTAAGCATCAACTAAGGAACCAGAATGCTGTTCACTCTTCTTGGGTTTCCCAGCAACAAAGCAAACCCACAAACCCGAGTGGAGGGAAATAATTTGTATTACTCTGTTGAAAAGCCTGAGCAAGTCAAAGTTAATTTTTTTCACTTGGATAATTGTCTGATTTGCTGGGGAACTCTTTCCCCTGAGCAATGAAGGCAATAACTTTGGAGCATTTGCTGCAGGATGGGAGAGGAAGCAAGCCCTGTTCCTGGTGCCAAACTTAGAGCTTCAACACACACAGTTCTGACTTGGGTCACCAACTTTGCTGAGAATGTATCAACAACTCATTTGCGTGGTTGGGACTGAGATGAAGTCATAATCCCTGAGACTTTAAATTGCCTGGTTCCACTGACAAGCTGTTTGACTCTTCACCATAATTTCCCTGCTCTTTCCTCCTCTTTTTCAGTTTCTTTAACTCTCTTTTATGTACCCTTGCATCTAGTCTATTGTTATTGTTGTTAGATGCCACTGAGTTGAGTACAACTCATAGTGACTCTATGAACAATAGATCTCAATCTTGTCCTGTCCTCTGCTGACCATACAATCTCTGACATACTCAACACCATTGCTGGAATCCCTGTGGCAACTCACCTGGGTAAAAGCCTTCCTTAAGTTTGCTGATCCTCTACATTTTCAAGCTTGATGTCCCACCCCAAGAAACAGCCTCTTCTATCAGCACATTCAAAGTATGTGAGATGAAGCTTTATTACATTTTAGGAGTGGTAAATGTTTATTTATTTCTCAATCTAGTATGCAAAATCACTTAGGATCACAGTTGAGAAACTAAGTCTTAGGACTTTGCCAGAGTTCATATAATTCTTTCCGTCACCCAGATGTTGTTGTTAGGTGCCATCTCACTGATGATGACTCATAGCAACTCTATGAACAAAAGATCTGAACTTTGTTCTATCTTAGACTATTTTAGCAATCTCTAAATAATTCCAACCTGTTGTTACAGCCAGTGTATCAATCCATCTTGTTGAGATTTTTCCTCTCTTTCTATGACCCTCCATCTTTCGCAACAAGATCTCTTTCTACGGATTGATCCCTACTGACAACATATTGTTGTTGTTGTTGTTGTTATGTGCTGTTGAGTCACCTGCAATTCATAGTGACCCTATGTACAAAGACCCATGACGCCTGCTCTATCCTGAGCCAATCTCACTGACTTCAACACAATTACCTCCATTACCCCAGTTACTGTGTCAATCCATCTCATCCAATGTCTTTCTCTCCTGTGCTGTCCACCCTTTCAAGCATGATGTCCTTCTCCAAGGACCAGCCTCTCCTGACCACATGCCCAAAGTATGTAAGACTGAGTTTCAAAATCCTTGCCTCTAGGGAGAAACTTGGTTTTACCCTCTCCAAAACAGACCTCTTTGTTCTCTTATCAGTTAATGGTATTTCAATACTCTTCTCCAGCATCACAAATCAAGATATTAATTCTTCTTCTGTCATCCTTAGTCATTGTCCGGCTCTTTGAGACAAAGTTTTTTTAAATTTTTGCCTCTATGAAGCATCCTGGTTGCACTTCCTCCAAGATAGACTTGTTTGTTCTTTTGGCTGTCCATAAGGTTATTCCGTACTCTTCTCCAACATCACAGCTAGAAGGCATCAGATCTTCTTCTTTCATCCTTATTCATTGTCCAGGTCTCAGGAGCATAGCAGGTGGCCTGAATAAGGTGAGTCTTAGTTCTCAAACTGACATCATTGCTCCTTAATAATTTGGAAAGGTCCGTGACTGCAGGCTTTCCCGGTGCACTATGTCTCCTGATATCCTGACTGCTGGTACCATGGATGTTGATTGTGGATTCAAGTAAGATGAAATAATGGGCATTTCAATCCATTTATAAGATGTTGCTTATTAGTCTACTGGGGAGAATTTTCATTTTCTTTCTTCTTCTTTTTTAAAAAAATTATACTAGTTTATTCACAAAACTGTTTTTTTACACACTATTTCCAGACCAGATCCTTCCTTGAGATGCAATCCATACTGAAGGCTGTGTAGTCTTTGATCTTCTGCAGCAAGTGTTTCATTTCTTCTACTTTTCAGCAAGCAAGGTCATGTTATCTGCATAATGTAGATAATGATGAATCTTTCTCCAATCCAGATGCCACATTCTTCTCCATAGCCTCTGGTTTCATGAACTCATTGCTCAGCATACAGATTGAATAGGTATGGAAAAAGGATACGACCCTGACATACATTTTTTTAAAATTTTAAATCTTGTAGTGTTCCCTTACATTGTTCAGACAACAGCTTCTTGGTCTAGGTCTAGGTTTCACAGGAAGATAATAAAATATTCTGGGATTCCCATTCTTCTCAATATTAGCCATTATTTTTTATGTCAAATGTTTCTGTATAGTCAACAAAACACAGATATTCTTCTGATATTCTCTGCTTTTAGCCAGAATCCATCTCACATCAGCAATGATTTCCCTGGTGCCACAGTCTCTTCTAAACCCAGCTTGAGCTTCTCAGCATTCTCTGTGTAATTACTTTTCTGTTTTTGCATGGCCTCCAGCAACATTTGCTTACATGTGATATTTAAGATTTTGTTCAATAATTTCCAAATTCTGGTGGATCACCTTTCTCAGGAATGAGAACAAGTATGGATCTCTTTCTGTCAGTCAGCCAAGCAACTGTCCTTCAAATTTCCTGGCATAGACTGGTGAGCATGTCCAGAGCTACATCAGTTAGTTAAAATATGTTAATTGGTATCTCATTGATTCTTGGGCCCTTATGTTTTCTTTTTTTTTCAATTGTCTTCAGTATAGCTCAAAATTCTTCCTTTCTTTTCATTGGCTATTTTTAATATGGTGCGTTCTGAAAAATTTCAATGTCAACCAATTTTTTTTGTTACAGTGACTGTGTATTCCTTCCATCTTCTTTTGATACTTCCTGGATCATTCACGATTTTGCTCATAGCATTTGTCAGTATTACAACTCAAGGCTTGGATTTATTTTTCAGTTCTTTCAGCTTGAGTAACGTCAAGCAGCTTTTCCCCTTTTTATTTTTTAACATGCTCTTATCAAGCTTTTTTATCCAACTCTCTTTATATTCCTTTATAATACTTTGCTTTGTCTTCTCAAGCTGCCCATTGAAGTCTTCTGCTCAGCTTTTATTTTGGTATTTCTTCCCTTCCCGTCCCCCTTTTTATTTACTTCTTAGCGCTGTAGTACAATATCCAGAGTCTCTTCTTCTTTTTTTTTTTTCATTTTATTTTATTGTTTTTGTGTGAGTGTACCGTCAAATCAGATCTGACTGGTACAGGAGGAGATTGTCCCTCCTTCCCCGGCAGAGCATCTGGTGGATTCGAACTGTGCGCCTCTGGGATTGTAGTTGCAGCTCCTTGCCAGTAGGCCACCAGAGCTCTCCTCCAGAGTCTCTTTTGACACGCACTTTGGGATTTTCTTTCTCTTCTGTCTTTGTAATGACTTTTTGATCTCTCCACAGATGATATCCTTGATGTCATCCCATAACTTACCTGGGCTTCAAGCATTATTATTTGGGTCCTCAAACCTGTTCCTGAGATGATTTTTTAATTCAGGTGAGATATATATATATTCAAGGTCATATTTTGGTTCTTGTGGACTGGTTTTAATTGTCTTCATAATTTGAACTTGCATATGAGAAGTTGATGATGTATTTCACCATTAGCACCTGTCCTGGTTTTGACTGCATGCAAAAAGACATTGACTTCCCTCAGCTTTGTTTAGGCCCCTGGGCCTTGAGCGGGGGCTACAGCACCTCGGAATAGATTCATATTTCTCTCTATATATATGACACAGATACAGAAAGATCCATTGATTATTCCTCAGCCTTTTCACTACCAAAATCTATCTATGAAATATATTTGAAGAGCAGGGATGCTCTTAAAGTAAAATACAAGTGAGGAAGTGAATCTGTATGGGAATAAGTAATAGAGAAGGACTGGAGAAGGTACAATGGAAAGAGGCCTATGAGACTAAACATTTGATTCTGGTTGTAACTCTATCACTTACAATTGATCACCTATGATTGGTCACTTCACTGAAACTAAGACTTGCAAAATTTGCCTGTAAATAAATGATATTTTTCCCTACTGGTTTCAAAAGTTTGTGAGAAATGTGTAATATTGACATGAAAATGCTCTGTAGTTCAAAGGAACTGCATTCGTTATGTAGAGTTCAAGTTTGAGGAAATGAAAAGGATGACACTGGAGCTAGAGAAGTTATTTCACTTATTTTAATATCTCTATAGACTAGATTAAGAAATGTGGTGGATAGAGAAGTGCTGCCACCACACCTGGAGATTACCAGACACCTTTCCCTTCTGAGTTTTCTAAAAACCAGAATTCTCTAGTCCTCTATGATAACTTTAGCCCTTAAAATTTAGGTTGACTTCAGTTATGGATGGAATCATATTCTTCTATAAAATATGTGTCCCAAAATATATTTAAATTCCAAACCACACACAAATCTGCCTTGGAAAGAGTTGTTCCTTAGAAGAGAAGGTGACAAGATTTTGTTTCACATTGTGCATATTATTAGAAGGAGCTAGTCCCTGGAAAAGGGTATCACGCTTGGTATGAAGTAAAGGGTCAGTGACAGAGAAGAAGACGTTTAATGAGAAGATCGGCCATAGTGGCTACACCAATGGGCTCAAGCACAGCAGTGACTGTCAGGATAGCACAGAACAGGCAATGTTTTCCTTTTTTGTACATCCAGTTGGCTATGGGTTGAAATTGACTCACAGGAAGCTAACAACACCCTTCTTGTGGGAATTGACTGTCTTTGTTATGTTAATGAGCAGAATTAGCATAGAGTCTATTTTGAATCAATCTCTTCTGAGATATAAAAGAGATTAAACAAGCAAACTAAGAAGCAGTGTTGGAAGAACAGACATGTCAAGCCCTATGAATATTGTGCAGGAGCAGAAGTCCGGAAGAGACAAGGGAGCTGACAGAAAGAGAAAGATTTCCCTCTAGAATCAGCACCCTAAATGCAGCCTTTCACCCTTCAAAACTGTCAGGAAACAAGTTTTTATTTATTAAAGGTATCCTTATGTAGCATTTCTGTGATGCAGTATTAGGTAACTAAGACAACCTCTTATACCAACCATTTGTAATTTGAGAGAACTTTTCTCATTTGACCTGCCCTAACTCTGCTATCTTGGTCAAGCCAAAGACCAAAGCTTGTCCCATTAGTATTACAGGTGACACAAAAGAAATTATTTTCTTTTCTGTTGTGGTTCATGGTTCAAAATTGGGAAGGGCATACGCCAGGGATGTGTCCTATCTCCATACCTTTTCAACCTGTATGCAGAACAAATTATGTGACAGGCTGGGCTCTATGAGGAGAAATGTGGGGTCAAGATTGGTGGAAGATCTATTAACAATCTGCGTTATGCAGATGACACAACACTGCTTGCTGAAACTGAGGAGGACCTGAAGCGCTTGCTGCAGAGGGTCAAGGACTGCAGCCTCCAATGTGGATTGAGGATCAATGTCAAGAAGACAAAGAAAAAAAAAAGAAGACAAAGATTCTCACCACTGGGCCAATTGACAGCATCAGGATGAATGGTGAAGAGATTGAGATTGTACACAGCTTTAGTTTGCTTGGCTCCATAGTCAACAGTCTTGGCACCAGCAGTCAGGAAATTAAAAGGCTCATTGCTATGGGAAAGTCTGCTGTTAGGGACCTCTCCAAAGTACTGAAGAGCAATGGTGTCTCTCTGGAGACTAATGTGTGTCCGATACAAGCCATGGTCTTTCCTATCACTTGTTATGTATCAGAGAGTTGGACAATGACCAAGGCGGATAGAAGGAGAACTGATGCCTTTGAGCTGTGGTGCTGGAGAAGAGTATTGAGTGTACCATGGACTTCTAGGAAAACAAATAGATTCATCCTGGAAAGGGTTAACCTGGGTGGCTCCTTGGAGGCAAGGATTCTGAAGCTCCATCTAACATACTTTGGACATGTTGTAAGGAAAAAGAGAGACTGGTCCTTGGAGAAGGACATCATGCTTGGGAGGGTGGAGGGACAGCGCAGGTAGGGGAAGGCCCTCTATGAGGTGGATTGAATCAGTGACTAGAATAATTGGGATGGATATGTCAGAGACGGTGCGATTGGCACAGGACAGAGTAGAGTTTAGGGCTGTTGTACATAGGGTTGCTATGAGTCGCAAGCGACTCGACGACACATAACAACAACAACATTGTGGTGTATGCACTGTGACCCTTGCTTATTCTCAGTTAGGTGGTAGGTCTGAAGTGGGAAGGTGAAACAGGATCAAAATCAACAGAAAGGCCAGTTGTTGGTTGTTGTTATGTATAGCTCAGTCCACAATGATGATAAAGACTCTATGAACAAAATCTCTGAACCCTGCCCTTTCCTGAGCCAATCTCACCATCTCTGACACACCTACTCCCATTGCCACAGTCACTGTGTCAGTCTACCTCATCCAGGATCTTCCCCTCCTGTGCTGACCCCCTACCTTTCCAAGCGTGATGTTTGCTCCACAGAAGAAAGATGGACAATCTCTTCCTAAGCAATTTACAGCCTTGGAAAACTTGCAGAAGGGTCAATTACAAGGTGGTTCTGACTTGAGGGCACATAATGACATATACTCTCCTGCTCTTGTGATCTAGTGGATAAAGAGTTGAGCTGCCAATCCAGAGGTAAGTGGTTTGAATCCATCAGCTGCTTCAAGGCAGAAAGATGATTTATGGCCTCTGAAAATCCACTCGAAAAGTCCCCTATGAGTCAGTCTAAAAACAGACTAAAAGTGAGATGTGTTATTGCTTTTGTTAGATGCCCTTGAGTTAAGTATAACTCATAGAGACCCTACGAATAGTTCTGAGTCCTATCATATCCTGTGCCATTCTTATAATTTCTGACATATTTGAGCTCGTCGGAGAAGTCACTGTTGTCAATCCATCTGGTTGAGGGTCTTTCTCTCTCCAACCCTTCACCTTTCCAAGCATGATGCCCCTTTCCAAGGATTAGGCTCTCTTAATAATATGCCCAAACTATGTAAGATAAAGTTTTGTCATCCTTTACCTCCAAAAAGCACTCTGGCTGTACTTTCTCCAAGACATACCTATTCATTTGACAGTCCATGGAATATTCAGTACTCTTCTCAATACCAGAACTCAAAGACATCAATTCTTCTTCTGTCCTTTATTCACTGTCTAGCTCTCAGATGCCTAGCAAATGATTGAAAAGATCATGGCCTAAATTAGGTACATCTCGGTTTTTAAACTGACGTCAATGTTTCTCAGTAATTTGCAGAAGTTCCTGACAGCAGACCTGCCCAATGCAATACTCTTTTGCTTCTTGACTGCTGGTACCAAGAGTGTTGATTGTAGATCCAAGTAAAATAAAATTATTGACAATTTCAATCTTTCCTCTATTTATCGTGATGTTGCCTATCAGTCCAGTGGTGAGAACTATTGTTTCCTTGATGTTGTGATGTAAACCAGCTTTAACGTTGATCTTCTTCAGCAAGTGTTTCAAATTCTTCTCACTTTCAACCAAGGTTGTATTATCTGCATAATGCAGTTTTTTAACGAATTTTCCTCTGATCCTGTTGCCAATTCTTTTTCTTGTTGAATGATTTACTCAACATACAGACTAAATAAGTGTGGAGAAAGAATATAACGCTAGCAGATAAATTTCTTGATATTAAACTATACTCTGTTTCCTTGCTCTGTTCACAGAACAACTTCTTGATCTAGATAAAGGTTTCTCATGTGTACAACAAAGTGTTAAGGAATTCCCATTCTTCTTAATTTTAGCCATAATTTGTTATGATCTACACCAACAAATGCTTTTGCACAGTCAATAAAGCACAATAGACATTCTGGTATTTTCTGATTTCAGCCAGCATCCGTCTCACATCAGCAATGACATGTATGGAGCTGCAGTGCCAGCTTGAACTTCTGGCAGTTCTGTGTCTGTGTACTGTTCTAGCCATTTTGAATGATCTTCAGCAGTATCTTCCTTGTATGTGGTTTAATTATATTGCTCTATAATTTCCACATTTGTTTGCATCACTTTTCTTGGGAATGGATAAAAACATGGATCTCTTTCAGTCAGTCAGCCAGGCAGTTACCCCCAAATTTTCTGGCATAGACTGGTGAGCATGTCCAGAGCTGCATCTGTTAGTTGAAACATGCCAATTGTATCCCATCAATTCCTAGGACCTTACTTTTTGCTAGTGTCTTCAGTACAGCTTGAACTTCTTCCTTTGGCTTTTGCTCATATGTACTTCCTGAAATATTTCAATGTTGGCTAATTCTTTTTGGTACAATGACTCTATGTATTCTCCACATCTTATTTTAATGCTTCCTGGATCATTCAATATTTTACCTTATTTCCCTTAATTCACTGTAACCGTTACTGTTGAATGAATAGATTCCTACTCATGGCAACCCCACGTACTGCAGAGCAGTAGAGTTTTCAAAGCTGTGACCTTTTGGGAGCAGATCACTAGACCTTTCTTTCCAGAGTCTCGGGAAGTTCACACTGCCACATTTTTGCTAAGTAACCCAGCACTTAGTGTTTGCACCACCAGTGAGTAGCTTAGCTTTTAAAGTGTCTTATATTTTAAGATTTAAAAAAATTTTTTTTTATTTTATTTTATTACTTTTACGTGTACCGTCAAATCAGATCTGACTGGTACAGGAGGAGATTGCCCCTCCTTCTCCAGCAGAGCATCTGGTGGATTTGAACCGCATACCTCTGGGATTGCAGTGCAGTGTTTTGCCACTAGGCCACCAGAGCTCCCTTTAAGATTAATTTTTGTGAAATAATTTTTCTCTTGAACTACACAAAATATTGTTGTTGTAGTTATTATGTGCTGTCCAGTCACCTGCAACTCCTAATGACCCTATGTATAACACCTCTGAACCTGCCCTATCCTCAGCCAGTCTCACTGACTCTGACCCACATACCCCCATTGCCCTTGTTACTGTATCAATTCATTTCATCCAGAGTCTTCCTCTCCTGTACTGTTGCTCCACCCTTCTGAAAATGATGTCCTTCTTCAAGAACTAGTCTCACCTGGCCATATGCCCAAAGTGTGTGAGGTGGAGCTTCAGAATCCAAGCCTCAAAGGAGAAACTTGGCTTTACACTCTCCAAGACAGACCTATTTATTTTCTTGAGGTCCATGGTATGTTCAAGACTCTTCTCCAGTACCACAACTCAAAGTCATCAATTTTTCTGTCATTCTTAGTCACTGTCCAGCTATCTGGACAAGACATGGCAAGTCATTGGAAAGACCATAGCCTGGATCATTAGTCTCTAGGCTGACATCATTGCTTTTCAGTACTCTGGAGAAGCCCCTTATAGCATCTGTTCTATATCTTTATAAAACATATGACAGATATTTTGAGTGATTGGTTAAAGTGACTACATTAGTTCTTTCAGGAGGTCTTTTGTTTCTCTGGCTGAAATCCAGTCTGTCTTCAGTCAGGCAGCCTCCAATGAGACACTACTTCAAGGGCCTTGACTACTTCCTACTTGATTCTTACATAGCTGGCTGCTTCTTAGTCTTTTTAAAATTTCCTCCCTTTTTTATTACTTTTCCCCTCTTATTATTATTATTCATTTTAATGAAAGTTTACAGAGACTTTGGATTTTCCATTCATTGTTTTACTTTTTTCCCTGCCCATCCCTCGCCCCCCTGCCCCAGTTTGCTCTTCTCTTTGAAAACGAAAAGAAAAATTCTTTCATTTTATTCAATCTCTTCCCCCAAGTCTATTCCACTGTGCAGCCTTCGTTCTGGACTCCTGTCATGGCAATAATACCTAATCATATATCACTTTTAAACAGTTCTCTCCTTCATCTGTTTCAATGCAGAATACATAATTTATCCCATCTTTCTCAGTCTCCCCCCAACCCCGATGTCAGTCCCGTATGAAGTATTTGTCCTTTTGTGTCTAAGATATTTCACTCAGCATTTATATTTTATATTTCATGTGTTCCTTGTTCTTCAAAGCAGAGTAGTATTCTATTGTGTGAATGAATATACCACAGCTTCTCTATCCATTTGTTTGTTGATGGGCACTTAGGTTGTTTCCAACTCTTTGCTATTGTGAACAAAGTCACGGTAAACATGGGTGTGCATGTCTTTGTCTTTTGGATAGGAAAAAAGTATGGGAATTAGAACCCCCAAAAACCAAACAACAAACAACCCACAAAACAAAACAAAAAAGCTGCGGCTTTGGGACTTTCTGGAAATACCTTTTCAAGAAAGTTAGCTCTAGTGACCTACTATATAGGGAATTACACTACTAACCCAAAGGCCACGCTTCTCCCAAAATTCAAATCCACCAATGATCCCAAGACAAAAGATGGGCAATTTCCTCTTGTGCTATTTACAGCCTTGGAAACCCAATGGAGGTCAGCTCTGAGTGGTTTTTAACTCAATGTCACTGAATGTTTTGAGATTATTAGGGAAAGAAGCCCTGGTGTGCAATGGTTAAGAGTTTAGCTGCTAACAAAAGGCTGGACGTTTGAACCCCTGTCCTAAAGACTGTAGATTTGGAAACCTTAGGGGGCTATCCTGCTTTATCACATGTGATTTTAGTGTTAGCATTGACTTGACAGCAGGCGTTCGGCTTCTAACCAAAAAATTGTTGGTCCAAATCCACAAGCTGCTCTGAGCAAGAAAGAGTAAGTAGTATGCTCCCATTAGGATTTAGAAGCTTGGGAACCTGAAGGAGATTTGTCATGAGTTGGAATCAACTAAAAAACAGCGGGAACAGCCAATAGAGAGCCATCCATCATAATAATCTTCTGCTAAAGAGCTAACTACAGGGAAGAGTGTAGGAATGTTCCCTCACGTGCTGCCTTCATCCTCAAACATTATGAAGTGTTAAAATGGACTTGGTGCTGCAAACGTGGATGTAAAATGTACGTGTCTGAAGCCTCACAGTGAATGGGGTGCGAGACTTACACTTAAAGGAAGTCTCAAAGTACCAGTAGTGATTAGCACAGATGTACATTGCACTAAAGCATGAAGGAGGAAGAAGTCGCTGGAGGACCAAACTGGTCTGGGAGGGTTTCATAGAAACTGATATGGACCTTAAAGAAAGGACCAAGCTACTAGCTAGAAGAGAAATGTGCTGGAAGACAGCAACTAATTTTAGCTAGAGTCTTTAGTGTTTCATAAATCAGATAATGTTGGAAAAGGTCTTTGGAAAGCTTTGAATTCCAGATGAACAGTTTGCATTTTAATCAATAAGCACCAGGAAGCCATTAAACATTTTTAAGCAGGTGTGTGTATGCATAACAGATTTTTATTAAGAACAGTTAGCGATGGGGGGAGGATGACTGGAGTGGAGGTAAAGGATCCTGGAGTCAGGGAGTCGTGGAGGTGGCTTAGGGAAAGTTAAAATAATTCAGTGGAGACTACTGGACATTTATTTAACCAAGTTGTAGCAGAGAGAAGGGAGAGGATTGCACTCAATTCTGTGAACTTTAGTCTTGGAAGAGAATTTGCGTATAATGCATTTGCTTTTCAAATGTCTAGACATACATTTGATCCTTCACTTTCCTCACAGTCCACTACCCCTTCTTCCAAAAAAGAATGGAAGTCTACATATTACATTACCTACCGGATGACTTTCCTTTGCACCTGAATTCTCATTTATATCCTATAATGATGTTTTAAGGTCCCTGGTGAAGTTACCAGTTTGCTCTTTATTAACCAAAAGGTCAGCACCCGCCGCCCAGTGGCATCTAAGAAGAACGACTCGGTGATTTGCTTTTACTCTGCGACACTTGGGATTGTTGTTATGGATTGAACGTATCCCTTAGGAAATTTAAAAAAAAGAAAACATGTGTTGTAGGGAGTGATAGTAAGGAGAAGAAAGGCAGAGAGATGAATAGAAACTACAGACAACACTTCTTTCTGGGACTGATGAGAACAGGAGATAAAAGCAAAGCTTACAGAAGGGGACTCCTTCAGACAGAAACAAAACTACCCTTAATCAAGATGAACAGGAAGTCATCCCAATAAACATATATTTGACACACTTAATAAAAAATTAATTGTGGACAAGAAAGGTAAATAATAAAAATTGCATACACTAACTGGTTATCTCTGTAATAAATAGATACACAGGCTGACAGGCAAGACGAACAGGTATATGTAGATGAATGAGAGTACACCCATGACCATATAGGTTGAAGAAGAATGCAGCATCAGAATTGGAGGAAGGCTCATTAATAACCTGAGGTCTGCAGAAGACAGAACCTTGCTTGCTGAGAGTGAAGATGACTTGAAGCACTTTGATGAATTTCAAAGGTTACGGTCTTCAGGATGGAGTAACCCTGAACAGAAAGATAAACAAAAACCTTAAATTGGACAAATACCCAACATCATGATAAGTGGTGAAGGATTGAAATTCACAGGGATTTTTTAATGCTTTTTGGATCAATAGTTGATTTTTCAAATAGTTAACTATTTTTCATTGCTTCATATGCATGAAAATGGAAGGCCAAGAAGAATTAACACATCCAAATTATGGTGTTGGCAACAAATATTGAGTATACTATGTATGGATTGCCAGAAAAACAAACAAATGTGTCTCAGAAGAACAGTCAGAATGGTCCGTAGAGGTGAAGAAGGTGAGACAGTCTTGCTCAGTTTAGATGTGTCATTGGCAGTACCAGCCACTGGGGAAAGACATCATGCTCGGGAAAACAATTGTTGTGTGCCGTCAAGTCAGAACTGACTCAAAGCTGATCCTCCGGCAGTCATTAAGAAGCTGTTAAATGCAGAGGAGAATATTACCCATCTCTCTCCCGAGGAGCAACTGGTAGAGTCAAGTAGTTTTGGGCTGGTAGTTCCTTATACTCTAGGCCACTGGAGTTCCCTATAGTAGCCACTTTTATGACAGCCATAAATATTTTTTTCAATGGTGATGGGTTTTTTTTGTTTAATGATCCTTTTACCAGCGGCAAGGTAGAGAAAGGGAATGCAGAGCAGAATATCTTGATCTAGAAATTTCTTTCTTTTATTAAAGAATTTTAATTCTTCTATAGACTCCTACAACAGTTTATAAGGAAGATCTGTTAATACTATTATCATTCAAATATATGCACCAACAACTAGAGCCAAAGAAAAGAAAGAGAAGATTTTTCCCAACTTTTGCAGTTGGAAATCAATCGAACATGTAACCATGATGCATTAATAATAATGGGTGACTGGAATGCACGAGTTGGGAAGAAAGTTTGGAAAATATGGACTTGGTGATAGAAATGAGGCTAGAGATAGAATGATAGAATTTTGTACAATCAGTTATTCATTGCAAATACCTATTATAAGAAATATAAATAATACATATGGACTTCACCTGATGGTCAACACAGGAAACAAATTTATTACATCTGTGGAAAGAATAGTTGGAGCAGCTCAGTATCAGCTGTGAAAATTAGGCCAGGTGTGCTGATTGTGGAACCAACTACTCACATGCAAATTCAAGCTGAAGCTAAAGAAAATTAGAACAAATCCACAAGAACCAAAATTTGACCTTGAGCTTATCTTACCTAAATTAAAAAAACCATCCCAAGAACAGGTGTGAGGCCATGAACAGTAATGAATGAAGATGAGATGAGCTGTGGAAAGATATAAAAAATATCCATGAAGAATGTAAAAGGTCATTAAAAAAGACGGGAGAGAGAAAAGATGGAGATGAATGTCAGAAGAGACTCTGAATATTGCACTAGAACACTGAGAAGCCAAAACAAGAGGAAGAAATCAGAAAGTGAAGGAGCTAAACAGAAGATTTCAAAAGCTTAGGAAGACAAAGCAAAGTATTACAATGAAATGAGCAATTACCCAGCATTTCTTAAGCTGAAGAAACCAAAAGATATATTCAAGCTTCGAGTGGCAATCCTTAAAGATACTATGAGAAGAATATTGAGTGATTCAGGAAGCATCAAAAGAATATGGAAGGAGTATACAGATTCACAATACCAGAAAGAACTGGCTGATCTAGAAGAATTTAATGAAACAATATATGATCAGAAGGCATATGTTGATGAAGGCATATGGTGATGAAGGAGGAAGTTTAAGCTGCTCTGAAGGAAATGGCAAAAATTAAGGCCTCAGGAATTGATAGAATACCAACTGATATATTTCAATAGACAAATACAGCCCTGGACATGCATAGCAGCTTGTACCAGGAAATCTGGAGGACAACTACCTGGCTGACTGAGTGGAAGGTATTCATATTTATTCCAAACCCAAAAAAAGGTCATCTAACAGAATGTGGAAATTATCAAACAATATAATGAATATCACATGAAAGCAAAATCTTACTGAAGATTATGGAAAAAAAAATGACGAACAATATTTTGACAGAGAACTATCAGAATTGCAAGCTGGGTTTAAAAGAGACAATGACACTAGAGACATCATGGCCAATGTTAGATGGATCTTGGCTGAAAGTACCAGAGGAACGTCTAGCTGTGTTTCATTGACTATTAAAAGGCATTTAACTGCATGGATCACAACAGATTGTGGCTAACCTTGAGAAGAACACTTGATTGTGCTCATGTGAAACTTATTCTTGGACCAGGAAGCAGCCATCAGAACAGAGTAAGGAAACACTACATGCTTCAAAATCAAGAAAGGAGTGTGTCAGGCATGTGCCCTTTCTATATACCTTTTAGATCTATATTCAGAACAGATTATCAGGGAGACTGAACTCAATGAGGAGGAATGTGGCATCAGGATTGGAGGAAGACTCATCAACAACTTGTGCGATGACACAACGTTGCTTGTTGAAACTGTAGAAGCTATAGAAGTTCAAGGACTGCAGTCTTCAATACGGATTGAAGTCAATATCTAGATGACTAAGATTCTCACCACTAAGCCAATCAGTGGCACTGTGACAGATGCAGAAGAGATTGAGAATGTTAATAGTTTCAGCTTATTTAGTTTCTCAATCAACACCCTTGGCACCAGTGGTCAGGAAATCACAAGAGGAATTGCTTTGGGAAAAACTAGTCAGGGACCTCTCTCCAGCACTAAAGAGCAATGATATCAGTCTAGTGGCTAAGGTGTACCTGACATAGACCATGGTCTTTGCAGTTCCTAACTATGTATCGAAAAGGAATTGGCAGACAGAAGAAATTAATGAAATAACATATGATCAAGAGTCTATGATGATGAAAGTAGAAGTTTAGGCTGCTTTGAAGGAAACGGCAAAAAATAAGGCCCCAGGAATAGATGGTATACCAATTGACGTATTTCAGCTAACAGATGCTGTCCTGGATGTGCTCACCAAGTTGTGCCAAGAAATCTGGAGAATAACCACTTGGCCAACTGACTGGAAGAGATCTATATTTGTTCCCATCCCAAAGAAAGGTGACCTAACAGAGTGTGGAAACTATAGAACAACCTCATTGATTTCACATGCAGGCAAGATTCTACTGAAGATTATCCAAAAACGACTGGAACAGCACATCAGCAGAGAAATGCCAGAAATCCAGGCTGGGTTTAGAAGGGGTTGTGGTACTAGAGATGTTGTAGCTGATGTTAGATGGATCTTAGCTGAAAGCAGGGAATACCAGAGGAATGTCTATCTGTGATTCATTGACTATGCAAAGGCATTTGACTGTGTGGATCATAACAAACTGTGGCTGACTCTGAGAAGAATGGGAATCCCAGAACACTTGATTGTTCTAATGCGAAACCTATACTTGGACCAGGAGGCAGTCGTCAGAACAAAGCAAGGGAACACTGCATGGTTCAAAATTGGGAAGGGTATACACCAGGGATGCGTCGTTTCCATAGCTTTTCAACCTATATGCAGAACAGATTATCCGAGAGGCTGGGCTCTATGAGGAGAAATGTGGGGTCAAGATTGGTGGAAGATCAACAGTCTGCATCATGCAGATGACACAACCCTGCTTGCTGAAACTGAGGAGGACCTGAAGCACTTGCTGCAGAGGGTCAAGGACTGCAGCCTCCAATATGGATTGAGGCTCAATGTCAAGAAGACAAAGATTCTCACCACTGGGCCAATTAGCAGCATCAGGATGGATGGTGAAGAGATTGACATTGTTCACAGCTTTAGTTTGCTTGGCTCCAAAATCAACACTCTTGGCACCAGTAGCCAGGAAATTAAAAGGTGCATTGCCATGGGAAAGCCTGTTGTTTAGGACCTCTCCAGGGTACTGAAGAGCAGTGGTGTCTCTCTGGAGACTAAGGTGCGTCGGATACAGGTCATGGTCTTTGCAATCACTTGTTATGCATCAGAGAGTTGGACAATGACCAAGGAGGATAGAAGGAGAATTTATGCCTTTGAGCTGAGGTGCTGGAGAAGAGTATTGAGAGTACCATGGACTGCTAGGAAAACAAACAGATTCATCCTGGAAAGGGTTAAACCAGGTGGCTCCTTGGAGGCAAGGATTCTGAGACTCTGTCTAACATACTTTGGACATGTTTTGAGGAGAGACCAGTCCTTGGAGAAGGACATCATGCTTGGGAGGGTGAAGGGACAGCACAGGAGGGGAAGGCCCTCTATGAGGTGGATTGATTCAGTAATCGGGTAATCGGGATGGGTGTGTCAGAGACAGTACGATTGGCAGAAGACAGAGCAGAGTTTAGGGCTGTTGTACATAGGGTCTCTATGAGTCGCAAGCGACTTGACGGCACATAACAACAACAACAAACAACAACTATGCATCAGAAAGCTGGACAATGAATAAGGATGACAGGAGAAGAATTGATGCTGAGAAAGTCGAGGTGACGGAAGAGTTGTGGTGCTGGAGAAGAGCAAAAACATACATGGTCTACCAAATGGACAAACAGATCTGTCCTGGAGATGGTGAAGCCAAGCTGTTCCCTGGAGGCAATTATTTTGAAGCTCTGCCTCACACACTTAAGGCACATGACAAGGAAGGACCAATCCTTGGAAAAAAATTCATGCTTGGAAGGATGGAGAGACAGCACAAGTAAGGAAGACCCAGGATGAGATAGATTGACACAATAATTGGGATAAGAGAGGCAAGTGTATTGGAAATAGGAAGACAGCCTTAGGACAGGGTAGAGTTCAGTGCTATGGGGCATAGGGTCACTATGAGTTGCAGTTGACACAACAGCACATAACAGCAGAAACATGGGAAAAATTCCTTTGTCCTAACAAAACCATGTTTATTCTCCTCTAATCCAGATTTCTGGGTTCATGAACTTGGGTGACCCATCCTGTATCCTTAGTTAGTAAGCTACTTAGCAGATATAGTTTTGTTTCAGGCTTTGGGGTTTTCTATAGAATTATCTATAAGCTGCAAGTTTCCACAGCAGGCACCTCCTGATCTGACTGGGAAATGTGTGCCTCTGTTTCTCCAATAGCCTGGCACTGAGCACATATTTTGATGCTATCTTCTGAGAGCACAGTGACCTACAGTGGCCACTTTCAGTGTCCTTTCTCCTGAACACCTTCTCAATATATTTAGATTGATTCAGTATTCAAATCAAAACCATTCATAACAAATAAGTCGTGTTACTCTAATGTTTTGTATTTCTCTAGGCACTTGGGTTTTTAACATTCCTGAGGGCCAAATAACCTCCTTGCTGTTCCTCTGAAACGTGACTGAAGTTGGGAATGACCATCTTCAAACATGACCAGAAAGAATGAAGTATTCAACGCTTTCCCCAAATTATAGCATTGCTATTCTTGCCATCTAAAGCAGGGAATAGGGACAGTGAAAGCCATGAAAATTCTCCTTGCCAAAGCCTTCAATGTCACCCCAGCAGAAATCCAGTTTCCAAGCCTCCGCGTCTGCTTTGAAAAAAGCAAGTGCCTCGGTGTCTGACCGTCCAGTCCTTCGGTTCATACAGAGTTCAGATTCTAATACTCCCTTCAGGTGGCGGGTATCAGTGATCAGCTAACAACTAATTTTCCAGCTCCATCTCTTGCTACCCCAGGTAGGTCAGCACCAGCTCTTAGTGTCTCAAGGGCGGAGCCCACCTGTGCACCAGGGGCGGGGCCCAAGCGTGGGCGGGACAGGTGGGGCGGGCGGCTGTGCCCAGAGCTGGGAGAAAAAAGCCCGAGCTAGAGGAGGCTGGAAGAGAGAGAGGCTAGTGGGCAACCAGAGATCCTTCTTCGGGGGTTGTCTGTAAGAGCGAGCAGCAGGGAGGGAGGGAGACCGCGAGGCTGCAACAGGAGAGGCGTGGAGAGGACAGCCGAGAGCTGAGCGGAGGACACTGGGCGGGAGGAGGAGCCGGGCTCTGCTCCTGGAGAGGGACCTGAGAGGCGGCGAGGGCGCCCGCACAGCCCGAAGCACCCATTGCGCACGGAGCATGATCCTGCGCCTCGCTGGAGACCGGCGGGGGAAGACGGTCTCGGCGCAGCCCTGAGACGCTGGGCTGGGGCTGGGACTCGGTGCGCCCAGGGCGCTGGGCCGGGAGGTGGGGCGGGGGCTGGGTGGGGAGCAGCCCGCGCTGGCGGCGCCCGCGTCCGCGCAGCGCCATGGGGAGCCCCCGGGCCGCGTTGCTCTTGCTGCTCCTGCGCCCGGTCAAGCTACTGCGGAGGCGCTTCCGGCTGCTGCTGGCGCTCGCTCTCCTGTCCGTGGGACTCTGGACTCTTTATCTGGAGCTGGTGGTGTCGGCCCAGGTCGGCGGGAACCCCTTGAACCAGAGTAAGTAGCGCCGGGTGGGAAGGGGGGAGGCGGAGGTGTAAAGAAGCAGCTTCGTCGCTCCCGCCCTGGGCGGGGGGGGTGACCCGCCTCTCATCCTCAGACCTGGTTCCCCACTCGTTTTCCTTTCCAGGTGTCTGGCGCCGCCCCGTTGCCTAGTCCCGGAGAGGAAGGGGTTGGGGGGAACTGGTAGGGCCAAGCACTGGGTTTTGGAGTCCGGGCCTGCCCACCGGGCCATGTGCGTCCGGGACATCTCAGGGGCTGCTCACTTCTCCCATCTGAGAGCAGTGGGGCTCCCTGCCTGGCCCGCGGAAGAGCTGGTGGAAACTTGGGACACCTCCTTAGCTCTAGACTTTTCAGCACCGTGGAAGAGAAACGCTGTCCACGCGCGGGCTTAGTATTTGTGTCTGGGATGCAGTTGATCCACCCCTGCCAACCGCGGGGCCCAAACTTTGCTGGTCTCAGTTTTCTCTCCTGCTGCATTTGCTGGGGGCTTGCTTTCTTAACACACACACACCCACCCCTTTTCCTCCCCCTCTCTTTCCCTCGTCTCATACACCACCTTTCCAGCCCCTTGTACACACACACACACACACACACACACACACACCCCTTTTCCTCCCCCTCTCTCCCCCTCATCTCATACACCACCTTTCCAGCTTCTTTTCTTCAGGCCTTCCTCTCTTCTTTGAACCATCCTCTCAGCCAGTCCTGACCTACCCTCCTGTTGGTTATCTGCAGCCAGCACCTTACAACCCTCTCCAATGTACCAAACTTTCCAGACCCTGCTCAAGGACACAGTCGATACCAGAGAGACCGAGAATGGATTCCTTTTTTTTTTTTTTTTTAACCTAGTCAAAGCTGCTTAAAATGTCTGTGCCTCAGTTTCCTCCTGGCCAAGTAGGGGCAAACAGTCTCTTTCTGTTTTCACTAAAACAGGCGTGGCTGTCTGTGATGATTTTTCATTTACTGATGAAGAGTGTAGCAAAGTTAAACTCTTGAGTTCAAGGCCTTTAAAAGGTCAATGTAATCCCCAGGAATAGGAGTGGAGAAACTTCCAAAACTAGCAGATGCCCTTCCCAAGCCTGAGGGGCAGAACCTGGGCTCTGGCTTTTTACTTCGCCCTTTTCAGAATGATTAGTGTTAACCCCTCAGCCCAGACTTGGGTGTGGTGCTTCCCCTCTTCCTGTGGTCAAAAAGAGGGAATTAATTAGAGGACAGTCTTGAAAATCAGGCTGGTTCAGGATGAAGAAATAGTTATGCCCTGAGCTCTTCTAATGGAAACTACTCGAGCTGAGTTGGGTTCCAATCTTGGCTCTTTGTAGCCGGAGAATCAAGGAAAACCAACTGCTTCTAACATAAAAGGTATTTGGTCCACATCATCTCCAAGATCCCATTCAGCCTGGACAGCAAGATTGCATGGGTCTGTGCCTGAATATTTCCAGGGCCGGAGAGCTCAGCACATTATAAGGAAGACACTCTTACTCTTAGTCCCCCAGCTCTTAGCAGGAAGGTTTTTCCTTCCAAAATGAGCAGTGTCTACGTCTTCATAGCTTCCCTCTCCTAGACCTTTTCCCTGAAATACTTAGAATAATAATGGATGTGCTTTTTTAAACCATACCCTTCAGAGAGGCCCAAGTGGATGAGCCCAGTTGAAGTAGGTGCAAAGTGAAAACCCTGGAAAGGAGCCCCCTTTTCTGTCTTAGGGAATACCCCTTTCCCATGTGGCGACTATTAAAGACAGAAAAGCACTTGCTTGGTATCTCTGAATTCAATGACCCTTCTCCCCCCACCTAACTTTTTCTTTACTCCAGTGCACTTTTTGGTAACTTTTCCCTCCTTTAATTGAAATACAATTCACAAGCCATCAAATTTACCATTGTAAAGTATACAATTCCATTGCTTTAGTATATTCCTTCAGTGAGCTTTCTCTCCAGAGACCCTGAAGTGGTTTGCCATAATTACAATCTCAAACTCAAGCTTCTGTTGGCTTTTTCTGTATTGTTATTGTTGTTAGATGCTGTTGAGTATGACTCATAGAGACTCTATGAATAACATATCTGAACCCTGTCCTATCTTATTCCATCTTTATCAACTTGGAAACACCAGAGTCCATTCCTGCGGTCACTGGGTCAGTCTATCTCACTTAGGGTCTTTCTCTGTTTTGCTGACCTTGTACTTTTCCAAGCATGGTGCCCTTCTCCAAGGGATAACCTTTCTTAGCAACATTCCCAGAATATGAGATGAAGCTTTGTCAACTTTGTCTCCATTCTGGCTGCACTTTCTCCACGACTTGTTTGTTCTTTTGCCAGTCCATGGGATATTCAGTACTCATCTCTAACACCACAGCTCTAAAGGCATCAATTCTGTCATCTTACTCATTGTCCAGCTGTCAGTTGCATAACAAATAATTGAAAAGATCATGACCAGGCAGCCTTGGTGGCCTAGTGGCAAGAAGCTGCACAGCAATCCTAAAAGCATTCAGTTTGAATCCACCAGTTGCTCTGCTGGAGAAGGAGGGGCAATCTCCTATGCCACTCAAATATGATTCGATGGCACACAACAACAGCAACAACAACAAAAAAGAAATAAAGAAAAGATCATGACCTGAATTGCATCTTAGTCTTCAAGCTGATATCAGTGCTCTTCAGTATTTGAAGATGTCTCTTACAGCAGGCTTGCTGAGTGCAATACATCTCTTGAACTACTGGAACTAAAAGTGTTAATTGTGGATCCAAGTAAGATGAAATAGCTGACAAATTCAGCCTTTTCTCCATTTATGATATTGCTTATTGGTCCAGGAGTGAGGGGTTTTTTTAATTTCATTTTTAAATTTTTTTTTTGTGTGTACCATCAAATCAGATCTGACTGGTACAGGAGGAATTTGCCCCTCCTTCTCCAGCACAGCAACTGGTAGATTCGAACTGCACACCTATGGGATTGCAGTGCAGCTTGTTGCCACTAGGCCACTAGGGCTCCCGCGTAGTGAGGATTTTTATCTTCTTGATGTTGAAATGTAATGTCTTTTTTTAAAAAAAATAAAAATTATTATTTTGTGCATGTACCGTTAAATTGGATCTGATTGGTACAGGAGGAGATGGCCCATCCTTCTCCAGCAGAGCAACTGGTGGATTTGAACCATATACCTCTGGGATTGCAGTGCAGCCTCTTGCCACTAGGCCACCAGAGCTCGCTTGAAATGTAACCTGTCTTGAAGGTTGTAGTCGTTGATCTTCTGCAGCATCAATTTCAGTGTGTTGAATCATCAGCCTTTGGGTCCATTGTGTTTCCCTCTCAGATAAATCTTACCTTTCTGAGTGAATTTTCTTTTTCTTTATTTCTTTTCCGAAATTGACCTTTCTCCAGAAAAATGTTTCTAGCTTTCTATTCCGGAGCTAGCTCCATTTCCTTAACCATCACTATCAACAAGAGTGTAAGCCTACGCCCTGACAGATCACTTGTTCCCCTCTCTCCTCATCCTAGGACCTTGGAACACATCTACTGTGCAAGGGTGACTTTTCTTGCTGACCCATTGCATTCTGCTCTTATCTTAATTTTCCCACTGGAAGGAGCTTTTGTCAGGTTCATGACTCCTTAACCACCGTAGTTTCATCTTTGTTTTTTAACAGAATGATAGACATATGATAGGATATTTCATATCAAATCCATATTTTTTTGTCTTTAAAAATGTGAAACATGAAGTAGATTGGGTAGAGAGTAAGAACATGTATTTATATTTGACAAATTGGCTTAAGAAATCTCTAGACAGACCACTTCCTTTAAGGACAGTTACAATACATGCCCTTCTTGATGAGAAGGATATGCCTTCCATATTTTTTTTTAACAAGTCCAAACTTGTTGCATCAAAGTTCCCTCTCAATCTGTTAGTCTGAACTCTTAGCTCAGAGGCATTGCCCTGAAAGTGAAATGGGGAAGAAAGAATTAGGGAATGGAGAGGTAGAAAGGGGGTTGCGAATTAGAAAATGGAGAGGTAGGAAGGGGGTTGCTAGCATTCCCTCCTCCACATCCTGACATTCTAACAGCAACCAGGATAGTAAAACTGCCCCTCCCAGGACTGTGTCCATGGCCTTGACCACAGCAACCAGCAGCTCAGCTTGGCTTTGCTTCCCAGCAAGTCACCCTGCCTCTTCTTTCTAGAAATCTCTGCCAATTTTCTCCACCGCCAGTTTTCCTGTCATTTGAAAGGCCAGCCTCTTTTACCAAGGACCTTTCATTTGCCTGTCTCTGTGTGACTGGTATCACTAGAAGAAGTGAATGGAGAGATGGCAGTCACAAACTCCAGGGTGGTAAAATAATGACGGGAAGCAGGCTTCCTGCCTTGTCTTTGTGGAATAACCCAGTAGTTTAAGATATAAATGGTGTGCAATTTGCGCTCCATATATAGAAAAAGATAGGACCGAAATTGGAGTAGCTTCAGGGAAAAACAAAATCATTAATGAGTAGAAACTAGGTCCCCTGTACAAAATAATTAGGGCTGTGTAGTCACTTATTTAAACAAATCTTTATTTAGCACATACTTTGAGCAAGGCTTTGTCCCAGGTAATTTTGAGGATGTAATGATAACTGGGATATGGTTTCTGTCCGCATGCAGCTTTCTATCTAGGAGGAGAGTTAAGGTGGCTATAAGGTATAAATATAATTACATAAAGTAGTCATTAAGCTTTAAGATATGTGTGACTAGACAATGCTGTTAGACTTGCAGAGTTCCAGCTGAAGGGGCTCAGCTTTTTCATGGAAGTGGTGGCATTTCAGGAGATCATGAAGAATTGGTATGATTTTGATGGATAAAGAAAGAGAAGTCTATTCCAGGCAGAAAAATTAGCATAAACAAAGGCCAAGGTCAGGCGAAGGCTAGTATTTGGAAATGCTGAACAGTTGGGTTTGGGGAAAGAGAGGGTATGATGCTGCATTAGGAAAGAGTTTGAATAATAACTTCAAAGTATGGCTTTTATTTAGTAGATAACAGAAGGGCAAGGAAAATATTAATATAGAAAGAAGCCCTGATAGGTACAAATAGTTAAGTGCTCACCTGCTAACAAAAGATTGCAGTTAGAATCCATCCAGCTCCTTGGCAGGATGAAGACCTGGCAGTCTGATTCCGTAAAATTAGAAATAAGAAAATCCAATGGGGCTGTTTTACTCTGTCACATAGGGTTCACGATGTATTAGCACCCACTCCGTGGTGCCTCACAAAAGCATTGTAGAATGGAACAAGCATGAGTAGTAGTAAAACTATTTAACACTTTTTAAGTATGAAATGGTGGTAGAACAGGCTCCTGAAGGTCTTTTTGCTGTGCTCAGCATTAACCCTTCAGCTGCTGGGTCTTGACCTGGAGGAGGGGAGGTCAGAGGAGTAGTGAGGTGTTTAGAGGGTCTGAGGCTGTCAGTGTTTACCAATGTGTCCATAAGTATTTCAGTAATTTAACAACTGGCATATCTGTACCAATGTGTACTGACTGAAAAGCAGCTCTGGGAACAGTCTGGAGTTAAAGACTCCATTCTGAGCCTGCCCTCTGACCTTGGACCCAGAGGGTCCTCCTGCTGAGCCAGGGGGCCCCCCCCCCCAGCTCCAGGTGGTAGCTCTGGTGGTGGCTTTGTAAGTCCTCACCACGTGGCAGCTTGCAAAGTCACTTGCACTGACCCCAAGCAGCATCATCCAAGCCAGGTGAAAAAGTTTGGAAATAACCTGGAAAGAAAGGTCAAGTTTGCCATTGGTAAAATCAAGTACATTCCTGCCCAGAGTTGGTACTTGGCTAGAGATAATCTAAAGAAGCAGCCTACATCCTGATTTTAAGAACACTAAGGAGCACCCCACATTAAAAGAAGAAAAGATCCATCCCACACTTAAAGAAGAAATGAAACACCTCATGTTGAAAAAAAATACAGAGCACCCTACATTTGGAAAATGAGTACACTATCTTTAAAGACAGAACGGGGTATCTCCTGTTTAGGGTAAGAATGAGATATTCCACATTTGGAGAAGAAATATAGTACCCTATCTTTAAAGACAGAAGGGAGTGTCTCTCATTTAGAGTGGGAATGAGATAGCCTGTTTAGAGAAGAATGGGAACACTTTACATTTAAAGACCAAAAGGGGATCCCACACTTAAAGAGATCATGAAGCACCCACACTTGAGGGAGCAGTGAAATACAAGTATTTCCAATAGCACATGGACCATTCATTCCCCTCCAAAGCCCCCTACCAGGGCCACCAGGGAACTTCTGAACCTGAGCCGAGGTCCCTGCCATGATGCCCCAAGCTCCTGTACTTAAAAGAAAAGGTTCATAAGTGTAAAAAAAAAACCTTCCCCCAGCCCCACAAAACACTCCTTTCTAGCAGATTTTAGTTTATTCATTTTTTTTTAGATAGGATTAGCTAAGGTCTTGTCTGAAGACAGATCTGTACTAAAATGGTTTCCAGACTCTTTGTTTTAATTGACCTACTGCTGGGACCAGCTGAGTATCAGTGCCAAGAGATCACATGTGGGCACAGAGCCAGGGCGGAGAGTGGCAGCACGTGCCAGCCAGACTCTGGATCTCCCAAAGCTGGGGCCATGTTCTCCTGTTTAGATGCCAGGTTTACCTGCTGAACCCCAAAGTGTTCTTAAGCTCAGGAACCTAATCGGCTTAAAGGGCCTTAAATCTCTAGTGAATCCCTAGTTGGTCGTTGTGATTTCTAATTGACTTTGAGTGGGCTGAGGGAGGCACACCCACAAGTGTCAGGCACACATTTCCGCTTCGGGGTCACCACAGCCATTCAGAGCTGGAATGGATACAAACCCTCCAGTAACAGAGGTAACTCAGGGCAGAACAGTAATCTGAGATGCAGTGAGAGAGACAGATGTGAGGGCAGAGAGGGATGGTGTGGTGGCTTGGACCTGAAACTCGGATCAGGCAAGTGGAGAATGAACGGTTTTGTGCATCTTGTGGGCTGGGTCTGTGTGCACTGCAGGGGCTACCTTGATTTTTCATGGATCTTTTGGCTGCTTTCTGTGTCCTACTTACCTCCCTTTGCGCTGACATTCTGGTCATTGGCCACTGTGTTTATCTTCAAATCAGTATTCAAGTCTGGGCACATAGTATACTCTCAAATAAACACCTTTTTTATGGATAGTTGACTCTAAATTTCCAAGTACCTGATATTTCCACTGGCAGGTACTCTGTTTATCAAATCCCAGAATAGAACCCAGAAATTCTTGCTTCCTGTCCCATGATACATGTAAACAACAATAGCCTTTAAGCACAAATTCAAAGGATAAGAATGAATCCAACTAATGTTATGGAGCTCTGGTGGCCTAGTGGTAAGAAGCTGCACTGAAATCCTGAAGGCATGTGGTTCAAATCCACTCTGCAAGAGAAGGATAGGAAATCCCTTTCTGTGTAATTAACTGCCTCTGAAAACTTGCCAGATGGTGAGCTCTGGGTTGATTCCAACTCAATGAATGGTATACAAGAATAGCAAGAAGTGGGCTAATGTTAAGAAGCTGCACTGCAATCCCAAAGGCACATGGTTCGAATATACCAACTGCTCCACGGGAGAAGAATGGACCCTCTCCTCCTATGTGATTTACTGTCTTGGAAAACCCAGTGGAGGGTCAGCAATGGGTCAGTTCTGACTACATGGCAAACAACAACAAATGCTTATTTAGGGCACTTTGGTAGCCTAGTGGTAAGGAGCTGTGCTGCCAACCCAAAGACAGGAGAGGAGGTTCACATCTGCAAGCTACTCCTTAGGAGAAGGATATAATCTCTTCTCTGTGATTTACAGCTTCTGAAAACCTACTGGTGGGTCGACTGAGTCAGTACCAACTTGATGACACATCAATAACCGTATAAATAATGCATATTTATTGTGTGATTTCCTTAGGGCTAGCTAGCACATTCCCAAGAACACTGTGAAATAGGAAACTTTGCCCAAGTATGGTATCTTTAGTTTCTCTGGGTTTAGTCTTTGTCCTGACATGACCAGCAGAATCTCAGCAGCAGCAGTCGGCCACCTTCATCCAGCAATAATCCAGGAACCTAGGGACAGTGATGCTGAAGGCGCTAACTCCCACACTGCCAGTTTGAGTGAGGTCCCATTCGCCTGCTAGGTGGCACTGGGTCTGCCTGCCACTCCCTGTCTTGGGAGTTGTTCAGATCCCCGCCCCAGCAGGGTTATAATTGCTTTGTAGCCCAAGCTCCTCTGAAGCAACCATTTCTGTGCTGGTTTCAGGAGGGGCTGGTAGGTGCACAGCAGTAATTTTCCAGGCCACGGAGCCTGGCTTTTCCTCCAGTGCTGAGCTTTATGGAGCGGAGCAGAGCTGCCGCCATCACAGAGTTTGCTTTGGAAGGGGGCCTAGAGGCTGTTCTTGGAGTGTGCCATTCAGTCTGGTTCTTCTCTACCAAGTTCACTCGTCTCAAAAACGACCCTTTTCTTTTCTTTGAACATTTTTCCTTCTATTGGAGGAAGGTGGAGTTGCAGCTAGGCCAGTCATACAGTTTGAGTTTTCAGACAGTTCTGCTTTGACACTGTGTTCCACATAACTTATTTATGTTAGCAAATATAAATTAAAAATAGTACTGGAAGAGGCAGATTGTTTTGGATGGTACATATAAAGGGTGTGGCTGAGTATGTTATATATTCTGAGCAATGCATGATGGATTAAAGAAAATCAAAACCCTAAAGCCAAAATGGCTGTGGAATAAATTCCAACTCATTGTAGGATGAGATTTCCAAGGCTGTGACTGACACAAAATGCTTAAGTACAGCAAAGATTGTGAGGATGGTGTGGGATTGAGCAAGGTGTCAATCTCTTGTAGATTTGCTGAGAGAGTTGACAATACCTAATGACAACAAAATCCTGCTGGCCAAAACTGAGGAAGACTTGAGGTATTTGCTGCAGAAGGTCAAGGACTGGAGTCTTCAATAAAGATTGAAGGTTAACATCAAGAAGACAAAGATTCTCACCACTGAGCCAATTGTCCGCACCCTGATAGATGGAGAAGAGATGAGGTAGTTGTTACAGATTGCTTGGCTCTACAGTCAATACTTTTGGTACCAGCAGTCTGGAAATCAAAAGAGTAATCGCATCGGGAAAATCTGCTGTCAGAGTACTGAGGAGCAATGATGTCAGTCTAGAGACTAAGGTGAGCCTGATCCAGGCCATGGTCTTCATAGTTACATGCTGTGTATCAGAAAGGTGGACAGTGGCTAAGGAAGACAGAAGAAGAATTGATGCCTTTGAGCTGTGGTGCTGCAGAAGATTATTGAATATACCATGGACCACCAAGAGAATAAACAGGTCTATCTTGGAGAAGGTGAAACCAAGGTTCTCCTTGGATGCAAGGATTTTGATGCTCCATATTACATACTCTGGACACATGGCCAAGAGGGACCAGTCCTTCGAGAAGGACATAATGCTTGGAAGAGTGGAGGGACAGCATATGAGAGGAAGACCTTGAATGAGATTAATTAATATGATAACTGGGGCAATGCGGTTAGTTAGTTGTGTTGGAGTTAGTGAGACTGGCTCAGGACAGGGAAGGCTTCAGAGCTATTGTACATAGGGTTGCTTTGAGTCGCAGGTGACTTGATGACATATAACAACAATGACAACAATCTCTGTGGGAAGCAGATTGCATCATCTTTCTCCTACAGAACAGCTGATGGTGTTGAACTGGCAGTCTTGAGGTTCACAGCCAAATTTTTTTTTTTTACAGCCAAATATTTTAACTTCTGTGCTGCTAGGGATTCTTTATGACAATTTTTTTTTTTAAAAAACAAACCAGAATTTTCTTGTTAGGTCAAGTGAATATGACTTCTAATGACCCTGTGAACAACAAGTATACTTAAGTCCCACCCTATCATATGCCATTCTCATTATCTATGATATACTTAAGCCCGTTGCTGCTGTCACTGTGTCAAACCATCTCAATGGAGGTCTTCCTTGCTTTCACTGGCCCTCACCCTTCCAATCATGATAGCCTTTTCCTAGGAATAGCCTTTCCCTGCAACATGTCCTAAGTATGAGACATGAAGCTTTGTCATCTGTGCCTCCAAGAAGCACTCTGGCTACACCTTTCCTGAGACATACTTACTCGTTCTTTTGGCAGTCCATGGATTATTCAGTTCTGTTCTCTAACACTACAACTCAAAGGGGTCAATTCTTCTTCTGTCATCCTTATTCATCATCCAGCTCTCAGATGCATAGCACGTAATTGAAAAGAGCATGGCCTGGATCAGGCACACCTTAGACTTCAAACTGACATAATTGTTCTTCAGTATTTTAGAAAGATCCCCTGACTTGCCTAAACAATACGTTGTCTTATTTCCTGACGGTGGTACCAAGGATGTTGATTGTCGATCTAAGCAAGATGAATTTATTAGCAGTTTTAAACCTTTCTGCATCTATCATGATGTTGCCCACTGGTCCAGTGGTAAGGACCTTTGTCTTCTTGATGTTAAGATGCAATCCATATTTTCTGCAACAAGCACTTTAGATTTATTTTGTTTTCAGCAAGCAAGGTTGTGTCATCTACAAAGTGCAGGTTGTTGAGTCTTCTTCTGATCCTGATGCTACATTTTTCGTCATAGAATTCACCTTCACAAATTGAATAGGTAGGGAGAATGGATACATCCCTGACACACAAGCTTCCTAATTTTAAACCATACTGTATTTCCTTGTTCCATTTAGATAATAGCTTATCTATAAGCTCAGGTATAGATTTTGCACGAACAGAATCTTACGTTCCAACAAATAATGTTTACATGTTAAATCTATCTCCTATTGCTATTGTTGTTATGTATCGAGTTGGAGAAAACTCGAGGTTTTCAGAGGCTGTGAATTACATTGGAGGAAATGGCCCATCTTTCTCTGAGGAGCAGCTGGTGGATTCAAACCATGTATATTTGCATTAATAGTGCAATTTCTTACCACTGAACCACCAGTGCTCCCTATCAGAGCTCCTAGGATGAATAAACGTTTTTTTTGTGTGTTCACTTGGATAAATATGTAAGAGGTTTTATGATACACATTTTTGTATTAATTTTATGCCTATATATTTATTTTTCTCTTTTACCCTCACAACTACTTCTAGTTTGTGTAGTCTTATCTGGTTGTATAGTGCATTAAGCTTTGGGCTAATTGAAAGGTTGGCATTTCACACTGTTGTGGGATAAAGATGTAGCAGTTTTCTTCCATAAAGATTTCAACCTTGGAATCCTACAGGGCAACCTTACTTTGTCCTATAGGATTATGAGGGTCAGAATAGAACTGACAAAGGTGAGCTCTGTTTTGTTTTGGAGTCTATGATCCTTATAAACCACTTTAATTTTTTTCTGGACTGAATCAAGGTATAAATGAATCAATAATAGTACACATGCTCTAGAATAAAGTATGAAAAAGAGGTGCTCACCATCACCTATATTTTATGATAATTAACCATTCTTACTTACAACCTGTATGCAGAGCAGATTACCCGAGAGGTGGGGCTTTATGAGGAGAGGCGTGAGCCGTGGCGTTAGGATTGGTGGACGATCTATCAACAATCTGCGTTATGCAGATGACACAACCTTGCTCGCTGAAACTGAGGAGAACCTCATGCACTTACTGCAGAGGGTCAAGGACTGCAGCCTTCAATATGGACTGAGGCTCAATGTCAAGAAGACAAAAATTCTCACCACTGGACCAATCGGTAGCATCAGGATGGATGGCGAAGAGGTTGAGATTGTTCACAGCTTCAGTTTGCTTGACTCCACGGTCAATACTCTTGGCACCAGTAGCCAGGAAATCAAAAAACGTATTGCGATGGGAAAGTCTGCGGTTAGGGACCTCTCCAAAATACTCAAGAGCAACAGTGTCTCTCTGGAGACTAAGGTGCACCTGATATAGGCCATGGTTTTTGCAATCACTTGTTATGTATCAGAGAGTTGGACAATGACTAGGGAGGATAGAAGGAGAATTGACACCTTTGAGCTGTGGTGCTGGAGAAGAGTATTGAATGTACCATGGACTGCCAAGAAAACAAAGATTCATCGTAGAGAGGATTAAACCAGGCTGCTCCTTGGAGGCAAGGATTCTGGGGCTTCGTCTGACATACTTTGGACATGTTGTAAGGAGAGACAGGTCTTTAGAGAGGGACATCATGCTGGGTAGAGTAGAGGGACAGCACAGGAGGGGAAGACCCTCTATGAGGTGGATTGATTCAGTGACTGGGGTACTTGGGATGGGTGTGTCAGAGGCAATGAGATTGGCACAGGATAGGGCACGGTTTAGGGCTGTTGTACATAGGGTCGCTATGAGTCGCAAACGACTCGACAGCACATAATAACAACAACAACAACAACAACCATTCTTACTATTCTAACCTACCCATCATTAAAAAAGACAAAATAAAATATAAGTAGTAAAAAATTACTTTCTGTAATAACTTGAACAAGAGTTTCAGGTTAAGAAAAACCCTGGAAAATTCTTTTCTGATCTTTCTGCCTGTATTTATTTTAATATGTAAAAGTTGAATGATATTCTCCCTTCTTGTAATAGAATATCAGAAGCTTGGAATTTACTTGCAAGTGTTGAGACCTGAGCTACCATTGTTGAAAAATAGCATAAGTACATGAATACCTCACAAAAAGTTGGAGCAGTTAGACCCTATTGATAACACAACCAAAGCGACTGTCCAAGAAGGATAGAGACCTAGAGCTTGTCAGGCACGCTCCTGCCACAGAAGAGGCCTTGAACTTGAAGACCTATGACCACTGCCTGATGTGGATACCTCAAGTCACATACATTAGAGAGTCAATCCAAGAAAACTAAGCCATTGCCTCTAAGTTGATTTAGATATCACTTTGAGGACTAAAATGTGGTATTTGCAATTGGTTCATATGCATGTGAAAGCTGCACAGTGAATAAGGAAGACTAAAAGACGAATTGATACCTTTGCTGTTAACAAGAGATTAACTAAACCATGAAATTCTAGAAGAACAAACAAATCTATCTTGGAAAAAGTACAAACAGAATGCTGCTTGGAAGCAAAGAAGGTGAAACTTCATATACTTTGGACAAGTTATCAGGTGGGTCCAGCCTCTGAAGGACATCATGCTTGCTAAAGTGGAGGGTCAGCAAAAAAGAGGAAGACCCTCAATGAAATAGTTTGACACAGTGATTGCAATAGTGGGCTCCAACAACAATTGTGAGGCTGGTACAGGATAGGACAATATTTCTTCTGTTGTACACAGGAGTGAGAGTCAGAGCTGATCCAAGCAACACCTAACAGAAACAACCAGGCCAGAAAAAGCACTGGAACTGGGAAAATAGTGGCCTGCTGTTCTGTTCTGTACTCCCGAGTATACTCGGGAATAGCAGGAGGGTAGGGCAGCCTTCTTGGTCTAAATCCTAGATTTGTAAGTGACTGATTGTAGGTCCTCAAGCAAGTCCTTGCCCTTTGGGAAAATTCAGTTACTTAATTTTTGGGATATCTCTTTCAGGGAATACGTGTAGAGCTTTTGTTCGTGTCACTGTTTAATAAGAGGCTAAGGGGACAGTGAGTCTTTGACATTCTGACACTAGTCTTTCAAGACTGAGTTGCTTAAACTAAGAGGTGGCAGCTCTCCCAGTGTTTCTGGTCACTTAACCTCCAAGGTCGTCTCTGACAACATGGTCACCATACAAGCAGTTGCCTCAAAGATTAAAGGCATCCCTGCTGAGATCTTCTTACAAATCCTCTGAGCCGTTCCTCTCACTCTGCCTGCCAATCCAGGGTTCAGATGGATGCTTGTAGGCACGTGTACATATGCCTCCCTTCCTCACCAACCAGCTAGTCTTCTAACTCTGCTCACCACCGCCTCAAAGACTGGCAAGGCGGATGAGGACGGCTAGGGTTTTCTAATGAGCTAAGGACAAGATGTGATACATGTTGTCAGTTCTTAGTCCCGCAGACTTGCAATTTCAGCTCTGTAGGCAGCTCGAGAAAAAGGGAAATAGGGATGAGGAGCACACTCCAGGTGAATGACTTTCAACAGCAACAGTCAGGGAATGTTACATTGGCAGAAGGAAGGGTTAGAGAAATGGAGCAATTTCTTATTTTGTTGAACTTCAGTAACTTTATTTTTCATATATTGTTGTTGTTCATTGTTGCCAAGACAGAACCCATTCATAACTTACCCTCCAGCAGGTTTTCAGAGGCTGTAAATTGCACAAGAGGAGAGTGCCCGTTTCTTTTTTTCCTGAGAAGCCTCTAGTAGAGCTCCTTACCCGCTAGACCACCAGACCTCCCTATTTTTCCATATATAGTTGAACATACACATTGCATACAAGCTTCATTTGGTTCTATTTAAAAATTTGTCTGGTCTCTTTTTAAGTTGTCAATACAATGTCCATTTCGGCAATGTCTGACTGAATACATATACATTCCCAATCTCCATCAAAACATTATTCTTATGTATCAATAATACTAATATAGTTTATATTAATAACACTAATATTAATAATGTTGTATACTGTTGAGTCAGAACTGACCCATAGCTGACCCTCCAGCAGGTTTTCAGAGGCAGTTAATCACACAGGAGAAGACTGCCCATCCTTCTCCCATGGAGCAACTGGTATATTCGAACCGCGTGCCTTCAGGATTGCAGCACAGTTTCTTGCCACTACACCACCAGTGTAGTAATACTAATATTTTAATACAGTTTTAGTTGAAACATTAGTATTATACTATGTTGAAGATGTTTTAGTGTATCCAAAAGTGGTTTTTCAAAGATTCTTTTAATGTGTAGAAAGGTACACCATATAGTAAGGCAAATCTTGAACTAATGTTAGTTATGAACAGAATGATGCTAAAAGACTGCTAGAGTTGTTGTTCTGCTTGGTGCTCTCATTGTCGCATCTATTTGTGGGCTTCTAGAGCAGTAGTGGCATCTACTTCCTAAACAACACACCTCCAGAAACTATGAACTTTGATAAATATTGATAGTTCAGGCCTTTTGTTCATAGGGTCTATGAGTCGTGTTCAACTCAAAGGCAACAACAACAGAGATTTCACTACTTTATTGAGAGCTTAATTATATACATGAAAACAAGTCTGTCTTATTTTAGTGAGCATATCTTAGTATTTTGCTGTGGGTATTTTCTAAAAGGAAGCCCTTTGGCTTGCATTTCTAAGATTTTCTGCTCTGTCAGTCTTTGCTTCTTCTTGGGGGTGTGCATACTACATGAAACCAACCATGATTCTTTCCATTTGAAGGATGTAGCATGAGCAAAGTACAAGTTTAAGGAATGTCAATTCTATAGTGAAGAGGTTCACATGATGAGGAGGAGACAAGGTTGAAAGGTGGCCACAGTGTGACTGTGGAGTCTCTTATGTGCTAGGCTGCTGTTATGGACTGAATTATATTCCCAAAATATGTATTGTAGATTCTTACCTCTTCCATTTGGGAATGAATTTTCCATTATGTTAATGAAGCAAAGTAGTGTGGGGTATGTTTTGAGTGAACCTCTTAGAAAGCAGATTATGTAAGCAGAAATGGGGTAAGAAGCCTAAGAAAACACCTTCCTTCAGAACAGGCAGGGGAAGAAAGCCTCTAGAGTTGGCTCTCTGAATTTGGACTTCTTGCCTCCTACATGGTGAGAAAGCAAACTTTTGTTTGTTGAAATTATCCATTTGTGATATTTTTGTTAAAGCAGTGCAGCTGACTAGAGTGCTCTGGTGGCCTAGTGATAAGACGATGCAGTGCAATCTCAAAGGCACACAATTTGAATCTACCAGGTGCTCCCCGGGAGAAGGATGGGCAGTCTCCCCCTGTGTGATTTACTGCCTCTGAAAACCCACTAGGTGGTCAGCTCCACCTCAGCAACAACAACAGTAGTAGAGAACGAAACCATTAAATTTGAATTTGATGGAGAGCAGCAAATGTTTAAAGTAGGGGTTGATATGACAAATAATTTTTCGTTTTCCGTCCAACAATTCATACTTTAATTCTTCAGTCATTTGTTAACAACTTCTTTGTTCCAGAAACTGTCATCACAAGTACATTAAGTTCTTGGAAGTTTGCAGGATGGCTTTGCAGTAGAGAGGCTGTTTTGGTGGTGGTTCCAGTGACCAGGAGGGTGTGAAATGGCTGTCCACTCGATTAGGATAGTTGAAGAAAGCTGAGGTACATCAAAGAAAGAAATGGGATAATTTGGTGGTAGGATTGATGTAGAAGATGATAAGCAGAATACAGTCTAAAAATCTGGGTAGTTCTCTGGCATGATAATTTAAATTAAAGGCTCCTGTACATATCCAGAATCTCAAAAATGTTTTCATGGGGAAAATGTGCTTTCATTCTGCCTTGCAGTTCCAACTCTGGGATTTGGAACTGCCGATCCTGTAGAAGAATACAAAATGAGGAAGAGACAGGCTTTTCCCTCCTCCCAATTCAATAAATATTTATTAAGCATTTACCAACAGGGAGCTCAAGTGGCTTAGTGGTAAGGAATTGGGCTGCCACCTCAAAAGCACACAGTTGGAATCTACCAGCTGCTCTGAGAGACGAAGATGAGCAAGAAATCCTCCCATGTGATTTACTGCCTCTGAAAACCCACTGGAAGATCAGCTATGAGTCAAATCTGATTCAGTAACAACAACAATACCATGAGAACTTTGGAATTGACATCAATGAGTTTGGAGATTTTTGTTTTTTAAGTACACAGCAGGGAAGAAGACATTTAAAGTCTTTGCGTACATGGAGTTTACATTTCTAGAGAAGAAGGAACAAATAATCATAGAAACAAATAAAAATCCCACATAGTAATGAATTCTTGGAAGAAAATGAAACATGGTAAAAGCTTAAAGTGGCTGGATATATATGGGGAGTTAAAAAGATGAGCTTGGAGGATGATGATTTAGAAAGGTTCTTAGTGAGGTGAACTATAGGGGGAAAAATAGTATGGAGAAGTGATACTGATATTCCTAAATCAGGTAACTTGAGATACCAATGCTGGGAGCTCTGGCAAGTTGTTGTTAGGTGCCATAGAGTTGAGTATGACCTATAGTGACCCTATGAACAACCTTGTGCCATCCTCAGTTTCCTGACACACAAGAGTCCATTACAGCATTCACAGTATCAGTTCACCTGGTTGAGAGTCTTCCCCTCTTTCACCGACCTTCCATTTTTCCCAGCATCATGTCCTTCAAGGAATAGCCCCTCCTAGCAACATGACCAAAGTATGTGAGATGAAACCTCATCATTCTTGCCTCCAAAGAGCACTCCGGCTGCACCCTCTCCAAAACATATCTGTTCATTCTCTTGGCTGTCCATGGGATGTCCAGTGTTCTTCTCCAACACCACAGCTCAAAGGTGTCAGTTCTTTTTCTGTCATCCTTATTCGTTGTCCAGGTCTCGGTTACATAGGTAGTAATGGGAAAAACTAATGCCCTGAGTCAGACGCAATTTCAGTGCAATATGTCTCCTAATCTCCTGACTGCTGGAACCAAGGGTGTTAATGGTGGATCCAAGTAAGATTAAGTTGTTGACAGTTTGAGGTAAGGGGAGATTTTAAGTCCATAGCTTACTGTTCTGCAAATGAAAAGGCCATTCTTTTCCACCAGTGACTCTGCATGGAAATACTGGGAATCTTCTCACCTTAAGATTTATAACCTCAGAAACCTGGTAGAGGGTCTTGGCAAATTGGAACTGACTCAGTGGCAGTAAGTTTGAGGCTTATTTTTAGTTGCTGCCAGGCTGATGCTCATGGAGACCTCTTCTGTGGGACAGTAGAACTGTGTTGCTAAGGATTTCAGTGATTTTTGGAGAGCTAAATTGCCAGTCATTCTCTCTGAGGCGTCTCTCGGAGGACTTGGACCTCCAAACTTTCAGTTAGTTATCCAGCATGTTAACTGTTTGCCTCATATGGGGACTCCAGTTTAACTGTAGAGGACTTGATTAACTAGCATATGTATGTCAGGATTAAAAATGCCTCAGGAATTCCAAGAATGTGAACTGGGTAGAAGAGGGAAAATGTAGAACAGGGTCATTGCTAGTTTCAAGATGAACTTCTCCTTCCTACCCCTCCCATTGTCCTGAAAACAATGTCCTCTTTACCTCTCTGGCAGGGGTAGAGGCAGCCTCTCCGACAGGAGTTTTCTGCTGGGAGTACTTGACAGAGAGCTGTTGGCTAAGGGCTCAGGGCCTCTCTTCATTACAAACCTAGATTCCAAAACCTGGATGGAGAGAGGATGCCCTGTTGAAAGCCTAACTGGAATTAACCTCTGTCTCCTCCTTTCCTCACATTTTTTTTTTTGGTATCTCCATTAGTGCACTTATCAAAGTCTGCCTTGCATCAGAGTTATTTATGTCTGTGTTTGTCTTTGCCCACGAGATTGTGAATTTCTGAAGTGCTCAGCACGGGAATGCATTTCCCCCCTATTATCTCCCTAGCACAAAGAGTTTTAACCTTTTGTGGATCACATACACCCATGAAAATCTGATGCCATAAATACTGAACCCTCTTTCCAGAAGTTACCCTCCTCCCCAATATGTTTTACTGGCAGTGTCTTGATGGGGCAAATGGTTAAAATGCTTGGTTGATGATCAGGCAGCCTCTTGGAAGACAGGCCTTGAAAACCCTACAGACCAGTTCAGCTCTGCCGACTTGGGGTTGTCATTAGAATCTACACAGCAATGGCTAACAACAAAAACGTATATTTTACATATAATTCTGGCAATCTTCCCAGGCTCCTGACACTTGTTTATAGATCCTTATTTACCAACTCTGCTGGGTGCTTTGCTCATGCCTCCTACATGGTTAAGCTCCTTTTGTTTGATTGACTTGGGAATGCTGTTATTGTTTAAGATGTTTTGGTGACTCAGTGGTTAAAACATTCAACTGCTAACTAATCTATTGGTGGTTTAAACCCTCCGACTGTGCCCATATGGCTAAGATGTGGGAGTTTGCTTCTAAAAAGATCTACAACCTTGGAAACCATAAGGAACAGTTCTTCTCTGTCCTACAAGGGTCACTATGCCTTGGAATTGACTTGATGGCAGTGGATTTGGTCTTGGTTTTCTTTTGTGGTGAGTGCCAGATGCGAGGTGAGAAGAAAAGAGTTAGGAAACAAGTCCACTGTTTGAAGATGCTGGAGATAGTATAAGCTCTGGAACCTAGATGGCTGAGGTGGTCTAGAGAATGGCAGACCTGGTCTAGAGGATAGTAGCCACACTGGCCCTTCTTGCTCCTGAGGAACCAGAGCTGGGTTCTTCCTCAGGGTGTTTTTTCTTTAGATTATCTAATAGGGCTTTTTTTGTCTTTGCTCATGCTGTTCTCTGCTGTTGTGGTTAGGTGCTGTTAAGTGGACTGTGACTCATAAGGACCCTGGTTCAGCAGATGAAGTGTTGCTCAATTTTGCACCATCCTCAAGGTCTCTGCTGTGCTTAAATCCATTGGAGCAGTCACTGTGCCAGTCTATCTTGTTGAGGGTCTGTTTCCTCTAATCTTACACCTTTCCAAGCATGGTGTCTCCTTCCACTTGCTCTTTCTGATAACAGACCCAAAGTATATGTGAGATGAAATCTTACCATTCGTGGTTCTGAGGAGCATCTTTGCTTCACTTCTTCCAATATAGATTTTCTTGTTCTTTTGGCAGCCCATAGTATGTTCAATAGTGTTTGCCAGTTCCACAATACAAAGGCGTCAGTTCGCCTTCCCTTTTTCTTATTCATTGTCTAAACTTCACAAACATATGAGGCAACTGAAAATACTAGCGTCAGAAAAACAAGCAGATTTTATGAGGTTAGAGGATAGCACAGCTAACATAGCATAGCAACAAGCCATGTTGTTCTCTAGTTTCATAAAATCTGCTTATCTCTTGAACTCTTCTTATCCTTCAAATCCAGCTGGCTTTGCCCTTTTTGGAACTTCCTTTATTCCTACTTTATCTGGGTTTGTTTTATGTCACCCATGTAGGTTATTAGATAAGTCAAAGTGTTTGGTCATGGCAGTATGCTTGTGCTCGATGGTGTGCATGACAGAGGCAGGCAGATGGTTAATTTAGAATTGATGCTGCACAGCCTTCATTGTGCCCATATTTCCTCCATATGGACCCAGTCTCCTCCCCCTCCCCTTGACTTCTGGAGTTGCTGTTTTGCCATCTGTAAGTGTCTTTACTCTCATTTTCTTTCTGCATAGTGGTGAAGACCAAGGCTTGGAAGTCAGATTGCCTGAGTTTGTTTTGCCATGCCACTGATAATAAACTCTATCTCAGTGAGCAGATTACTGGGCCTTTATCTACCTTGTAAAATGAAAATATCATTTTACCAATAAAGATTTCAAGGCTCACAGAACGTTAAGCAACCTGCCCAGATCACAATGCTACACTCAGAAGCAGGTTGCCTGAGTCCTGGAGTCTACTCTTCACACTGAAGAAGAATTGATACCATTGCATTTTAGCGCTGGAGACGAATATTGAATGTACTGGAGATTTTCGGAAGAATGAAATCTGCCTTTGGCACAGGAAAAGACAGGGCTTCATAGGATTTTTAAGAGCCATACTTGACTTGATAGAACCTAACAGCAACAAGGCTCATGAATGTGCCTCAGGAGTGAGAATAGTAAGACTTTGTCTCACATATTTTGGACATGTTATTAGGAGGGACCAGTCCCTAGTGAAGAACGTTGTGCTTGGTCAGTAAAAAAGAGGTAACCTCTTGCAGACGGGCAAGCGGTGCCGGCATGCCGGTGGCCAGGAGCTGGGTTTGTCGGAAAACTTACGTGACCCCGCGGAGACCCTTCGAGAAGTCACGTCTCGACCAAGAGCTGAAGCTTATTGGCGAGTATGGGCTCCGCAACAAACGTGAAGTCTGGAGGGTCAAGTTTACTCTGGCCAAAATCCGCAAAGCTGCCCGAGAGTTGCTGACGCTGGATGAGAAGGACCCACGGCGTCTGTTTGAAGGCAATGCGCTGCTTCGGCGACTGGTCCGCATTGGTGTGCTGGACTAGGGCAAGATGAAGCTGGATTACATCCTGGGCTTGAAGATCGAGGATTTCTTGGAGAGGCGTCTGCAGAACCAGGTGTTCAAGCTCGGTTTGGCCAAGTCCATCCACCACGCCCGCGTGCTGATCCGACAGCGTCATATCAGGGTCCGAAAGCAGGTGGTGAACATCCCATCCTTCATTGTCCACCTGGACTCCCAGAAGCACATTGACTTCTCCCTGCGGTCTCCATATGGTGGGGGCCGCCCAGGCCGCGTGAAGAGGAAGAACGCCAAGAAGGGCCAGGCTGGGGCTGGAGCCGGCAATGATGAGGAGGAAGATTAGGCTCACCAGGGCCCTCCTGGGTGGGAAACGGTCTAGTGTACCAGCCAGGTGATACAATTAATTCTTGAATTATAATTAATAAATCAACTAACAAAAAAAAAAAAAAGAGGTAACCTCTTAGTGAGGTGGACTGAGATAGTGTCTGCAATAGAAGGCTCACGTATACCAAAAATTTTGAGAATGCCACAGGACTGGGTGCCAACATGATGCACCTGACACCACACCACACCACACCACACCACCCCTGTTCTGCTATTACTCATTCCCTTTTTTTTGCTAGTTAAAACTATCTCCTCCAATGTCTGAATTTCATGAGATCAGGGTACTCTTCTTTCCTATATGTTCAAGCAATCAGATACCCTTCATGCATATAACCCATTCTCATTGACTGTCACAAAGTTTATTTATTTCCTCTTATCAGTGAACTGGGGAGCTCTGGTGGCATTGTAATTATACTATTAACCTAAAAGTTGAGCCTCACTGTCAGTTCAAATCCATGAGATTGGGAGCAAGGTGGGCAGTCTCCTCCTGTGTAATTTATAGCCCTGGAAAACCAAGGGAAGGTCAGCTATGATTCGGTTCTGACTAAATGGCAATGAGAGAGAGACCAGTGGACTAGCTGCAGTTTGCCACTTGGTTTGGGGTTGATCATAACCCAAATCAGGTGCTATTAGAAATTATCTGTGATTTTCTGAAATTTCTCAAGGGACATCCTATATTCATGGTTTGTTTTTTTAAAATTTATTTTATTTTTAACATTCATGTTGATAATTGTAGTAACTTGCAGTGTAATTGTTAAATTTATTTTTTAAATTTCATTTAGGAAAACTATGTTATTTTTATTATGTGCTGCAACTCAGCAACCCTGTGTACAATAGCCCTAAACCCTGCTCTACCCTGTGCTAACCTTATTGTCTCTGACACACTCAACCTCTTTACCCCAGTAACTGAATCAATTCATCTCATTGAGGGTCTTCCTCTCTTGGCTGTCCCTCCACCTTTCCAAGCATGACGTCCCTCTCCAAGAACTGGTCCTGCCTTGCAACATGTCCAAAGTAAGTCAGACAAAGCTTCAGAATCCTTGCCTCCAAGGAGCATCATGGTCTCACCCTCTTTAAGATGAACCTGTTTGTTCTCCTAGCAGTCCATGATATATTCAGTACTCTTCTCCAGCACCACAGCTCAAAGGCATCAATTCTCCTTCTGTCATCTCTAGTTATTGTACAGCTTTCTGATGCATAGCAAATAATTACATTAAAATATATACCCATCCAACAATTTCTCCATGTACAATTCCATGACATTGGCTACATTCTTAACATTGTGCCACTATTCTTGCTATATCGTCCCAGATTATTCACAACCATTAATTTAGATTTGCTCCCCATAAACTTATCTATAAAGAGTTCTATTGGCCTAGTGGCAAAAAGCTGCATTGCAATCCTGATGGCTCGCAGTTCGAGGCCACTTGTTGCTTTGCAAAAGGATGGGCAATCTCCTCTGCGATTAATTGCCTCTGAAAACCCACTGAAGGGTCCACTATGAGTTGATTCTGACTCTACATTACACAACAACACAACAAACCCATCTATGTTTTAGAGTTACTGTTACTTTTATTTCATATAGATAATTTTTTAAAAGAGTGCAGTGCTTAAAGCAAGCAGTTTTTACTAATTGAACCACTAATTGAAACAACGTCTGTTGTTTGGTTTAAAGGTGACTTCAGGGGATAGTTTTGTTTTAAGATTTTAAAGATCATGTCAGGGCAACAAATTAGAGGATTTCTCTATTTTCATTGGAAACAAAATTGGATTGTATGAGAATTTTAAATCCTGTTCCCTTTTTAATCTTTTTTCTTAAATAACAACAACAAAAAATCAGTATCCATCAGAGTCTTTCCTTGATCAAAACTTCCAGTAATGGTAGTAGACATTATCCTATTCTTGTTTCATGGCAAAAAAGGCAGTTAGATCTTTGGTCCAGTGCTTTCTTCCTGACTCCTTTGCTGCATTTAAAGACCAATTGTTTTATATTGGTTGATCACTCAAAAGCACTTAAGACCTCAGGAACTAATCAGTAAACTAGAAAAGAAACTGAAAATAGTAGGCCAATTAGACTCTTCCCAAAACCATGACCCTAAACCTTTGAGCCAAGAAAACTAATCCCATGAAGTATTTGATTGTTTTGGTTGCTGTAAGTCAGGCAGATTCATCCTGTTCAAAAGCAGTGAGTCTGAGTTTAAGGGCATATGCCTAGGAGCGTGTTTTCACGTACTTGTTGACTGGTGACATAGTCCATAATGAGTTGGATTGCTAACCCATTAACTGAGTGTCTCCAGTAGTTCAAATTTACCAGCGACTTCATAGGGCAATCTCCTTCTATTATTATTTAAAGCAAATGAAGTAATAATTTATTATTAATTTTCATCTCCTAGAAGAGAATAGGGATAAAAAATATAAACTAAGGGGAGCTCTGGTGGCCTAGTGGCAAGAAGCTGCGCTGCAAGCCCAGAGGCACAAGGTTTGAATCCACCAGATTCTCTGCCAGGGAAGGAGGGACAATTTCCTTCTGTACCAGTCAGATCCGATTTGATGGTACACACACACACACACACACACACACACACTAAAATAAAATTAAAAGAAATAAAAACTAGACAAAATTGACTTTAAAAGAATTCTGGAACAATGACTCATTCATTGGTCTTTTTGGTAGAAAGACATGTTTAAAACATTATTGTTTTCTCCTTTATTATCTCTGGGTAGAAAGAGACTGGCTGATGAGGGCGGAGAGTTTGGTAACCCTCACCCTAGGTAACAAATACTTCTCATTGTCAGAGAATCTGGACCGACTCATAGTTGACCTTCCATTGGATTTCCAAGCCTGTAAAATTGCTTGGAAGGAGAGTGTCATCGTCCTCCTGTGGTAACTCTGGTGGATTCAAACCACTGTAGAAGCATGGTGGTTAACAAATGGAAGTCTATTACTGACAATTCTGTGTTTGTAGATACAGATGATACAGGCAATAAGTGATGAACAATTGCAGGGAGGTAGCAATAAATGAGTTCTGAACATGTTCAGAAGAGAACAGAAGAGGAGGTGAGAAAATAATGTTCAAGCTGGATTTAGAATGAATTCTTATTCAAGAATTCAACTTTGCTATGATACATGAAAATTGGGAAAATATTTGCATAAAGAATGTTATATGATAGTGAAACTTTAATTATATTACATAGGAAATGCCACCTGTCTGTTCCAGGAAGAAATTTTTGAAGCAAAAGTTACTAAATTAGAAGTTGGTTTTCAATAAGGGAGAAGTTCAGCCCAACATGACTTATGCAAAGACGACCCTGGGAGATACAGAAGATTAAATACATACTTTATCTGTCCATAATCATTGTAACAAATAATAGCTATAAGTAGACAGACACATATATAGACATGTAAGCTGGGCAGAAATAGAAAGCAAATAGGAGTGTACCCATGACATATACAGGTTTGGCA
>NW_006399846.1:10935241-10949932 GCF_000299155.1 Elephantulus edwardii | reverse complement strand
ATTTCCATTCATTCATTATTGTATTTTTCTCCCTGCCCATCTGCCCCCTGTTTATTCCTCTCTTTGAAAAGTAAAAGAAAAATTCTTTCATTGTTAGACAGCCCCCCCACCCAGGTACACTCCACTATGCACCCTTCGTTCTGGACTCCTGTCATGACAATAATATGTAATCATATATCCCTTTTAAACAGTTCTCTCCCTCATCTGTTTCAATGCATAATTTATCCCATCTTTCTCAGTCTCACCCAAACCCCCATGTCAGTCCCGTTTTACAACAGTGGCATTTTGCAGTATGTGTCATTTTGTGACTGAGGTATTTCACTGATTATGATGTCCTCCAGGGTCACTCATTCTATATAATATTTCATGATTTACCTTGTTTCTCATTGCAGCATAGTAGTCCATTGTGAGACTATACCAGAACTTCTCTGTCCATTCATTTGTTGATGGACACTTAGATTGTTTCCAACTCTTTGCTATTGTGAACAAAGCCATAAGTAACATGGCTGTGCATATTACATATATATTTTCATGTGATGCAAATAATTCCAAGATACTGTTGGCTTGGGGACTTGGTGTCATAGCATCAGAGAGATACTCAGATCAGTTGGCATAACAGTCCACAGAGACAATGTTCTGCATTCTTTGGTGAGCGGTGACTAGGGTCTTAGAAAGCTTGCTGCAGTGCTCTTATGAGACGACTATTGGTCTCTGTCTGCCCAGGGCAAAGAAGAGAGAAGACAAGACTCAAGGAAACAAGTTAGTCTGAAGGAATTATGGACCACATGAACCATAGTCTGCATTATTCTGAGACCAGAAGATCTAGGTGGTGCCTGGGTACCTCTGCTGACTGTTTTGATCAGGATTGTACTAGATCAAGAGATCTTAGATCAATATTGGGGGGTGGGGTGGGTAATATAGAACAACATGCAAAAATTGTTTTAAAGACTAGACTTACTGGTTTGCTAGGAAGTGGTAAAATCCCTGAGGCTGGAACACAACCTATTGCTGGGAATCCACTTTCAGCCAATTGACAGGTCTATTGTTGTTATGTGCCATCGAGTTGTCTGAGACTCATAGTGACTCTGTGCACAACAGCTTTTAACTTTGCTCTATCCTGAGCCAATCTCACTGTCTCTGACACACCTACCCTCATTACCCCAGTCACTGAGTCAATGCATCTCATCCAGAGTCCTCTCTTGCACTGTCCCTCCACCCTTCAAGTATAATGTCCTTCTCTAAGGACTAGTCCCTCCTGGCAACATGTACAAAGAATGTAAGACAGAGCTTTAAAATCCTTGACTCCAAGGAGCAGTTTGGTTTTACCCTCTTCAGGGCAAACCTATTTGTTCTCTTATGTTCAGTACTCTTCTCCAGCATCACAACTCAAAGGCATCAGTTCTTCTTCTATCATCCTTAGTCATTGTACAGCTCTCTGATACTTAGCAAGTAATTACAAAGACCATGGCCTAGATCAGGCTCACCTTAGTCTCTAGACTGACATTGTTGCTCTTCAGTTCTCTGGAGAGGTTTCTGACAAGATTTCCCCAATGCAATTTTTCTTTTTATTTTTTTGTCTGCTGTGTACCACAGCTGAAACTGTGTACAATCTCAATCTCTTCTCCATCAATCATGATGCTGCCAACTGGCCCAGTGGTGAGAATCTTTGTTTTCTTGATGTTGACCTTAAATCCATACTGAAGGCTGCAGACCTTGACCTTTTACAGCAAATGCCTCAGGTTCTCTTCAATTTCAGCAAACAAGGTTGTATCATGTGCATAATACCGGTTGTCTATGAGTCTTCCTCCAATCCTGACGCCATATTCCTCCTCATAAAGTCCATCCTCTCAGGTGATCTGTTTTGCATATAGATTTAAAAGGAATGGAGACAGGACACATGCCTGATACACTCCCTTCCTGATTTTGAACCGTGCAGTGTTCCCTCGCTATATTCTGATGACTGCCTTCTGGTCCAAGTATAGGTTTCTCATAAGTTCTATCAGTTGTTCTGGGATTCCCATTCTTCTCAAGGTTAGCCACAATTTATTGTGATTCACACAGTTTTGCATGGTCATTGAAACACAGACATTCCTTTGGTACTCTCTGCTTTCATCTAAGATCCATCTAACATTGACTAGTCCCTAGTGCCATAGCCTTTTATAAATCCAGCTTGCACATCTGGAAGTTCTCGGATGATGGGCTGTTCCAGTTCTTTTTTTGGATAGTCTTCCCCAGGATCTTGTCTGCATGTGATATTAATGATATTGTTAGATTATTTCCACACTTTGTCAAATCACCTGTTTTTGGAATGGGAATAAATATGGGTGTCTTCCAGTCAGATGGCTGAGTAGTTGTCCTCCGGATTTCTTCGCACAACCTGGTATGTGTGTTCAAGGCAGCATCTGTTTATTGAAGTTCATCAGTTGTTATGTTGTCAATTTCTGGGGCCTTGTTTTTTTCCAGTTCCTTCAGAGCAGCTTGAACTTCCTCCTTCATCACCATTGGCTCTTGATCATAGCTTGTCTCATGAAATTCTTCTGTGTCAGCCAATTCTTTTTGGTATAGTGACTCTGTGTACTCCTTCCATCTTCTTTTGATGCTTCCTGGGTCATTCAACATTCTGCCCACAGCATCCTTAAGTATTGTGATTTGGGGCTTGAATTTGTTTTTCAGTTCCTTTAGCTTTAAAAATTTGTAGTGACACCACAACAAGATAAAGGTAAACAATCCAATTGAAAAATAGGTACAGGAGATGAACAGACATTTCTCCAAAGAAAACAGTCAGATAGCCAACAAGCACGTGAAGAAATGTTCAAAATCCTTAGCCCTAAGAGAAATGCAAATCAAACAACCATGAGATATCATCTCACCCCAGTAAGAATAGCAAAATTTAACAGAAAAGCAAGCAACAAATGCTGGCGAGGTTGTGGAGAAACTGGAACCCTTATTCACTGTTGGTGGGAGTGTAAAATGGTGCAACCACTGTGGAAGGCAGTATGGCAATTTCTCAAAAAGTTACAAAGAGAGATACCATTTGACCCAGCAATTCCACTACTGGGAATATACCCTAACAAGACCACAACTGACATCCAAGCAGATATATGCACACCCATGTTGTTTATTGCAGCTTTGTTCACAATAGTAAAGAGTTGGAAACAACCTAAGTGCCCATCAACAAACAAATGGATAGAGAAGCTGTGGTGTATTCACACAATGGGATACTACACTGCATTGAAAAACAAGGAACTCATGCAATATTATTCAAAATGGGTGATCCTGGAGGACATTATGCTGAGTGAGATATCTCAGTCACAAAAGGACACATACGGCATAGTGCCACTGTTGTAAAACAGGACTTACATTGGGGTTTGGGGGAGACTGAGAAAGATGGGATAAATAATGTATACTGCATTGAAACAGATGAGGGAGAAAACTGTTTAAAAGGGATATGTGATTAGGTATTATTGTCATGACAGGAGTCCAGAATGAAGGCAGCTTAGTGGAGTGTACTTGGGGGGAGGGATTGTATAACAATGGAAGAATTTTTCTTTTACTTTTCAAAGAGAAGAGCAAATTGGGGGGGAGGAAGAAAAGTGCAACAATGAATGAATGGAAATCCTCAGTCTCTGTACACTTTCATTAAAATTAATAATAAAAAAAAATTAAAAAATGTGTAGTTAGTTGGTCCATTTAGATTTGAAATACAGTGTTGTGAGAGATAGGATAATATCCATATGCATATAAGGAAGACCTGTTAATACCACTATCATTCAAATTTATACACCAGCAACCAGAGCCAAAGGAGAGGACATAGATAACTTCTACCAACTGTTGCAAAGAGAAATCAGTTGAAAATGCAACCAGATGCATTAGTGATAATGAGTGACTAGAATGCAAAATTTGGGAGCAAGGAAGAAGGATCAGTAGTCAGTATACTATAGGCTTGGAGATGGAATGATAGACTACTGTACAATCAATGATTATTCACTGCAAATACCTTTTCTAAGAAACACAAATGGTGACGAAACACATGAACCTCACCTGATGGCCTGTACAGGAATCAGATTGATTATATCTGTGGGAAAAATTGTTGTAATTCACACAGTCAAATCAGCTGTGAAAACTAGGCCAGGTGCTGATTGTGGAACAGACCATTAACCATTCATATGTAAGTTCAAATGGAAACTAAAGAAAATAAAATCAAATCCACAAGAACCAAAGTTTGGCCTTGAATCTATCCCTCCTTAATTTAAAGACCATCTCAGGAATAGGTTTGAGGTCTTGAATTACTAATAAGTGAAGACCAGTGAGGTGTAGGAGGATATTAAGAATATCATCCATGAAGAGTGTAAAAGGTCATTACAAAGACGGAGGAAGAAGAAAAGACCAAAATGGATGTCAGAAGAGATTCTGAATATTGCACTAGAGCACCAAGAAGCATTGGAAAGAAAGTAAGAAGTTAAGTTGCTGAACAAAAGATTTTAAAGGGCAGCACAAGAAGACAGAGCAAAGTATTAAAAGGAAATGTACAAAGAGCTGGAGACAGGCCTGTAAAGTGAGTAAAACCAGGGAAGGGTTTACTCCTCAGAGCAATCAGCCACAGGAGACCCAAAGGGTCTCTTTGAGCATTTGCCCAAAGCTCAAAAAGCAGGAAGGGGCCAGAAAGAAGGCCGACTGGGACTGTGGAACCCAGGGAACCTGCAACTCAGGGAGAAAGTGGTTTGGCTGCTCTCACATTGAGAGGATCTCAGTCAACGCTGCAAAACAAATTGTTAAATGGGAAACTAATTTTTTCTGTAAACCTTTACCGAATTCACAATTTTTTTAAAAAGGTCACACCGTTTAGCACTTTGAAAAAAAGAAACAAGGTGCTTGTTTACAAAAAGAGTAAGATTTCCAGAAAAGTGAAAATAGATTATTCAATATTCAAGGAAACAGTTTATAGAATATTTTTTTGGCATTTATTTTATACTGGTTTACATACAAAGTTCTTATACATTGTGTTTCACACTACCCTTCTTTTACATTGTGTTTTGTGAAATCTTTTTAGTACCCTTTGCAGATTTAAATTCTTTTTTTTTTTGTTAGGTTAGCAGGATAAACATATATTGTACATAATTGGGTTTGCTCAGAATGATTATATTTAGAAAGTTGATGGCCTGAGAGGTGGGAAGCAAAGAACAAACCAAAATTGTTTCTTCTAAAACCAAGGAGGAGAAAATCCTTAAGCAAGAGTTTTTTAAAAAGGGAGGGAAATATTTTGTCAAAAAGGGGGAAATACTTTTCAAAGTTGCTTTTGATCTCATATATATATATATTTTTTTTTTATATGTCTTAGGAGGCTTGGAAAGTTTCAGGGTGGGGAACACTTTTCCCAATTGGCAGGGTGTTTGTGAGTCAATCAAGTGAGGAAAGGAGCAAGGGTGAGGGAGAACAATAGGACCTTGTCTCCACGTGGAATGTTTCTCTGGGGAACACACAGCAACTTAGTGACGTGTTTAGGATCAGAGGTTGCTGCCTATCCTCTCCCAGGTTAGTCTTTGTCTGCCTGTCTGGGAAGGTATTCTATGCCACAGTTTAAGGATGCTTGTGTCGCAGTGAGGATGGCAGATAGTAGTACCCTCCTGTATGATAAATTCAGGAGTTTGCAGGGAAGACGGAAAGTATAGCCTACCACCTCTATGTAGAAGGGAAGCAAAGATGAGGGCCTAGCACAGACATAGCCCTCATGCCATAAAACATGTTGGGAGGCTCACCCAACATTCTCTCAGAACTACATTCTCTCAGAACTGGGCTGGTTCAGAAGCATGGCAGGCCAGAGTCTATTCCAGAACCTCTTTGAACTAATGTAAATCCCACAGAGGGGGTTTTGTTTCATCACTCTCTGGCTTTGATGGTGTTATTGTCTTTTACTAATATACTCAATTGTATATTTTGAGTAAAATTTTATTATACTCAAAGTGCTCCTTAAGACCAATGAGCTGATGGTCCTGCCACATCAACAATGGAGAGGAGTCCCTGAAAGGATCCGTGACTGCCTACTAATGACCAATGAGAGAGAAAATGGACAGTTAGGGAGATGTAAGGGCAGGGACTATCCTTTCCAGGATCTTGATGAGTATGTCAGGTATAGATGAGAAGTCCAGAAGGATGAGACCGAGAAGAAAGCATTCAATTTGGCCAAGGAGCAGGAAGAATCACTGGTGAATTGTATGAGCAGTTGAGATCTGTCTCAGAGGAGCACTGTGGAAGCCGGGTTAAGGAATCATGTAGAATTTAGGCTACAAGAGGATTTGAAAGCCATCAAGTCACCCATCATGTTCAAACTGAAGCTGTTAAGGGTGAACCAACAGCCACTCAAGGTTTTACCACAAATAAATATAGTAAAAGGAGGACGCTTGCTTTCTTCAGAGTATGGGATCTGTCACAGCTGCAACCAGGATTGGAACATATATTCAGAATGGACAGAAAAAATTTAAGCCTTGTTCTTTTCTTCTTTTAAGCAAATGGTTAGTTGTGGTACGATCTCTGGGCTGGCAGTCAGGGCACCTGGGTTTTTGTCTTGGTTCTGGTGCCAGCTGACTTTGTGGCTTGGGGCAAGCCATTTCTGCCCTCTGGACCTCGATCTCTTTGCCTATAAAGAGAAGGCTTACTTAGATGCCCCTCAGTGCATTCTCTTGCTGATATTGTCTCAGAGAAAATGGTATTTGCTTCAGTACTAAGGATTCTGGGTTGGAGCTGGCTGGAGATTGAGAGGAAAAAAAGAGACCCAGGGAAGATGCCTGGATTAAAATCCTAGCTCCAACCACAGTCGCTGTGTAGCTTTGCCTTCATTGAGGAACTGGGGCTAGAATACTGGACATGGCTCTTATTCCTTAAATAATAGCCCTTCCCCACCATCCCCTTTTCATGTTCTCTCACCTCTTTACCTGAGATAGAAGGATTGCTTTATATGATGGGTTGTGCTTAGATGAACTCCAGGTGCTTGGAAAGAGGTGCTCTGGAGAAGCTTTGACTCGAGAAGCACAGTAACTGTTGGGGGGGGGGGCATTTCCACATGTCCTGAGGACTGGGGACAAGCCTCATAGCACTCATATTTATTCCTTACTTGCACTTCCAGCTCCTAACCAGTCCCTGCCTCAAAGCCTTCTTCATCCACCCCTCACCCCCTGCCCCACCTGCTGGGCAATCTTCTTATAAATGCTACTTTTTAAGTCTAGGTCTGGGAGGGACTTATGCCCAGGAACTGGCTGTGGGTTTTGCCGCTTGTTTTGGCAGCTCCCCACAGGCTTACTGACCAGACCATCAGAAGCTGGAGGGCCCAGAGGTGGAAGTCTGTGAGTCACTGTTACTGCCACAGGGAGGGAGCAGTCCCTAGAGGTGTCGCTTCCAGGAAGAGGGGTACCCTGTCAGCAGAGTTCCCGACTAGGTCAAGTAGTTTGATGAACATCCCAAGGTGGCATTCTGTTAAATGAAAAAGCCTCAACAAGGTTGTGATGGCAAACTGAAAGCCTGGAGCATCTTAGACTCTAAGTGAAAGTTCCTTTTTTTGGCTTGGTGTATGTTGAGGTAAAGATAGAGATGGGATGCACTGTCTAAGTGCAGACATGGAGGAAATGCTGAAAGAAAGCAAAAATCAAGTTCCACACACATAGATGCCTTTGTTGCTTGTGTGTTTCTCCAGTTCCCAGTCTGAGGTTGGTCGCGATGGGAACATGGGACTTCGCTTTGTCCTGCCTTTTGCTAACCCCTTGTCGAGCAGAGGCAGACAGCTCCCAGTCATTACCTCACCACAGGGGCCCGGTCTGCCAGAGTGAGTGGTGGAACTGCCTGGGTGGAGAGCTAGAGGCTAATTTTAGACCTGGAGACTCCCTGCTAACAGCTGTGGCTGGGCCCAGGCAGCTGGGCTTAGGATGGCGGCGGGGAGATGGCAGAGCCTTTGGGCAGGGAAGCCTGGACACAGCCCTCCAGGTCTGCCCTCGGGAGCAATCCCAGCTTCTGCATCTGCATCAGCCTTAGCTTAGAGATTTGGAACATGGGTCCCTATAGGCAGAAGGTGGGGCCTCGATGCTTCCCCTTCCTTCCTAGGCTTCTTTTCTCCCACTTACGTTAAGATATTTTTGTCCTGCCTCTAGAGACAGGACACTACTGACACAGCACTAGGGTTCTACAAAGGTCAAGTGAGAGAGTGGGCAGAAGGTAACCCCCATATGTCCCGGTAAATCTAACCTGCTACCCAGCATTCCTGGGTGGTGCAAATAGTTTATATGCAAATTGATAGGTTAGAGATTTGGGCCATCCAGAGGAGCATCCTAAGAAAGGCCTGGCAATCTAATTCTTAAAACTTTACCATAAAAATGTTATACAGCTCAGTTCTCCTTGGTCTTTGACGCGCATGGGTCTCCATGAGTCAAAGAACTGCTTTGATTGTTTCATTAAATGACTGTTTTATTGGTACATGTTACTTATAAAAGAGGAAGATCTGGTGGCCTAGAGGTAAGAAATTGCACCACTAATCCAAAGGTTGAATCCACCAGCCAGCTCTTTCATGAAAGAAAGATGGACAGTCTTCTCTTAGGTGATTATCAGCCTCTGAAAACCCACCAAAGGGTCAGCTAGGAGTCAGTCTGACTTGACAGCACCTAACAACAGTCATAAATAGAAAGACCTCTGGTGGCTTAGACTGTAGGGAGTTGGCCTTCTAATCCAAAGATGGCACATCTCTAGCCATTCGAACCCACCAACAGCTCTTCGGGAGAAAGATAAACAATCTCCTGTTCAATTTATAGCCTTCAGAAACCCACTGGACAGTCAAGTCATGAGTCGGTTTTGCCTCAATGGCAATGAGTTTGAGTATATTTTTAATTCATAAAGAATTGAATATAGTCAATATATTTTTAATTCATAAATAATTGAACTATGTTTGCATAATAATGCCTTGAAGATCTATTGATTACATGAGTGGCTCACAGATGAGTGAATTTATCACCTGTGTGTGACTGTGATTTCCCTCTTGTAGGCTTATGGTACTCAAACCTCCGGGTGCATGTGGGGTCCTGATGGGAAACTCTGTCCCTTCCACAAATGTGACTTCATGACAGCTGGAAACGTTCTGCCTTTGTTCTTCCAGGAAGGCATTTCTTGGGCTTTGCAAATATTTTGATTCCTAGAAACTCAAGGAGGACTGTGGTGGTCTGAAGTGCCGTGTTTGTTGTCATCCTTCTGTCTTAAACTGGGGCAAAGCCTTGGATTGGAGAAGGGCACAGAAGACTTCAGGGGAATTTATTTTTACTAAAGCTGAATCACAAGCCTCCTTAGCAGCAAAGACGGTGAAATTTCATCTCACATACTTTGGGCATGTTGTCAGGAGGGGCCAGTCCTTGGGAAAAGACACATAACTGGGGAAAAGTAGAGTGTCAGAGGACAGAAGACCCTCAACAGGGTAGATTGGCACAGGGTAACAATTGGTTGGGGCATATCAGAGATCATGAGACTGGAGCGGGCGAGGGCAAAGTTCAGATCTGGTCCTAGGGTTGCTATGAGTTATCGTTGATGCGACAGCTTGTAACAACAACAAAGCAGAATGATAGGTGTTATCATGTGAAGTAATTTGTAGTTATCAGTTGAACAGGTAATAGTTGTATTATTTCTTTTATAAAGTAATTAGAAAAAAGCAAAGCTAAACTAGAAGAATGGCCTATGGCCAAAGACAAGATAGAGTTGTAACTGATGTAGAAGAACTATAATAGCCCACCTAAGTGCACCAGGGAGCTCTGGTGGCCTAGTGGTAAGAAGCTGCGCTGAAATCCCAAAGGCACATACAGCAGTTTGAATCCATCAGCTCCTCTGTGGGAGAAGGGTGGGCAATCAATCTCCTCCCATACTATTTACTGCCTCTGCACAGCTATGTGTCGGTTCTGACTTAACGGTGCACAGCATCCACACGTTTACTTTACACACATGATTCATTTAAAAGTGCAGCATAGTTTCCATTTTATAGGCGAGAAGACTAAGGTTTAAAGAGATTACTTACCTTGTTCAATATTTTGTGGACACTCGGAAAATCTGCTGTCAGGGACCTCTCCTGCATACTGAAGAGCAACGATGTCAGTCTAGAAACTAAGGTGCCTCTGATCCAGGTCATGGACTTCACGAGTACCTGTTATACAGCAGAGAGCTGGACAATGACCCAAGATTGCAGAAGAAGAATTGATGCCTTTGCATTGTGATGCTGGAGAGTGTTGAACATCCCATGGACTGACAAGAGGAGTAACAAATATGTCTTGGAGAGGGTGAAACCAAGCTGCTCTTTCGAAACAAGGATTTTGAGGCTCTTTCTTAATACTTCATGCATGTTGCCAGGAGGGACCAATCCTTAGAGAAGGATATCTTGCTTAGAAGGGTGGAGGGACAGCACAGAAAAGAAAGACCTTGGATGAGTGGATTGACACTATAACTGGGGGGGTAATGAGGGTAAGTGTGCCAGAGACAGTGAGATTGGCTCAGGATCGAGCAGAATTCAGAGCTATTGTGCGTGGGGTTCCTGTGAGTCACCCTCTGCTCACATATTTTACATTAAACCATGATGGTGGAGGAGCAGGAAGAAGGAAGAGTACTAGATCTAGAAAGTAAACAACAACATCAGGGAGGTATATATTTCTTAGAAGAAAGCAACCGTTTGGGGCTAAAAGGAGAGTATTAGCCCCAAAGCAAATCTCAGAAGAAAGGAAGGGACAGTGAGAAGAATGCTATTACACTTTGGGGGTTGCCACCACTGCCACAGAATCATACATATACATTATTGAATGGAAAACGGATTTGCTCTGTAAACTTTCCACTCACACCACAATAAAAACTTTGTGTGTTTTTGAAAAGAAAGTACAGTGAATTGGTTTATGGGAGATGAGGAAGGCAAGAAAATAACAATTGATTTCTGTAAACTGCTTCACACTCTATATAATTAGTACACATGCTACTCCACCTTGTGCAAAATATATAAAACAGAAGGTACTTTTAAAATAAGTGCAATTAAAAAACCTCTAACACTTACTAAGAACTAATCCTACACTGGCTTCTTTTTTTTTTTTTTTACACTGGCTTCTTTTCATGTATTGCTTTCTCTAATCTTTTCTTGACCCCTGTCAAGGGCACTTTGACTCTGTTTTATAGGTCAGTTCACCTACCTGCTCTTAGTATTCCTCTTAACAAGTCTCTCTCGCCTTGCCTTCCCCAGAGTGCTGGCTTCTGCTTTGTCAGTGACGGTCATTCTGGGGCTGAGATGCTAGGACACGAAGCACCTGTCCTTATCCCACCCCGAAAACAAGCAGCACTGTTGTGTTGGCACATGCCAGGTTCTAGCATTATCTCTGGGGCCATCACCTCCAGGCTGGTGCTTTGAAATCTTTGCTCTACCTCAGTGATTTTCAGCCTAGCTGCACATTAGAATCACCTGGAGAGCTTGAAAGCAGATCAGTGCCGAGATCTCACCCCCAAACCAGTGAATTAGTTGATCAGGGAGGAGGAGCAGAGCATCCTTTCTCCAGGTGGTTGTTATAGGCAGCCAACTCACGGGATCTCAGGGCTGTGTTTTCTTTTCAGCTGGTTTGAGCCATGGAATATAGGGGATGGAGTTATGAGGAAAAAGTCTGCTAAGGAATGCCCAGGGTCCCCCTGGGTTCAGGATTAGGCCAGGGAAGATGGGAAATGGAATAGAAAAGGAAAGGGATAATCAAGGGACAGGGTACATAGCAGGGCTTTGGACCTGATCATTTGATCAGACCCTCTGCTGAGAATTTACCTTTCTACTCCAGGGAGCTCCGATGGCTTAGTGGGTAAGGTGTTACAATGCCAACCCTAAGATAGCCACTTCAAATCCACCAGCTGTTTCAAGGGAGTAAGATACACAATTTCCTCCCATGCATTTTAGAGCCTGTGAAAACCTGTTGGAGAGCCAACTATGAGTTGGTTATGACCCAGTGGCAGTGAGGGAGTAATGTGAGTGACCTCAGATACACTGAATCTCCTCCTACATTTCAACAAATCCTCTGTAAGAGTCTAATAGGTCCTCAGGTGATTCTTATGTGTACCCTAGGCTAGCAACTAGGAGAAGCAGAGTGAGTAATGGTTCTCAATTCTGCTTGTATCTGTGTCACTCAGGAGGCTTAAAAATGAACATAGGCAGTGGGATGGAGATTATGGAGTATAAATAAGAGCAATTTCATGTAAATTAGTGACTTTCATTGTATGTAAATTTACTGGAATGAAATTTATTTAAAAATGTGGGAAGAGTCTGAGGTTTGTGCTGTTGGGTTCAAGATTATAAAAAAAAAATCTGATGTTTAGACTCTATATCCCAGATACTTTGATTTGATTTATCTGGGGCAGGACCTAGTTACTAGCATTTTCTGAAATTTTCATACTTCTTATCTTCATCCAGGATTGAGATCTACTGGTTAGTTTTTTTTTACTTGAGAGATAACGTGCAAAATGTACTAATTTTACAGATGTGAAAACAAGCTGGAACTCGATGGCTTGGTGGCTTAGCCACTTGGGTGGCTGCCAACCCAGAGGCACACAGTTCGAATCCACCAGATGCTCTGAGGGAGAAAGAGGGGTGATCTCCACCTGTACTATTCACAGCCTCTGAAAAACTTACTGGAGAGTCAGCTATGCATTAGTTCCAACTTGATGGTACATAAAACTGGTCAGATTTAACGACCTTTTCCCTCAACTCCTATCTGTTGTGAAGGGAGCTCTGGTAGCATTATCTGTAGCAAGTTTCCCTACAAACCAAAAGACCCCACATGTCTCAAGTGGGTTGAATTCACCAGTGACCCTGCGTATAGCAGATGGAAACCCTTCCTAATCTTGCACTGTCCTTACAATCTTGCTGTGCTGAAATCCCACTGAGGCAGCCTCTGTCCCTGTCCATCTCATTGAGGGTCTCCCTCTTTGACACTGACCCTCTGGCTTATTAAGTTTTTTACATAATCAATGAATGAGAACTCACATATCTTAACCCAGTACAAGGACTTATCTGTCACAATATGCCTACTTCTTCCTTCTACCCAATAGTTCTTAATTTTTTTTTTCCCCCTCTGAGATTTTTAGTTTTATTTAAATCCCTTTCCCTCTACATGGTCACTCAAAACTCTAATTGCTGCCAAGGCAGAACAGCTTGTAGCTGACTCTCCAGCAGGTTTTCAGAGACAATTTAATCTCACGAGAGGAGACTGCCCATCTTTCTCCTGTGGAGCAGTGAGTGGATTTGGACCGTGTGGCTTTAGGATTGCAGTGCAGCTCTTCATCACTAATCAGACTAACTTAAGTGGCAAGTTAATTAAGTGCCATCACAGTTTGACCTGACTTGGTTTAAAGGTGTTTTATATCCTCCTATTTTCCATAGAGGCTCCACAAAAGCTGTGTATATGTTTGTGAATATATCTTGTTTTCCCAATAATCTTCTATCAGATATCTATTTGTCTCTGAATATTCATGTAAATATAATAATATTTGTCCTTTTTGAGGAATAATATATATACAGCAACATGCACACAGTTTTCAGTGTATCCACCCATGCTACTGCTCTCACCCAAATCAAGCCACTAGAACGTTCCCACCCTCCAGAAAGTTCACTTGAGCCCCTTTTCTAATCACTTTCTCCCTCCTCAGAGACAGCCTGTTTTCATTCTTTAATGGACTATTTTGGCTTGTTTTTAAGCTTCATATAAATAGGATTATTTTTACTAAAATACTCTTGTGCATTTTTTTTTCCCATTTGAAATAATGATTTGGGGTTGGTTTATTCTTTCCACTTGAAATAATGTGTTTGAGATTTTTCCCATATTGTTGCTTGTATCAGTGGTTTATTCTTTTTTTATAGACAACAACTCTAATTGCTATCAAGTCAGAAGACTCATAGCTAACCCTCCAGCAGGTTTTCAGGGGCTATAAATTGCACAGAAGACTACCTATCTTTCTCCCTTGGAGCAGTTGGTGAATTTGAACTGCCTGGGTTTGGATAGGCAGCACGATTCCTTACCCAGTAGGCCATCAGAGCTCCCCTTTATGGATAAGTAGTATTCAGTTTTCTGTCTTTACCACAGTTTATTCTTCTCTTGATGGCTATTTGGCTATTTCCAGTTAGGGCTGTTATGAATGAAGCACTAAATCCTCAAGGGTTTATATAGATATATTTCCTCAAGTATTTATTTAGCATACAAAAGGAGAATTGCTGTCTTATTGGGTAGATATACAAGAAGCTTTGCCAGTTTGGTGTGTAACGTGTTGGGCTGCAAACTGAAAAGTCAGTGTTTCAAATCCACCTGTTGCTCCATGAAAGAAAGATGAGCAGTCTCCTCCCTTAAAGATTTAAAGCCTCAAAAACCTGATGGCGGGTTGCAGTGAGTCAGAATTAGCTGGACAGCAGTGGGTTTGATTTTTTTTTTAGAGTAGGTTATATATTTCACAAAGACACTGATGAACTGTTTTCCAAAGTGTTTTGTTTCATTTTATACTGTTACCAGCAGTGCATTAGCATTCCATTTGTCCTACATCCTTTGAACATTTGGCATTACCAGTCTTTTTCATTTTTGTAATGTAAGTGGATATCAAGGACTGCAGCCTACAATATGGATTGAGGCTCAATGTCAAGAAGACAAAGATTCTCACCACTGGACCAATTGGCAGCAT
>NW_006399846.1:10934039-10934706 GCF_000299155.1 Elephantulus edwardii | reverse complement strand
GGAGTTTAGGGCTGTTGTACATAGGGTCACTATGAGTCGCAGGCGAATTGACGGCACATAACAACAACAACAAGTGGATATGAAGTGGTACCTCATTATGATTTTACTTTTTTATTTCCTAAATGACCAATGACATTGAAGGTCTTTTCCTATGCTTATTGGTCATTCATTTATCTTTCGTGAAGTGTCAAAATTTTTCATTCTCCCTCCCCCTTGAATAGCCTTCTTATTTTGTTCATGAATATTCCTTTTACATTTTGGACATGTGTCCCTAGATATATCTTGCAAATAATTTTTTTCCCTCAGTTTATGGTTGTATTTTCATTTTGTTATCCTATTAAAGTTTTTCTTTTAGGATAATGCCTTTTATGACCTGTTTAATAAGTTTTAGCCTATTCTAAGGTTATTTTTTTTATTCTAAGGTTAGTAAGACATTAGACTGTATTTTATTCTGGGAGGTGTAGAATGCTAACTTTTGCATTTAGGATTAAAAAAAAATCTAGATTTAATTAATCTTTGTATGTGCTATGAGGTGGAATTTAAAGTTAATTTTTTGATGAGTATCTAGTTTTTCCAACATTAACCATTTAAAATATTTTTCTTTTTGCGTTGAAGTCTCTTGAAATTATTTTTTTTTCTATAATTATATTTTATTAATTTTCATAAA
>NW_006399846.1:10929611-10933939 GCF_000299155.1 Elephantulus edwardii | reverse complement strand
TGTCAGTGTATCCTTTGCCATTCCCTATCACTCCTCCCTGAGAGAGACTTCACCCTGAGTCATAAGGAAAAGGGGACGGCGTATTCTCTTAGCTATGAAGTCTCTTGAAATTCTTGTTGAAAGTTAGTTGTGCATAGACATACACACAACCCCTGACACTGAGCCTGACTTCACTGTAGCCTGTTGTGCTACAGTGTTTTGATCAGTATGACATTGAACATCTGGCAGTGAACATTTGAAAACAACATCAACAAATTACACACTATATAACATTATATGTAATTGTTGTTGTTGTTCATTGGTGTCAAGTTGAGCACGACTCATAGTGACCCTATGAACAAAAGGCCTGAAGCCTTTCTATAACTATCAATATTTTTCAAAGTTCATATGTAGTACATTTTACTAACAATAAGATGTACAGACCCCATCCCCCCAAAAAACACCTGAAAGATCATAAATGTGGCTAATCGTAACTTGAATTATATAGAAATTTGGGAATTATCTATATAAACCTGTGTCTTTTAACCTTGCTAATAATGACTTTATAACCTTGCTGTTTGTTCTACAGTATACATAGATCTTTTTACAGAATATATAAATACATACTAGAAATGTTGTCTGCCAAACTGATGCTATCTTGGATGTAGTGTTGTTTACCTGGGCATACCTACAGGTGTTGCCTGTCTGCCTGTGTGTCCAGTGGGTGATTAATGCCTGTTACTGATAATGCAGGAATGTGTATGAAGTGATACTTATTTTTCTTGCCAGTAACTGTTATGCACTTCTCCATGTCCTTTCCATTAGTGATACTGTGTTGATCACTTCCTTTTTATATATTGCCTCTCTCCTCACCCCATTTATCTAATTTATCTTTTATCTAATTATCTTCCTTCTCGTTCTCTCCTCCCATCCCTTGTAACTAACCATCAAAGATTATTTCTCTGTGTGTATAAACTTTTTCTTAGATTTTTATAGTAATGATTCATATGATATCTGTCTTTTTTTTTTTTTTACTGACTTCTTTCACTCCGCTTAATGCCCTCTAGTTTTATGCTGTGTTTTTCAGAGTCCTCATTGTTCTTTAACATCTAGACTATACTCTTTATGGGATTAGAATACCAGGTCTTTTCTCCTGCAGAGCTGCTGGTGTGTTCAAATCACCAGCCCTTTGGTATTGTAGGATTATTGCTAAGGGTAACTGAGATAATCCTATTGCTACTGTTTTTCTTTATGAAAAGAAAGAAATCAGCACTCCTTATCTTTATGCAGAGCTTAGGGAAGTCCATCAGAGACCTGAAGTCTGGGCCTTTCGTATGTTGGGTCCCAGAGGTTGGTGATGCCCAGTTGACTGCTAATGAATTACCTATGGAAGATCTCTGGACATTAAGGATCTCTGGACAAATTCTAATCTAGTAGACTTACATGGGGTCCAAACTGAAACTCAACTAACTGCTGTTAATTCTGATTTATGGCTGCCCTCCATCAGATTCTTGAGGCTGTAGATCTTTACAAAGAGATTACCTATCTTTCTGTAGACTGTTCAAGAGCGGCCAGTGGATTCAAACTGCAGTTCTCTTCAGTTCTCAACCCAACATGTTATGCTCTATAGCACCAGGATCTTTATATTTACCTAGTAGATCACTAGGTCATGCTAGATGATGCTGATTGACAGCTAAGTCTGAGAACCAGTTGACTGTCTTGTCAAAGGCAGGGCTTTATGTCACTCTCCACACACAGCTTGGAGCAGGGCAGCACCAATGGCAGCTGCTCAGCCCGCAAGCCTGGCTGATAGATCAGTGTGAAATGAGGAAGGGTCTTTAGCTAGTTGGGCTGGGGACTTTCTCATCCGCTCTTTGTTGCCATCTGTCACAAGCCTCATCCCATCCCTTCGGCAGGATCGAGGTGTCTCTTAAAGCTGAGTGCAAAGGACAAAGGGAAAACACGCATGAGCATCTTGTTAGACTTCATGATAAACTAGGTGAAGATTGGGTTTCCTTCCCAGGAGAGGGAGATCCGGTCTAGGCAGATTAGCTTGTTTATGAGTGTTTTTGCCATCACATCCCCCAGGACATGAACCCACTTGGCTGACCTTGTGCAACCACCTGTTGACAGAGCTTCCTGTGTCCTGAGCTGCGTCCCCCCACCCCCCTTACCCTCCCGTCAGCTCACTGACTCGCAGCAGCTGTCGTTGAGCTCCTCTTCTGCATGGGCAGCTGCGCTTAATGCTGCATAATTATATCCTCTGGGACCTCTCTTGGAGGTAAAATATTGCATCACAGTCTTAAGAGCTCTTTTCCCCATATGCGTTGATTCCAAGTGACACAGAAGATGGCATAAAGATAGTGAGTTGACACACAGATGTTGACAGACAGACATGGAGGGATTAGAAAGAGAAAGAAACAAAGAGGGGGAAGAAGTGATATTGAAAAGCTCAAGACGAGAGGCTAAGAAAGAGGAAAGAAGGGTTACAATCTGGAAAGGCAGTGAAGAGGAGAGCAGACCAGTGGGATTCACAATGCAGATGTGGAGCGCTTGATAATCCTTGGCACCCTTTCAGGAGTGATATTTATGAGCATGTTTTCCTTTTTTTTTAACACTGGGAACACAAATTCAATGGCTCAACTGAGACAATGGGTAGGAAGCTTTTGTATTTGCTACCCTCAGCGGATGCAATGCTTCTTGGAGAGGTTTCCCAGCAATGAGATCCTGGGAGATCATAGAGAGTTTGCGTAGTGACTCACATGACAAGAGCCTCTCTAATTTACAGCCTCAGGCTTGCATACTTGTTCTCTCACCTACACACCCATCCAGCTCCTGCCTGGTTAGTGTCCAAATCCCATGAGCTCCAGTATCTCCAACTCTGCTTCCTTTAACACCACATTGTGCATGTCCTCTTCCCTTGAGCCACCACCTTCCTGCTATAAAGCTCTTGTTTCCTGGGAGCCATGACTTCTCTGTGATCTGTTGTCAAATCCTGCAAGGGCTCTTGCACAAAGCATTTTTCCTGTCTATGTCTCAGGTTTCTGACCTGTAAAATGAACCTCAGGCTCACTGCTCACTCCTTGCTGTGTGGTGCTGTGAATTAATATTTTTAGAGCACGGGGACTTTCTCAGAAGGCCCGGTAGCACTGTGGCTAAAGTGAGGGTTTGAGAGCTAAACAGTCAGCAATTCAGACTCACCAGCTGCTCTGCAGGAAAGAGATGAGACAACCTCCTGTAAAGATGAATAGTCATGGAGAATTTACAGGGCAGCTCTACTGTGCCATATAGGGTCATTAGGAGTCAGAATGATTTGGCAGAAGTGGATTTGGCCTGGGCTGGGACTTGTCAGATGAAAAGTGCCTAAGTCATCTTGACTTTTCTCCTTCCTTCTATTCTTACCTCCACTTCTGAGAACTAAATCCTGTGCGGCCCTTTCTCTAGGGAAGGCGGAGATCCACTAAGTTGCTACCTGCTAGATTGATTTAATAAACCAATGTGACCCTCAGTTTGAAAAAATAAACCCAAAAAAACAACTGAGTGACTCAGTCCACAGAGATAAGCTCTTGATTACCCAAAGTAAGTCACGTAAGGTCTCTGAGGCTTGGTCGACCTCAAGTCCCCAATCCACTGACCTCTTAAAACCCTCACCCTCATCAACAGGATTTGGTACTCTTGACCACTCACTTCTTTTAAAATTTTAACTGTAAAATATAGGGGTTAAACCAGGCTGCTCCTTGGAGGCAAGGATTCTGGGATTTTATCTGACATACTTTGGACGTGTTGTAAGGAGAGACAGGTCTTTAGAGAGAGACATCATGCTGGGTAGAGTGGAGGGACAGCGCAGGAGGGGAAGACCCTCTATGAGGTGGATTGATTCAGTGACTGGGGTAATCGGGATGGGTGTGTCAGAGGCAATGACATTGGCACAGAATAGAGCACAGATTAGGACTGTTGTACATAGGGTTGCTATGAGTCGCAAACAACTTGATGGCACATAACAACAACAACAACATATTATTTTAACAGTAATGCATGCAATGAGTTACCTGAATGAGGCGTGGAGATGAGGAAAGCTCCACCTCTGTCCCCGTCCTGGATTCCCAAAACTAATTCTCTGGCAATTGGTGTCCTCGGGGACTCCTCTCCTGTCTTTCCGTGGGGTACCTGAATGAGGCGTGGAGATGTTGTGTAGATCACAACAATCTGTGGCTGACTCTGAGAAGAATGGGAATCCCAGAACATTTGATTGTGCAGTCAACAGTCTTGGCACCAGCAGCCAGGAAATTAAAAGGCGCATTGCCATGGGAAAGTCTGCTGTTAGGGACCTCTCCAAAGTACTGAAGAGC
>NW_006399846.1:10890244-10928396 GCF_000299155.1 Elephantulus edwardii | reverse complement strand
GCTCCTTGGAGTCAAGGATTCTGAAGCTTCATCTGACATACTTTGGGCATGTTGCAAGGAGGGACTGGTCCTTGGAGAGGGACGTCATTTGGGAGAGTGAAGGGACAGCGCAGGAGAGGAAGACCCTCAATCAGATGGATTGGTTCTGTGAGTGGAGTGGTGGGAATGAATGTGTTTGAGACAGCGAGGTTGGCACAGGACAAAATGGCGTTTAGGGCTCTTGTACATAGGGTCTCTGTGAGTCGCAAACGACTTTATGGCACATAACAACAATAACACAATGAGTTTGAGAGTTTTTAAAACAGACTTAAACAGGATTTTTTTTTTTAATTAGATACATATGGTATTACTTTCTTCAAATCTGGGTATGTTCTCCCATGTCAAAAACCTAGCAAAAAAAATGTCCTTTGTATTGCTACATAAAACACACCCCTCTACACACATACACGTTTCAGATATTAGTGGAACAAAAGTTCCACAACACTGTCCTGACTGTGGGATGACTCTGAGAGTATTCTTATTTACAGGGGATGTTTTCCTAGACATCCAGGGGATTCCTGAAACGGAGGGTAATACTGAACCCTGTCTGTTTTTCCTATATGTCTTGTACTGAGGGTAATGCTGAAACTTGTGTTTCCTATATTGTATGCTTTATATGTTCACTGACATGCCTGTTATTAAATTCCGTTTGTAATTTAGGCATAAGAAGTGATGAACAATAGCAATAGTAAAACAAAACAATTAGTAAGTAAAGTAAGGGTTGGGTAAACACAAGCACCTCAGTTAACACCACAATCGGTATGATAACCCAGATGACTGCAGAGTGACAAATGGGCTGGAAGAGGTGATTCATGTGCCATGTGAAACAGTAGAATATTCTGAGAGTTTTGTCTTGATACACAGGATTACACACAATTTAAAACTTTAGCCATTTGTGTGTGTGTGTGTGTGTGTGTGTATGTGTATGTGTACCATCAAGTCAGATCTGACTGGTACAGGAGGAGATTATCTCTCCTTCTTCGGCAGAGCATCTGGTGGATTCCAACCGTGTACCTCTGGGATTCAGTGCAGCTTATTGCCACTAGGCCACTAGAGCTCCCTAAAACTTAATCAATTTTTAAATAAAATTTTCCATTTAATATTTTTAGACCAGGAGCAACTAGTATGGAAAACTAACGAAGGCAAAACTATGGATAAGAGGGGAACTTTTGGGGAGTTTTCTTTCGTTTTTTTAAAAGATACTGCTTGTAACCAATTATCTTTTTAAAATTTTTTTTAAATCATTCATTGTTGCACATTCCCCCCCCCCATCTCCCTCCCTCAGGATACTTTGCAATAAACCTCTTGTTCCAGATTGTTGTTATACGTATAATACCTAATCATATATTCCTTTCAGGCTCTTTTTCCCCTCCTCTGTTCCAATGCAGTGTTAATTATCTGCCTACTGTTTTCCTAGTCTCCACCCAAAAACCCTTTGCCAGTCCTATTTTATAACAGCAGCATTATGCAGTATTTGTCCTTTTGTGACTGAGACATTTCACTCAACATAATTGTACTCCAGACTTATCCATGTTGTGAAATGTTTTGCCAGTTCATTGTTTCTCAATATTCCATTGTGTGAAAGGAATACCAGAAGTTTTCTAGCCCTTCATTTGTTGATGGGCACTTGAGTTGCTTCCATCTCTTTGCTTATTGTGAATATTGCAGCAGTAAATGTGGGTGTGCATTATCTTGAATTCATGACCTGTAGTTTGAAAGTACTCTCTGATTCAACAACTTGGCTTGCAGGTTTGGGTTTTTTCCAGCCCATTCTGCTATGGTTTTCAGTTGAGGAAATGAAGGATGTACATCTAATAAGTGACACAGGCAAGAGTCAAGTCTAGGTCTGTTTGATTCCAAAGTATGTACACTGAATCCTGTTCTTCCTCCTATGCTTTGCCTGTTGGAGGTGGGCTGCCAGCCTCTCTTTGAGCCACTCAAGGATCATTAATTGTAACCTATTCCCTTGTTTTCCAGGATGTTTGGCCAAGGTGACAGAGAGCTAAGTTAACCTTGTATTATCATGATAGCCTGCTGCAGCCTTTAAACAGTAAGATTTGAGACACCTCCCTATACCCAGTAGGCTGAATTATTATTGTTGGCACCCAGGAGATTCCAACTCATAGCAAGACCATATGACTGGGTAGAGCTTCCCTCACACAAGTTCCCAGCCTGTAGTCTTTATAGAAGCAGGTTGCCAGTTCTTTCCTATATGGAGCTACTGAGAGAGTTTGAACCACCAACCTTTTAGTTAATAGCTGAGCATTTAACTACTGTGTTATGAAGACTTCAGTCTGAGTTGACTATAGAGGAAAAAGCGCAGTAAGAGTAACCCTTTGCAGCTTGGCCAAAACATCAAGATAAAACGAAATCCCATATATAGAACACAAGGGCAGCTTCTCCAAGGATGGTCTTCAGTGCACTTCTAAAAGGAGAAGTGTGAGGACAGTGCTCCTTTCTTACTTCTTCCTCACCATCCTTTGGATTCCTTTAGAAATTGAAAGCAGTGTTTCCTGTGCTACCCCTAAATCCACTGCGAACCATTGACTCTGACTCAGTGACTCCATGATCTTATGGAAACTATGCCAGTACCCTCCCCTTCCTGATGGATCTTCCTATTTCATAGACTGAAATTCTTGATTTTCTATAGAATGAGATGAGCAGCATTTTTTTTTAATGTCTATAAAGGGAAGGTGGGAAAGTGAAAAAGCAGAAGAAAGTAAAAAAGGGTAGAGAAGAAAGGATGTTGGTAAACTTTAGGAGTGTAAACAGAAGAGAATTTCCAGAGAAGCTAGTCCTACTGCCAGGGGCCTCTTATATCTTTGAAGTCCAAAACTGCCGGAAGGCACTGGGAATGATTATGGGCTTTATAGAGAGAAGGAGGCAATTAAAAGGGTTGTTCCAGTCCCAGTTATAAAATCATGGGCAGTGGGAGGGGAGAAGTAACTTCTGGGTACCTCACATTAGAAATGATGCCTGCTGAGATATGGGAGAAGCCAGCGGAGATGGAAGGCAGAACTGCTGTCCTCTCAAACGAGAATTTTCTCTGCCTGTGCCAAGCAGTGGACCATTGATAGAATTATCATGCATACTGCTGTGCACAACTGAAATATAACAAAAAACTGCTGTTACGTTAGAGCGCTCTGGAGGCCCAACGGTAAGGAATTACGCTACCAACCCAAAAGCAGGCATTTGAAATCTACCAGCTGCTCCACTGGAAAGATGGATAATCTCCTCCCATTTGATTATGGCCTCTGAAAACCAACTGGAGGGTCGGTTCCAACTCAGTGGCAATAACTGACTGACTGCTGTTAGATTAGGCTTCTCTTATTTCATTTGGGAAACTTAACAAGTTGAACTGGTCTAAAATTATCTTAGCACTCCCTTTCCCCTCTCCCTGTAGCCCTTCCTTTCTCCTATCCCCCCTCATCTCAAAATACAAATTATGTATGTTTTGTATTTCTTTGTTCTGCTATTAATCCCCATGTTGTTGTTTGGTGGGTCTCTTCTGATTCATAGAGATACCCCATGTGGCAGTAGAAGTGCCCTGTAGATTTTCTCAGCTATAAACATTGGAACCACCAACTTTTATTGTAGCAGCTTAATGCTTAACCTTTGCACTACCAGGCCTCCTTTCAAGGATTCCTTTTTCATCCTAAAAGGAGCAGTGGTAATTATTCTATGGCATAAAACTAAAACTTTACCACTCACTGAAGGTACTCTGTGAATTAATTAAAAAAACAGATTAAAAATTTAGGTCTGATTTCTAGATCTAAAGTTTTTTTCTGCCTCAAATGCTACAGTTAGGGCGTTCACCTCTGGAAGGGCCATAACAAAGTTTACCACTTCCAAGAAGCCTTCCTGATACTCCTTCTTGTTCTTGTCACTGTAATTCTGTGTCCACTCTCTCTTTCATATTGCTGTTAGTTACCATCAAGCTGATTCCATCTCATGGCACCGCCATATGTGCAGGGGAGAACTGCTCCAGAGAATTTTCAAGTCTGTGACCTTTTAAAAGCTCATTGGCAGGCCTGTCTTAGAAGTGCTTGTAGGTAGGGTTTGAACTACCAACCTTTCAGCTAGCACTTCAGCACTCGACTGTGCTACCCTAGAGTTCCATCTAGTTATTGTTCTGTTAGATACCATCACATTGCCTCTGACTCATCATACCTCCCCGTACAACAGATGGAGTACTGTGCAATCCTGTGCCGACCTGGTATTCACTGCAGGGCTTACGCCCATTGTCCCAGCCGTGGTGTCACTCCGCCTTGTTGAGTCTTCCTCTTATAATTGACACTCTTCTTACCAAGTGTTTTATTTTACTTGGATCCATAATTAACACCTTTGGTATCAGCAGCCAAGAAATCAAAAACATAGCTCTTTGAGGAAATCTGATGTCAGTTTAAAGACTACAAGAGCACTAATCCAAGCCATGGTAATTTCGATTACTTGTAATGCATCTGATAATTGGACAATGAATATAGATGACAGAAGCATTGATGCCTTTGAGTTGTAGTGTTGGAGAAGAATACTGACTATCTCATGGACTGCCAAAAGAACAAACAAGTATGTCCTGGAGAAAGTGGAACCAGGGTGCTCGTTAGAGCAAAGGATAGTAAAACTTCGTCTTACGTTTGGGCCTGTTGTTAGAAGGGGCCAGTCCTTGGGAAAAGATGTCATGCTTGGAAAAGTGGCGGGTCAGGGAAAGGGAAGAATATTCTCAAGAAGGTGGGTTGGCATAATGACTATTAACAGTGGGCTCACATATACCAGAGATAGTGAGGATGGCACAGGATAGAGCAAGGTTCCGATCTGTTGTTCATAGGGTTGCTGTGAATTGTAATCACCTCAGTGGCACTTAACAACTTACCAAAAATGATATACTCAAGGGAGTCATCCTCCTAATATACACAGATTTGTGTTGTTATGTGCCATCGAGTCGCTTGCGACTTATAGCGACCCTATATACAAGAGCTCTAAATGCTGTTCTATCCTGTGCCAACCTCGCCATCTCAAACGCACTTATTCCCACCATTCCAGTCACAGAATCAATCCATCTCATTGAAGGTCTTCCTCTTCTTCACCGCCTCTCCACCATGCCAAACATGATGTCCCTCTCCAAGGACCAGTCCCTCCTTGCAACATGCCCAAAGTATGTCAGATGAAGCTTCAGAATCCTTGACTCCAAGGAGCATTCCTGCTTCACCCTTTCCAGGACAAACCTGTTTGTTCTCCTAGCAGTCCATGGTATATTCAACACTCTTCTCCAGCACCACAGCTCAAAGGCATCAATTCTCTATCATCCCTAGTCACTGTCCAACTCTCTGATGCATAGCACATAATTACAAAGACTATAGCCTGGATCAGGCACACCTTAGTCTCCAGCTTGACGTTGTTGCACTTCAGTACTCTTGAGAGGTCCCTCACAGCTGACTTTCCTAATGCAATTCGTCTCCTGATTTCCTGGCTGCTGTTACCAAGAGTGTTGACTGTGGAACCAAGTAAACTAAAACTGTTAACTATTTCAATCTCTTCACCATCCATACTGATGCTGCCAATTGGCCCAGTGGTGAGAATCGTTGTTTTCTTGATATTGAGCTTCAATACATATTGAAGACTGCAGTCCTTGACCTTCTGCAGCAAGTGCTTCAGGTCCTCCTCAGTTTCAGCAAGCAGGGTTGTATCATCTGCATAACGCAGGTTGTTGACGATTCTTCCACCAATCCTGATGCCACATTCCTCCTTGTACAGCCCAGCATCTCAGATGATCTGTTCTGCATACAGGTTGAAAAGGTATGGAGACAAAATACATCCCTGACGGACCCTTTTCTTGATTTTGAACCATCTAGTATCTCCCTGCTCTGTTCTGACGACTGCCTCTTGGTCCAAGTATAGGATTCACATTAGCACAATCAAATGTTTTGGGCACAATCAAATGTTCTGGGATTCCCATTCTTCTCAGAGTCAGCCACAGATTGTTGTGATCCACACCGTCAAAAGCCTTTGCATAATCAATGAAGCACGGATAGACATTCTTCTGGTATTCTTTGCTTTCTGCCAAGACCCATCTAACATTAGCTATAATATTCCTAGTACCACGACCTCTTCTAAATCCAGCCTGCACATCTGGCAGTTCTCTTGACATTCCAAACGTTTTTTGATAATTTTCAGCAGAATCTTGCTTGCATGTGATATTAATGATATTGTTTGATAATTTCCACACTCTGTTGGGTCACCTTTCTTTGGAATGGAAACAAATATTGATCTTTCCCAGTCAGTGGGCCAGTTGGCTGTCCTCCAGATTTTTTGGCACAACTTAGCACATCCAGGGCAGTGTGTATTTGTTGAAATATGTCAATTGGTATGCCGTCAACTCCTGGAGCCTTGTTTTTTGCCAATTCCTTCAGAGCAATTTGAACTTCCTCCTTCATCACCATAGGCTCTTGCTCGTATGTCATTTCATGAAATGCCCTGAGTATACTTTTTTAATTAATTTTAACAAAAATTTACAGAGACTTTTGATTTCCATTCATTCATTGTTGCACTTTTCTCCCTGCCCACCCCTCCCCACCCAGTACACTCTTCTCTTTGAAAAGTAAAAGAAAAATTATTTCTTTGTCTCCCCCCTGCCCCCCCAGTGTACACTTCTAAGGAACATTCTGGGTTACTTCTTCCAAGATATTTTTATTTGGGTTTTTGTTTTGTGGGTTTTTTTATAGTGCGTGATATATTCAGTATGGTTCATTAACATAACCCAAAGCTATATATTCTTCTTCGGTCTTTATAAATGTTATTAAAAGTTACTGGTTTCTAGTTTGTCCTATATTAACATATCTGTTATCTTTTTTTTTAAAGTAAGCTTTACTTTTTTGTTGTGGTAACTACATCTGTAGCAAAACGTTTGACACTTCGATAGTCTTCACACAGACAGTGACATCACTTATGGTTATCATGTTACTCAGCTGTATCCAACCCAAATTTTCCTTCCTCAGGAGTTCAGTGTTCCTTATGCCATCTTTCTTTCACCCTCCCTCCTTCCTGCTCCTTGTAACCGCTGAGAAATGTTAGTCCAAATCTATTCTAATATTTCATATGTTGTTGTGTACTATTGAGTCAGACTCTCTAGCAGGTTTTCAGAGATAATTAATCACGAGAGAGGATTGCTCATCCTTCCCCCACGGAGCAGCTGGTGGACTCAAACTGCACGCCATTGGGATTGCAGCTTCTTGCCACTAGACCACAGAGTTCCCTTCATATAAGTACCTTTTTAAAGGACTGTTATCTCCCACCCTACCCTTTGAATGAATCAGCTGTTCTCAAATTTGAGGATAAACTCTTTGAAGTTAGGGTGCCAAATCTTCAATAACTTAATCCTTCTGCCCTCAATCCCTTTTCTTGTTTTTCCTTACCTTCTCTCCCCCAAAGTGACAAGGAGCTACACTGCCAACCAAGAGGCACATGGCTCAAGTCCACCAGCTGCTCCATAGGAGAAAGGTGGGCAATCTCATGCCGTTTACAGCCTCTGAAAAACATGGTGGAGGGTCAGCCAGGAGTTGGCTCCTACTTATGGCACATAACAACATATCTACACATTCTACCCATTTTGTAAAGAGTCCATCACAAGGTTTTGAACAGACTATATGTTAACCAGAGAATTAGCTAGTTATAGGATAGCTCTGCTCCAAGACAATATGATATTTGACTCTCTTCCTAGAATAACTTGGCATTAGATGAAAGAGTAAAGGGAAGAGCTAGGGACCACCATGCTGTGACCTTGTTGAAAGAAAGGGCAGTGGCACAAACTGCTCTCACAACAGTTGGCCATCTTCCCACTGCACCTCCAGCCTTGGACTCCTTGGGCCCCACTAGTCAAGAAAGTCAGTCAACAATGCCAGCAGCCTACACATCCTTGGATTGGAGAGAATTGCTTTGGAGAAATTCTAGATTACTTACTTAGCTCTTACTTAGCTTTCCTACAGGTAGAAAATTGCTTCTATCCTTAGGTTTATCTTAAGCAATTTCTTTCCTTTCTCACGCTTTCTCCTCCCATTTTGAATGCTCCCACTGGATAAGATACAGTGTCCTGAAGACCCTTGTTTCACATTACCCAGGCCCCGGATTGCTATCTGCAGAGAGATAGGGGTCTGAATAGGTCTGCCTCTCAAATCCTCCTGTATCTGGAGTGTGATAGGAGTTGGGGGAGGTGAATGGGTGCTAGAAACAAAGCTTTGTGAAATGTGCCAAGGATTTTCAATCCTCTCCCATGAAGAGCCCTAGATCAGTGACTAGTGGGAGAATTGCCATTTGCAACTCCACCCATCTTTTTTTGTGTTCTTTTATTTGCATAGATTTGAGCCAGTTAAACATCAGCCAATACTGTTCTTGTAAATCCAACTGTAACCTAGTTTATCTCTCATTTTTTTTGCCACCTCCAAAACTGCACAGGTACAGTGTATACCTGAAGATATGTCCCTAAAAAATCCTATGCAGTTCAGATATTATTGTTGTTGTTTGCTGTTGAGTCGAGCATGACTCCTAGCGACTCTATGAATAAAAGACCTTTCAATAACTATCAACATTTATTGAAGTTCAGATAATATTATGGCTGGAAATGTTTTTATGGTACTGTTGTTGTTTGTTGCCATTGAGTCAATTCTGACTCAAAGTGACTTCTTGTAAGCAGAGAGGCACTGTTTTCACAGGGAGGTATGGTAGCCTAGTGCGTAGGGAGTTGGACTGCCAACTCACAGGCAAGCAGTTCAAATCCACTAACTTTCTGAGGGAAAAAAAGATGGGAAATCTTCTCTCATATGAGTTATAGCCTCTGAAAATTTGCTGAGGGGTCAGTAGCAGCTATGAGTTGATTCCAACAATGAAAATTGGGTTTATTTGTTTTTAATGTCCATATGTAAACTTTATTTCATTTGACATCATACAAAAATTTAAACTTAAAATAAAAAATGAAAATAAGCACTTTTTTGTTGTTGTAATAGAAAATATGCGCTTTTTATAAGTCAAAGAAAAGCCAAAATTTTAGCACTTGAGTTGATCTGCAAAAAAAAAGAAATGCTTGGAGGTACAAACTATGCTAGAGAGGGTCTAAAAGAGGTGTACAGTCATTTTTAAAAAGTTAAAAGTGGTTTCAAGATTACTTTTTATATTTACATTTACAGGCACTGACCAATTTACAAATACTTAGATAAATCAAAAGCAAAACCTTCATAAATGCAGCCTTCTTAGCAGCAACTAATGTGTGGAAAAGAAACACTAAAAACGATATGTTTACAAACATTAAGTTTTTATGTATAATAATTTTGTCATCTTATTTAAGACATTTTGTAGTGCCTTGCAGCCTAAAAATTCCAGTTTAGATTATAATCCTATAATTTTACACAGAAAAAAAGAATCTGATACTATAAATAGGATATAATCTTCTGATCTTTCCATTTTTGTTGCTTCTTGTCACAGAAAAAAAAACAAGAAAGCACAAGGTAAGCAAAAATGCACGTTGCACTAAGATGTTATAAAGCATAGCGGGCTTAATCTTTTTAGACTGACTACACTGATTCTTTAAAACAATTCACTAACTGCTGTCTGATACAGAGTTAGTGCTCATATTACAACAGTGCAAAATGGTTCATTGTTTCAACATAAAGTTTAAAGCAATCTCAAGAATACATCAAAAGCTTGTGAGGTATGAATGAAATAATATAAGGAGACACTCAGCACCTCAGTCTATCCCAATGAGTCAAGCGAAGACTTACGGCAACTGCCCAGTCTTGCAAGCTTCCACAGTGAAATGTAAAATGTAAATGAAATATTTCTTTTTGCTTCAAGTAACTGGATAGCTGGTTTGAATATTAGAACAGACTTAGACAACAAATTATCAATCATAGATTACATTCTAAGTACTTATGAATCATACCCTTTCTAAGATTCCACTAATCTCTTGATGTTAGAATGTGGTATGACAAAATGAAGTTTTATAAAAAACCTTTTATTTGGTTAGGTAATACCCTCTAAAATATTTTATTTGATCTTCTGATAACACATGTCATAATATTACCAATCATAAATGTAAACATTTTCAAAAATACAATTTTAAAATTAAAGTTTTATTAGGATATGTTATAATAAAATATAATTTTTATGTATGTCCTTTAAAAATTAAAACATGAAAACAAGAAGAATTTTTAAAAAGCCATGATAGAGGTAAGCAAAATGCCATAATGTCTCTATTGTTCTTTATTTCTCAGAATTTACTATGAAAGAGAGGCCAGTTATCTTTTCAGGTTAGCAGCTCTTAAAGGTAGTATACTGTTCAAATCTCTCTTGGTTTTCAATCTGTGCCTTGACTTTAGAAACTGATCCTTGATCATGTAAAATTTCTGCTTTCCATGAACAGCTCAGGCTGTGTTCCTTCAAACGGTTCTTCTGTACAGATGTATTTATCCATTCAATTCCATGGGGCTTTGGAATGGCTTTGGCTTCATGAACTGAAATCATCTGACTGTCTCAGTCAAATTCTATAGCATAATATTTAAGAAAGCCCAGTAGGAGGTCCCCAAGATTTGATTCATTGTTTGAGAGGTAAGGAGGAACATTACATGGAGCTTCATGGACAAGGTGCAGCAGTATAACAGGGCTAAAAGACACAGTAAATTTTTTGTAGGGATGGAAGGATGGGTTCAGGTACCATTTGTAAATAGTGTAAAACCATCAGAACAAGACTATAGCTGCTTAAAGTACCACAACTGGCATCATTTATCCCATGGTGACTTGCTCATATATTAATGACCAATACTAACAGATGAACGTGATTTTCAAGGTATGCCTAAGTTCTGAGAAGGAATGTGTTTCTTATTCCAACAATGTTGTTTACATTCAAGTCAAACTCTACATAGGTGACTTTATCCCTGAACTTAACAATTGGCATTTTTGCTCGAATCAGCTGAGGTCTGTCAATGTAGCCAGAAAGTCTAGTACAGAAGTGTTTATGGACTAAGGTGAGTATATGCCATGCTTCTGTCTTCTGATTTACTGGTTCTTCTTTAATAACTAGGTATAAATCATCATCACTACTCCGGGTACCAAATCCATTCAAAGAAGATCCAACCAAAAAAAGTCTACTTGGTGGAAATAACAGTTGAATTTCTCTCTGCAGTACTGTCTGACAAAGTTCTTTAAATTGCTTACTTGCTGCTGACATGCTTGAAACAACTCCAGTATCTACTCACTCAACTTCTCTTGGGCCTCTGGCAGTGTGATTTCTCTAGGTTCTAAAAATGGTATTTCTTGAAAGGGTGGAACACATTTGACTGTATCTGGTACTTAGAGTGCATGAATCAATGGCGGCACTGAGTATCTTCTGTCACGTGATAAAGGCACTGTCTAGTTAACTATAGCTGGCTCTCGGTGGGCTGAATGGAAACGTTGCCGTTTACCTTCAAGTGGAAGGGGTTTTTCATCGCTTAATCTCTTCCTTCCTCAGAATAAAGGCGGAGGTCTGCAGTGGACTGATATTGCCTTATGTCAGCTGTTGTAACGACACGGCTCTAGACAAGTCTACATTCTGAAAGTTGAACTATGCAGCTATAAGCTGCTGGTGTGAATAAAAAGCTGGTGACAGCGCAGAGAAGTTATTATGGTATGGAGTAAAGGGAGAGCAACCGAATATTGAAGAATTTGGAAACATGCTCTTGTTCACTAAAAGTGAACATGTATTCTTCTACCTTCACTCTTCACCACCTTCTGAAACACTTAGCCAGGGTTCCAAAATAATCCTCCGCACAGGATCAGAAATCCTTGGGTGGAGGTGCTAACAATCATGGCCTCCTGCCTCTGCTGCCCCCGAACTTCCGAGGCCAGAGCGACTACGACTGGTCACACAGGCCTGTGGGACAGCGAGGCCCAACTTCCCAGTGAGAGTTTTTAAAATAGGGTTTTCAGAGTTACGACTTTTTAGAAGCAAATTGACTTTGAAGTACCTCTGGGAAGCAGCAGTTTTCACTAATAGTTTGGTGCTTAACTACTTGCGTCACCCAGGGATTCCCTTTAGAACACTAACTGGTCGGGCAGGGAGGGGAGAGGAAGAAGAGGAGCTGCTTATTTCAAAGGACTCGTTGCAGATCCACTAGCAGTGCCAAGTTTCCATTTGTGTGTTTTCATCATCAGTTCATAGGCTATATAACAAGTGGAATGGTCCCCAAGTGTCACTATGTCATAGGTAACAAAATCGAGGATAAGAGGGGTCACTGGGTTGATAAAGCTAATGGAGATCGAGGACCCAAACTCCGGTCTCCTGACTGCCAGCCTAGTACTGTCACAGGAACAATGGAATGAGGTAGAACTTCCCAGTTTTGATTCTTTTGTACTTTACCTCCATCCTTTCTCCGGTAAAACACTTTCATTTGATTATTAAAATGTAAAAGCCTATAAAGTAAAAGGCATCTCCCTTGAGATCACCATTATAAAGAGTTCAGTACTCCGCCTTCTAAGAGGCTTGCATGCTGCTCTGATGCTGCCCATATTTCAGGTGTATCAGGTTTAGCGTCCATGCTAAAATTAAGTAGGAAGAAAGGCCTGGCAATCTACTCCAGAAATTTGCCCATGAAAACCCTATAAACCACAGTGGTCAATCCACAACCAATCATAAGGATGACACAAGACCAGAGAGCATTTCCTTCTGTTGTACCTAGGATCTCTGTAAGCCAGGGGGCTGACTTGATGACAGCTAATAATAATAACAAAAATTTTCCATTGTTGTTATGTACCATCAGGTCAACTACAGCTCATAGAAACTCTATGTACAATGGCTCTGAACATGCCTTATGCTGAACCAATCTCTCTCTCTGACACACCTTTACGCATTACCACAGTTACTGTGTCCATCTATCTCATCCAGAGTCTTCCTCTCCTGCATTGTCCTTCTACCCTTCTAAGCATGATGTCCTTTTCCAAGGACTGATCCCTTCCAACAACATACTCATAGTATGGGAGATGGCTTCAAAATTTTTGCCTCCAAGGAGCACTGTGGTTTCTTCTTCTCCAGGGCAGACCTGTTTGTTTTCTTGGCAGTGTAAGGTATGTTCAGTACTCTTCCTGAGATATATATATATATATATATATATGAGTTCCGATGAGACCATGGTTAAAGTGCTCCCAGTGACAGGGAAAGATATGGCAGTTTGCTTTTGTGAAAATATACAGCTTTGGAAACTCTAAGAGGCTGTTCTACTCTGCCTTCTAGGGTTGCTTTGAGTCAGAATTGACTGAAGTGGGTTTGGTTTTGGTTGGATACACCACACACACACACACGCACGCACACACACAATTATTAGCAACTTAAATTGTTCCTATTAGGTACTGTTGCATCAGCTCTTACTCATTACATTTGTCAACAATTGGGACACTATTGATAAAGTTACTGTTAACGAAAGGCCATGATTCATTGAGAATTCCTTTCCTGTGTCTCCATCCACACCACGTAGTGCATTTATTTGTCATGTCTTGTTGAGCACCTCACAGTTTTAAATATTTGTTTAATAGATTCATGTCTCTGTGTGTTGAGCATCTTTCCAGGTCTGTATGTAAGGTATTCCACGTCTTTTTAAATTGCCACAGTGTTCCAGAGAGTGACTGGATCCCATCACTTTACACTGCCCTTGACAGGGAGCCCCTGTCTGAACGTGTCACTGAATCTGGGCGCTGCCGTGTGAGTTAGTCTGACACTCCCTGCTGTCTCGGGGGTTTGATGTTATAGGAGACCGAGAACAGTGACGTGTATGAACTGAGAGAGCTCAGGCGGAAGGAACAGAGTGGCCTGTAGTACTGAGTCACCGCTGTCACTCACGCACCTCCCTCTACACTAATGAGGGCTTGCATCTCTCGTTTGAATCTCTTTTTCACACAACTTGTTGGACTTGTTGTGAGAAGTACCAGCAAAGAACAATATCAACTGTCCAATAGTTGGGAAACTGTTTGACCTGATTAGAGATCTTTCTAGTGGGGCTTGGTGGGACCCCCCTGTCAGAAGGGTTTGAGTAAGGGGTTGATATAGTCTAAGGAGTCTGTGAGCAATGCAAATGGTTAAGGCACTTGTTTGCTGAGAAGGTGAAGGTTCAAGGTCAACTGGAGGTGCTTTGGAAGAAAGATTCAGTGGTCTAGTTCTGAAAAATCACTCAATGGAAACTTTGTGGAGCATAGACCTGCCGTCAAACATGTGGGGTCTCGTAAGTCAGAATGACTCAAAACAGTTTTGTTGGTTCCCCCCCCCCCCTTGCTAACCTGTGAAAGAATCTTCTGATGACCATCTGTTGTAACTGGAAGGGACCTGAAAAGGACTTAGACGAGTGCCCACAGGCAAGAGGTCAGAATGTCTTCTCTTACTTCCTATTCTCCACCTGCTCCTGTCTGATTAGTCGTCTTTATATTAAGATTACCTCAGAAAGCCCAAGTCCATATTTGGAACAAGTTTTTAAATAACTTTCCCCACATTTTCAATTTGTATAGTAATAATTAAACTAGCCCTGTTATCCCCAGGGGTATTCTAATAACACAGACATACATAAGCTGAGAAAAATAGTACATATTCAATGCAGTTAAAACATTTTATATGTGGGTGTCTCCTTGGTAAGCTGTCATTTGTTGGGCTGATGGATAATTCCTTACTAGAACTCAAGTCTTTATAGTGCATAGGACTTTCTATATTTTAAAATTTAGCCTGTTGAACATAGATTTGGTTCTCTGTTGATGTCCCTTGGAATAGTGCAGAGCCTGTACTTTACCCCTCTGAGCCTCCCCTCTTAGACATTCTCCATAATCTCAAACCCTTGGTTCACTCCGTACACCCTCACCAACCTTTATCCCTGATTGAGTTACAAAAGCCCCCAGAGCTACTTCAGAGCTGCTGTTTCCCCTCTAGGCATTATAAGTTTCCTTTTAGAGGTATAGGCAGCCCTCACTGTCCCCTTCTGCAAAGCCCCACCAGACAGGCTCCTACACCCAACATAGAATAACACATTTCTCAGAGAGGGAACCATGATGTGGAATTGCCAGGCTTGCAGCTTTGTGAGGTTGACAGGGCAATGTGGGACCCAGGCCTGGGCAGAGGTGCTGTGCCCAGAAGCCTTGCTAGGGTGTTATTCCATTTGAGAAAGGTGGAGACACACTCAGCTGGTTTTTCTCACACAACACTATTTCTACCAGTTACCCACAGGTATTTACAACAGACACATTTCTGTGACACTGCTTCTCCATAACTCGCTGCTTTCAGGCATTCTAAAGATGATAGACAGCTTGTCCTGAGGTTCTACAGAGCCTCAGACTTCTAAATCTTCTGCTGCCCCTTTGTTTTTCCTCCTTTCTGAAACTCCGACCTTGGTGAGGAGTAGGTGGATGGATCTGTTGAGCAGAAAGAAGTACTTTGCAAACTGTGATTGCTTAATAAAAAATGAGTGTTACAAGACAGCCTGGGACCCCTGTGGTTTAGGAAACTCAGCTGCAGGTGGAGGTTTCCAGGACAGGAGTTACTTGGGAAGTGACACTGAAAGGGGTGGGGTGGGGGTGGCTTCCTGGGGGATTTAGATGATACTTGAGCCCGGATATGGAATAGGAGAAAAAATAGCAACTTTGCTCTCAGGGAGTCTTTACTCTCCCCAAATGCTGATTTCATTGACCCAAATCAAGTCTCTGCTGCTATTTGCTAGGACCTATTTTAAGAGAGTCTTATAAATATACAAAGGCGGAAATGCCTGGGAGGAGGGTGGCAGGAGGATGTGGTTGTACTCCAGGACAGGATCTGACTCAACTCATGCCTCCCTCCTGGATCCCTAGCTGTCCGGAGGGATGCCTCCAAGGTGATGTTTGGAAGGAGGTGCTGGGAACAGGTGCAGGTTTACTTTGTTTGTGGTTCAGAGAAGTTTGTGCCTGTCCTCATGATGTGTGTCCTCCACCGCTGCCCTGGGCAGGAAGAGGGCAGAGAAAGTGTACAGTGGGATGGTGCAGGGCAAGAAGGCAGAGCAGAGAACTAGTACGTACTCCTGTCTTACTTGGTGTTACACTGAGATGCTTCATCTCCTGCTGCTACACAATCTGCATCTCCCTTTCTTAAAGAGATCTTGTCTGACACACCTTTGTTCCCCTCTGGTGCCTGCTACAGTATTGTCCAGATTTCTCTTGTTCTCATTGCTGTCAAGGCAGAACCAGCTGGTGGTTGATCTGTCGTTGGGTTTCTGAGGCTGTAAATTGCACGGAAGGAGATTGCCTCTTCCTCCCTTAGAGGCACTGATGGATTCAAAGCAGCAGAGAAGCACAGCCTTTGAATTAGCAGCACAACCCACTGTGGACTTTGCCCCCAGAATTCCCTACTGTCCAGTGAGTTCAATGAGTATTTATTGAATTAATAGGTCTCAGGAAAAAAAAAAATTAAAAATCACCTGATTGCCATCAAATCAGAAATGACCCATAACTGACCTTTCAGCACATTTTTCAGATGGATGATAGCCCATCTTTCTTTTGAGGAGCAAGCAGCTGATGGCTTTGAACCACCGACCGTGAGATGGCAGAGCAACTTCTTAGCCACTAGGCCACCAGAGCTCCCTCTAGGTCTCAGAGCACAGAAAAATTATCATGATGCTTCCTAGTGTTCCCCAGGTATATGAACAATGAACCTAGGTTGCTGTAGATTACATTTTGAGGCCTGTGGCACTCAGAGAAATGGTGGGTACCACTTTATGGGGTTGAGACATAGCAACAAAGAGCAGGCAGGAGAGCAGGTAGCCACCTGGAAATTTTACACAAGACAAGCCTTTGAAGAACCAGAATTCTACACACATTTGCCCAGCTGCTTGCTGGCTTTGTAAGCAAAGGAAATAAGAAGACTATTGTGTCAACTCTTTGAGAGGTTGGTGTGGTCTTCCTTGGGGCTAAGAAAACCCCCAGGTAGGGTTAGCAGTCCTCCCTGAGGCTCAGGTTTCTTCCTGCCATCTGAGAAAAGCTTTGTAGGAGGTGCTGGCAGGGGGAGGGGTTGGTAAAAGAGAGTCAGGCTGGGCTGCAGGGAAGCTGCCCCTTTCAAGTGCAAGTTAGACTCTTTTGTGAGCTGTTTACTCCCACCTCATGCCCAGGGGTGCAATGTGAGTCATTTAATCTAATTGGTTTAATGAGTAAATGATCTGGGCAGAGAGGGGGGCTGGAGGAGAAAGGGAGGGGCAGTGCTATCTATGCAGAGTCAGCTTTGAAAAGAAACCTGTTGTCAGCTCTCAAGGGATAATGATCATTAAAATGGGGGTAGAGACACTTCTTCAGAAGAAGGAGAATGGACCCAGATGTTGGATGGAAATAAGAGTGGAGACCATGAAGGGGAGTCTTAGATTCTCAGTGCCCTTTTTTTTTTAAAAAAAAAATTGTTTGAAAGACCTGAACATTTGTGTAACTTTCATCCTTTCTCCAAGTTCAAGTTGGAAGTGGATGCCATTCCTAATTCCAAGCTTGTTTTAATTGGGGAGCTCCAGCAAACACTGTCCACCATGGGTAACCATTATCACATTTGACACATCATTGTCACAGTGTTTAGCATCACATGTCACAGTGTTTAGCATCACAGCAACCATGAGTTACCTCTGTACAGCAAATGGACAGACCAGTGCTATACCATTTAGAAGAATGTTTGACCAAAAACAATTAAAACCAGACCTGAGGGCTGCAGATTGAAATCACCCACCTTTGGCATTGTAGCATCACTTTTATCAGGCCCACAGAGCTTTCTCTATGCTGGTGGTGATGTAAAGTGCCATTAAGTCATAGACGACTAATAGCGACCCTATGAATGAAAGATACTTGTTTAACATTCATCATTTCTTCAAGTTAGTAACATTCACTCTTTAGTTGTTATTCTCCATCTTATAGAGAATAATAAGTAATAATTATGGAAGGAATGGTACTTTAACACCTCTGTGATGCAGTTGTTGTTAGATGCTCTCACATACAATTCATAGCGACCCTGTGAACAACAGATACGAACACTGTCCTGTCCTGTGCCATCCTAACAATCTCAGGCATACCTGAGTCAAATGCTGCAGTCACTGTGCCAATCTGTCTAGTTGAGAATATTCTTCTCTTTCTTTCATCATCCTTCTCAAGCATGATGTCTCTCTCCAAGAAATAACTTACCCTAGCATCATGCTCAAAGTATGCGAGATGAAACTTGTTAGGCTAAAAATCAAAATGGAGGTTGAAGCTCATCTCAAAAATCCTGTGTCAGGATATTTTCAAAAACTAGAACTCAGAAAATCCTATGTCAGGACATTTTCTGAAACCAGAAAACCCTATGTCAGGACATTTTCCGAAACCAGAAAACCCTATGTCAGGACGTTTTTCTGAAACCAGAACTCAGAAATCCAATGTCAGAACATTCCCCAGAACTGGTTTCCCAAGACTAGAAACTTTATGCCCCAATGAGCCACTGCACCGACCCCTTATAGCCCCCCTGAGCCCAACCCCCAGTGCTGAGTAGTCCGGCATGCGATAAACTCTTGAGAAATGTTTCTACCCCGGCGTGGTTCTAGGTTTTGATCCGAAACCTTTCAAAGCTTTATTATCTTTGTCTTCAAGAAGCACTCTGGCTGTACCTTGTTCAAGACACATGTGTTCTTTTGGCCATCCATAGGATCTTCAGCACTCTTCTTGAACACCACAGTTCAAAAGCATCAACACTTCTTCTGTCATCTTTATTCATTGTCCAGCTCTCAGCACCATAGCAAATGATTGAAAAGAACATGGCCTGAATCAGACACACCTTAGTCCTCAGACTAATATCATTACTTCTCAATAATTTGGAGAAGTCTCTGACTACAGACTTTCACAGTACAGTAAGTCTCCTGATCTCCTGACTGTTGGTACCAACTATATGGATTGTGGATCCAGGTAAAATGAAGTAGTTGACCATTTCAATCTTTTCTCCATCTATCATGAATACAGAGAATAAGAAACAATTGTGGAAAGCCTTCTGTACATTCACTCTTTGATGCAGTAACTTGTTGTTATGTGCTGTTGAGTCGCTTGTGACTTACAGCAACTCTATGTACAATACCCCTGTAACCTTCTCTGTCCTGTGCCAACCTTATTGTCTCTGACACACCTACTCTCCTTACCCCAGTCACTGAATCAGTCCACCTCATAGAGGGTCTTCCCCTCCTGCGCTGTCGCTCCACCTTTCCAAGCACGATGTCCCTCTCCAAGGACTGGTCCCTCCTTGCAACATGCCCAAAGTATGTCAGATGAAGCCTTAGAATCCTTGCCTCCAAGGAGCAGCCTGTTTTCACCCTCTCCAAGACAAACCTATTTGTTCTTTTGCCAGATCTATATTCCCATCCCAAAGAAAGGTCACCCAAAAGAGTGTGGAAATTATTGAGCAATATCATTAATATCACTCACAAGCAAGATTCTGCTGAAAATGGTAAAAAAATGACAAACAGTGCATCGGCAGAGAACTGCCAGACGTGCAGGCTGAGTTTTGAAGAGGCCATGACACTAGGGATGTTATAGCTGATATTAGATGGATCTTGGCTGAAAGCAGAGGAATGTCCATCTGTGTTTCATTTGTGTTTCAATATGTTACATTTGATTGTGGATCACAACACACTGTGGCTAACTCTGAGAAGAATGGGAATCCAGAACACTTGAGTGTGCTTTTGCAAAACCTATACTTGGACCAGGAAGCAGTCAGAACAAAAGAAGGAAATACTACATGGTTCAAAATTGGTTAGGGTATATGCCAGGGATGTGTCCTATCTCCAAACCTTTTTAATCAATATGCAGAACAGATCATCCAGGAGGCTAGGCTCTATGAGAATGAATGTCACATCAGAATTGGAGGTAGACACATCGATAGTCTGTTATGCAGATGACACAACCCTGCTTGCTGAAACTGAGGAGGACCTGAAGTGCTTGCTGCAGAAAGACAAGGACTGCAGCCTTCAATAAGCTCAACATCAAGAAAACAGACTCACCCCTGGGCCAATTGGCAGCATTATGATAATACAGTCAAGAGATTGAGATTGTTAACAGCTTTAGTTTGCTTTGCTCCATAATTAGTACTCTTGGTACCAGAAGCCAAGAAATCAAAAGATTAATTGCATTGGGAAAGTCTGCTGTTAGCGATCTCTCCAGAGTACTGAAGAGCAACGATGTCAGTCTGGACACTAAGGTGCCCCTGATCCAGGTCATAGTCTTTGTAGTTACTTGCTATGCATCAGAAAGCTAGACAAGGACTAGGGAGGATAGAAAGTGAATTGATGCCTTTGAGCTGTGGTGCTGGAGAAGAGTAGCAGTTAGTACAGTTACAATGTTGTCACTTATGTCTGATTCCAAAACTTTCCCATTACTTCTCCCCATTTAGTAGTCACTACCCATTCCCCATTTGCTAGAGGACGCGGTACTTGGTAGAAGGCCAGAGATAAGGAAAGGGCTTTCAGTGATAGAGTGGCTGCAGTAATGGGCTTAAACAGACTAACAACAGTTCTGAGGATGATGCAGAACCAGCTTTTTTTTGTTCTTTATGTATAAAACCACTATGAGCCCAACAGAATAGCAACTAATAACAACCATTCCTCACTCCCCCTGCTACTGGAAGCCATGAATCTGTTTTCTGTCTCTGTGGATTTACCAATCTGAATATTTCATATAAATGGAATTATACAATATGTGTCTTTCTTTTAAATTTCTTTTAATTTTTAATTTTCTTTTTTTGAAAGTGAAGCAATACATTTATTTATGAATTTAAAATATCATAGTTCATCTAGAACTTAAGAATATAAATTTAACAATTTTAAAAATTTTATACTCATTTATTAATACTAGCTTATTTATTGAAAGAATCTGTTATGAAAAACAGTGTATTCGAATTTTGTACATATGTGACTTTTTGTGTTTGACTTCATTTGCTTAGCCTCATTCATAATGTAGCATTTATTGCTGATATTCCACTGTGTATCAATCGGTAGCACATCCCCCCCCACACCCAGTCATCAGTGCTGGTCATTTAATTTGTTACCATGCTCTGAGTCTTATGAGTAATGTTGTCATGATCATTTCTCTTCTCTGAAGTATGTAAAATAGCTGGGTCATATGGTAATTCTTAGGAATCTTGGTCTCACAATGGCTAAAGTACTTAACTGCTAAACAATATGTCCGAGAGTTTAAAGTCATCAACTAACTGTTTCTCAGATGGGCAGTTTGCCTCTGTCAAGATTTACAACCTTGGGAGCCATATTGAACAATTATATTCTGTCCTACACTGGAACTCTGATGGCTTAGTGATAAAGAGTTGCACTGCCAACTCAAAGGTATCTGGTTCAAATCTACCAGCTGCTTTGTGGGAGAAAGATGGGCAGTCTCCTCCTTTGCAATTAACTGCCTCTGAAAACTCACTGGAGAGTCAGCTGTGCATTGGTGCCAGCTCTAGAATACGTAACAACATTGTCCTGTAGAGATGCTATGATTTAGAATTGAATACTCAATGATGAGGGGATTTTTATTTTGTTTGTTTATGGTAACTGATCCATGAGCTGGCACAAAAATTTCCAAGCTAAAAGGGAGCTCTGGTAGCCTAGTGGGTAAAGAGTTGTGCTGCCATCCAAAGGCAGGCAGTTTATGTCTACCAGCTACTCCATGGGAGAAATTTGGGCAGTTTCTTCCAGTGTGATCTACAGCCTCTAAAAACCCTCTGGAGGGTCAGCTGTGTGTCAGTCCCACTTGAAGGTGCATAACAACAATGAAAAGTTGAATGTGGAAATATACTGTGAGGCACCTGGGAAAACAGGCCTGCTGCGATCTGCTTATAAAAAGACCACCGCTTTGAAAGTCCTGTGGATCAGTTCTATATACATATGGGGTCACGACAAGTTGGGACAGACCTCATTGGCAACTAATGATAACTTAATTCTTTGTTTAATCTTTCTAAGTAATTGCCAAACTAATTTTTGAAGCATTGCATTACTTTATAAGGAACTCTGGTAGCCAAGTGACAAGAGCTACGCTGAAGACATGTGGTTGGAGTCTACCAGTTGCTCTAGAGGAGAAAGATAGTCCCCTTTCATGGGACTTACTGCCTCTGAAAACCTGCTGGAGGGTCAGTTGTGGGTAGTTCTGACTGGACAGTATATTACAGCAGCTATAACACATCACCTCTTTATATTCTACCAACTGTGGGTGATAGTTCCAGTTTTACCACATTCTTGCCAACATTATTTTTTGTCCATCTTTTTTGTTACAGTCATTCTAATGGTGTAAAGTGATTCTGTACTTGCTATTAAAATAATTTCTTTCCTTTGTCAATTAAGGTAGGTCAATATTGTGATTCTCTTTTCACTTACGGATCAACTGTCCTGAGAGAGGAAAAAACTGTTCCAGGTCACAGAGGATTGTGTGACACATTCAGCAAAATTGAAAAGATAGCCTTTGTATTGTTGAGAGGAGAGTAAGTTATAGATTATATATTTGGTATAAAAATCCCATTTGTGCTTTTAAAAATATGTTTTTATCTGCAATTAGAAAAAATAATAACTATTAATGTGTAATGCTGATGAAGGGGCTTAGAAACAAATACCTTTTAGACAATGCCAAATGTGAATAATTTCCAAACCATATTGGAAAATGATTGTGTCAATAACTATTAAAATTATAAAAACACACACCATTTGATCAGCAACCTCATTTTGGAACTTGAGCTATAGAATCATAGCACCAGTATATGAAAGTATGTGATCAAAGATGGGTACCTCATTGTTTGAAACATTGTTTGAAAACATCTGGTTGTTTATCAAAAGGGAAATAGTTCATATGCTTTGTGGCATAGCGTCTATTGAGTTAGTTTTGAAGCTATGATAAAAGTGAGTTCTCTTTAGATCTGCTATAATATTTATGAAGTGAGTAGAAAAAGAAAATTCTAGAGTTATATATGTGTAATATGTAAACCTATTTTAAAATTAAAAAACAATAACAATCAAAACTCTAATGAAATCTCTGCCTGTGTGCGCACATGTGCATGTGCAAGGAAAAACATGAGGTTAATTAGCTTTAACATTATTTATGGTGAAGAGGAATAGAAAGATAGAAGATAATTTTTACTTTTGGTATCTCACAGTTTTCTGGAAGAGAATGATAAAAGAAGTGCTTACAATCAAAGCAGAACAGTGGATAGGAATATAGACTCTGAAACAACAGACCTCACCATCCTATGTGGCTTTGGACAAATTACATAATGTCTCTACGTTTCAATTTCTTGTCTGTAAAATGGAGATAATAATAGTACTTACCTCAGAGGGTTATTATGAAAATTAAATGAGTTAATGTTGGTAAAACGCTTAGCATCCTGCCTGTCATGCATTAAAGGCTAATTTTTTAGTCTTGTCTTTTTTGTTAATTGTGCTGTTAGTCCAAAGGCGGCCCCTCTATATCAGCTGGAATACACCAGTGACTCCACTGGAGAAACATGGACAGTATCTACCGATGTCATTCAACGCTCTAAAAACCTGTAAGAGGGTCAACTGTGAATCAGCTCAGACTCAATGACAGTGACTGATGTCTGTCTGTGTTTCATTGACTGTGCGAAGGCAGTTGACTGTGTGGATCACGAATTGTGGCTGACCTTGAGAAGAATGGAAATCCCAGAACACCAGACCTGCTGTTGTGAAACCTATACTTGAACCTGGAAGCAATTGTCAAAACAGAGCAAAGAAGCACTGCATAGTTCAAAACCAGGAAAGGAGTGTGTCAGGGCTGCCTCCTGTCTCTGTACCTTCTCAATCTATATGCAGAACATTCGGAAGGCTGGATTTTATGAGGAGGAATGTGACATCAGGATTGGAGGGAAGAATCATCAACAACCTTTATTACGTAGATGAGACAACCTTGCTCTCTGAAACTGAAGAAGATATGAAGTGTTTGCTGCAGAAAGTCAAGGACTGTTATCTTCAATATGGATTGAAGCTCAACATTAAGAAGACAAACATTCTCACCACTGAGCCAATTGGCAGAACCATGATAGATGGGAAAGAGATTGAGATTGTTAACAATTTCAGCTTTTTTTGGTCCACAGTCAGTGTTCTTGGAACCAGCTGTCAGGAAGTCAAAAGACATTGCATTGGGAAAATCTGCTGTCAGAGACCTCTCCAGAGTACTGAGGAGCAACGATGTCAATCTAGAGACTAAGGTGCACTTGATCCAAGCCATGCCCTTTGCAATTACTTGCTGCAGATCAGAAAGCTGGACAATGATGGAGGATGACAGAAGAACAATCAATGCCTTTAAGTTTTGGTGCTGGAGAAGAGTGTTGAACATTCCATGGACTGCCAAGAGAACAAATAGATTTGTTCTAGAGAGGGTGAAATCAAGTTGCTCTTTGGAGGCAAGGATTTTGAAGCTCCATCTCATAATCTTTGGGCATGTGGCCAGGAGGGACTAGTACTTGGAGAAGGTCATCATGCTTGGAAGGGCAGAGGAACAGTGCAGGAGAGGAAGACTCCAGATGAGATGGATAGATGCAGTAACTGGGGTTATAGGAGTAGGTGTGGTATGGCAGTGCGACTGGCTCAGGACAGGGCAGGCTTTGGAGCTGTTGCACATTGGGGTCGCTATGAGTCACAGGCAACTAACTCAATGCCACAAGACCACAACATTTGGCCCCTGCTTTATGACTGGAGTCTTGGTAGTGTAGTGGATTCCACCAGCTACTTCACAGGAGAAAACATTTTAAAAAGAAGCAGCAGCCAATGAGGCTGGCTGCTCCTATGAAGATTCACAGCCTAGTAACCCAGTGGAGGGTTGCTGTGAATCAGAACTGGCTCAAAAGCAGTGAGTTTGGTGGTGTTTTTTTGTTTTGATTTAAAAAATTATCGGGAGTCCTGGTGGGTTTATTGTTGCTGTTGTTGTGTGCTGTTGAGTCAGAACCAACCCAGAGCTGAACCTCCAGCAGGTTTTCAGAGCCACTAAATCACATGGGAGGAGATTGCCTTCCTCCTCCAGTGGAGCAGCTGGCAGATTCAAACCACATGCCTTCAGGATTACAGAGTAGTTTCTTTACACTAGGCCACCAGAGCTCCTCTATAGGAAAGAAAGACCGTATATGGTATTTACTTACACATTTAAGTAAATTCTTCTATAAGGTAAATGCTGCTATCTAAAGACCAAGGCTTCAAGATAACACTTACACAACTAAAATACTGTGGTATCTGATCTAGCATTGCTCCCTTTAATGCTGTGTCAGACTGAATGGGTCCCCTCAGTGGTGATGTCATTCATTCCAAGAGTGCTTGGCATACACTAGACATCAGAACCAAAGTCGACAACATTCTGCTGTCTGGAACATATATTCTTGTGACTGTGTGGAGCGGGAAGATGAATTTTCACATACAAACATATAGTATGTGGAGTCGTGACGTTATTAGGAAGAAAAATGGCAGGTAAGTGAGAGGAAGCAATTGAGTGGGAAAGGTGCTAATGTATGTTGGGAAAGACTTGCACTATTTGAGCAAACTTGAATAAAGAAAGCGAGTAAGCTCTGTAAATATCTGGGGGCTTTTTTGTTTTGTATTGATTTAATCTGTAAATGATCCTTAGTTTGGTGACTGTATCTATTGGGATATTGTTAAGACAGCAGGTGGTGTTTATTATAAACCTGCCAGTGTAAATGGAATCTATCTCAATAATACTTGCCCATAAACCATCAGAAGGCCTTTGGGTCTTATATATTTTGATCTAAGAAAGCATTGGGAGGCCTTGAGTATGGTTTGCATTTTAATAAGCTTCCTCTCTCTGCTAGACTGTAGAGTATGAGAGTGGGAGCAAGGAAACTAGTTGAGAGGTGATGACTTGGACCAGGGTGGTTGATGTACAGGAGGAAGAAATGACTAGATTTTGGACAAGTAGTGGAAGCAGGGCTGTCAGAACTTGCAGATGAATTGGACATGGGAAGAAGATCAAGTGTGATTTCTGATCTTAGTGGTGTTACCATTTACTAACATGTGGAAGATGAGGGAGAAGAAAGATGAGGAGGGGGGGAAATCCAGAGTTTGGTTTCAGATAAGTCTAAGATCCTTCTATGGTATCCAGACGAGGGAGTAAGTAACCACACAGGGTGTGTAATTAGGAAGTTCTGGAGTGGGTTCCATGATAACCCTAGGGGAGTCATCAGCATATAAGTTGTATCCAGTATGAACCAGAAGAGATCATCCACAGGGTCTGAAGTGCAGGTAGAAAAGAGAAGCAGTGCACAGATTGAGACCCAACATAAACCATCCAGTGTTTAAAGACAGGAACAATGAGGAGCTGACCGCAAAAGGACTGTCGTGGCCCATTGTGAGGAGAGGTGGGATTACAGGAAACTGTAACTTTCCCTTGGTCTATCTCTGAGCCCCGTTACTTAGGTGGAAGGCAGTGTTAACCTTTATATAACAGGCACTCAAGACAAGTGTCGGGATTGGGCTTTGAGAAGACCAATTGGAGTAATCTAAGTGACCCTGGAAAAGCTAGATTTCCTTGCTTGTGTTAGGATGCTGTTTGACCCGATCTCATGGCAGTCCCTTGGGACAAAGCAGAACTTCCCACAGGGTTTTCTAGGCCATGATCTTTAGGAGAGCAAATTGCCAGGATGTTTTTGGGTTGGTTTTTTTTTGGGGGGGGGGTCTTTCCCCCCTACTTTTCCAGAGTGCCTGGTAAACACCAAAGAGTTGTCGCTTTCTCCTGGAGTGCCAGTGGTGGATTTGAACCACCAGTTTTTAGGTTACCAGCTGAGAGAACTTGGTGGTGCTGTGATTAGCTACTTCATGTACACTGAACATTCTTCGGTTATCTTTATGTGGATACTGTGTGTGTGAATACATTTTTCAATCCCCTCATGGATTAGTTTCCTGTGAAGTCGTATATGTAAACGTATGGTAATTTATTCATGTATAAATTCATCTTTCTAGCTGAATGATGACATAAGAAGATGAGACAGCCAGGGCTCTGAGAGGTTATAGAAATAGCAAAGCCCACACAACTAGACAGTGACAGACTTTCCATTTCCAGATCTTTTAGGTTTTGAAACTGGTTCTAAACATGATACTTGATTGCTTGTCCAGAGCAAAGCATAGCAGATGCATATGAGTATTGATGCTCCATAGAGCTAGCTAGTAAACTTCCCATTCAGCTTCATCTTTAATTCCACCAAACCTCTCCCCCCAAAACTTCCTTTCCACTATGAACTATTCAGTGCAGCCATCAGAATGCCAATAAACTGATCCAAAAAACCAATTTAAAATAAATAACAGACTGTGGAGTCTTTGTGAGAAACCTGTATCTGTTTTTATAAGGTGGTAAACTCCAGGGAAGCCTAGCTCAGTACCTCTGCCCACTCATGGGAATAATTGCATCTTACTCAACAAATTGCCTACAACAGGCTCTTTGAAAGATGGAAAATATATTCCTCCAAGACCTGGAAATACTAAACAGTTAATAGCTTCCCTAGGGCTTTAGGTATTACTAGGATACCGACAGCTATCACAGGTCATTAAATATCAAAGTTTATGCTCAGAAAACCAAAAACCTATGCAAGTTTTCCATGCCTCAGATGCCTTCACAAGTATCCTAAGTAGGAGAAAGGTAAAATGAAATTGACACAGATGTTTAAGGTTGAAATGTTACACTGTAGCAACCCACAGCTCAATGGTAACTAATCTCCCTCTTGCTTAGTATCTTTTTTGTAGATCTTGATGCTTTTTTGGTAGCGTTTGCTAGTTTCTTTTCCAAGTCACTCTGTCCCTCTTCCCTCAACCAGTGTATGCAAAGTAGCCTGTCCCATTTCTGAGCAGTTTTTATCAGCTCATCTTAAATAGCCTCAATTACATATATATATTCTGATTTATTTACAAAGTCAGTGTCTTTCATTCCACCCATTCAGGCTTTGTGTTCTCTTTATTAACAAGAGGTAAATAGAGATGAAATTCTCTCTCAACTTTCAAAAGTGCTCTGATAATTCTAGGGGTAGATGTTTATTGTGAAGGTTTTCTTTGTTTTGCCAGGTAGTCAGCTTTCATTGCCTTTCCTCCCCATCCTACCCCCACCCATGCTTATATCATCGTTTGGAGAATTTAAAAATATTTGATCAAGCAAGCAATGGTTCTTTTCTGCTTCTGCTTTTGAGTATAATTTAGTCCAGCTGTCACTTTGTCCAACCATGGTGTTGGACCTGGATTAGGAAATAGGGAGTGGTGGAAGAAATGACTTGTGGTGTGATGTGGAGAGTCTTGGGATGAACTTTTTCTTAGAACTGTATAGATCAGTTTTGTCAGATCCTTATGATGCAGTTAGTATATTTAGTAAGGCTAAAGGCAATAGAGAAGCCCTGGTGTCAGAATGGCTAAGTGCTCAGTGGTTAACCAAAAGTTCAGTGGTTCAAACTCACCAGCCACTCCATGGGAGAAAAGGGCTGCTTTCGTCTGTGAAAATTATAGTCTTGGAAATGCTAAGGAGCAGTCAATTCTACTCTTTCCTAAATGATTGCTTTGAGACTGAACCAATTAAACAGCACAGAATAATACAATAAATGCTATAAACATGATAGAGGCAGCCTAAACACACACAAACAAGTCAAACCCACTGCCTTTGAGTTTGATTGTTCTCTGGAGTCCCTTTCTCCCTAGCAATTGCTTACTTTGTGCTGTTGTTATATGCCATTGGGTTGGAACCAATATCCATAGCAGATTTTCATAGACAGCAAATCACACAAGAGGAGATTGTCCATCCTCCAGTGAAGCAGCTGGTGAATTTAAACTGCATGCCTTTGGATTGGCAGTGCCATTCTTTACCAGTAGGCCACTAGAACTCCTGCTTTCTTTAGACTTACAGTGTGGTTATTGTTGTGTCCCATCGCATCAGAACTGACTCATAGTTGACCATTTAGCAGGTTTTCAGAGGCTGCTAATCACAGGAGAGAAGCCTACTCATTCTTCTCCCATGGAGCTCCTAGCTGAGTCAAACAGCATGCCTTCAGGATTGCAGTGCAGATTCTTAGGACTAGACCTATTTGGTTAAGTCTGCTCAGTTTTTTTTGTTTGTTTGTTTGCTTTGTTTTTTTAAAGTTTGACTTTTGTTCAACATTGGTTTTCTTCTTGAACACTGCCAGGATTTTTTTTTTCCCCCCTTTTAAATCTCAAGCAGACCATTAGATAGTGGGACAGGGGCCCTTCCTCAGTCTGTTCTCAGGGTTGTTAGATGTAAGCTGTGACTCATAGTGACCCCATAAACAGCAAATTGGAACATTGCACTGTCCTCACAATCTCCACCCTGTTCAAGTCCCTTGTTGCTGTCATTGTGTCAGTCCATTTCACTGAGAGTCTTCCTTTATTTTTCCTACCCTCTACTTTTCCAAGGATTCATGCCTCTTGACAACATGCCCAAAGTGGATGAGATGAAGTTTCATCATCCTTGCTTATAAGGAACATACTAATTACACTGACGTCAAGATATTTGTTCTCTTGATATCCTTCAATACTTTTTGCCAACACAGTTCCAAGGACATTGATTCTTCTCTGGTCTTCCTTATTTGTTGTCCAATTTTTGCATGCTTATGAAACAGTTGTAAATATCATGGCCTGGGTCATGTGTACTAAATGCACCTTAGTGTTTATGCCAACATCCTGCTCTAGTTCCTTAAAGAGTTCCTTCTTTCTTCTCAGTTTTACAATTTTTTAATTATACTGTTTTATTTACAAAATTTGAATGCATTGTTTTCCAGAACAGATCCTTCCAATTCCACCCTTCCCCCCATCAAATTGTACAACTCCATGATTAATCTCCCCCCACTACCCCTGCACATCCTCATCTCTCTGGTTTTATACAATATTTGACTTTACGGGACTGAGTTCACTCAGCATTACGTACTCCAGCCCCTCCCAAGTTAGGTTCTTTTTTTTTTCTATAATTATATTTTATTAATTTTCATAAACATTTACAGAGATTTTGGGTTTCCATTCATTCATTGTTGCACTATTCTCTCTACCCTCCTCCCAGTTTGTTCTTGTCCAAATGCCACAGTACTTGTCAAAGCCAGTTCTGATTAATCTTCTTTGTCAGTGTGTCCTTTGCCATTCCCTATCACTCCTCCCTGAGAGAGACTTCACCCTGAGTCATAAGGAAAAGGGGATGGCGTATTCTCTTAGCTACTTCCTGCTGAAAAGGGACGCTGTGGGTTTCAGGGTGAAGATCTTCTCTCACTACTCTAAAGGGCCCCTTTGGCAGTAGGAAACACATAGACTATTATGGAGATTGATTTTGGAATTTAGATGCGCTCTTATTGATTGTGCTTGGCCGTACATGTTCATATCCTTGAAGATGTATCATGGGGGTGTTGCAACCTAGAAGACACAAATTTGACTAACAAGTTATAAGTACATGAGTCAAAAATTATGGAAAAGTAAAAGAAAAGATTCTTTCATTGTTTTACAAACCCTCCCCCAGGTCCCCTCCACCATGTAGCCCTCGCTCTAGTCTCCTGTGATGACAGAAATACCTAGTTATATATCTCTTTTAAACAGTTTTCTCCCTCCTCTGTTTCAGTGCAGTATACATTATTGAACCCATCTTACTCAGTCTCTCCCCAATCCCAAGGACAGTCCCATTCTACAACAGTGGCATCATGTAATATTTGTCCTTTTGTGACTGGGATATTTCACTCAGCATAATGTTCTCCAGAGTCAACCATTTTGAATAATATTGCATGAGTTCCTTGTTTTTTAATGCAGCATAGTATTCCATTGTGCGAATATACCACAGCTTCTCTAGCCATTCATTTGTTGATGGGCACTTAGGTTGTTTCCAACTCCTTGCTATTGTGAACAAAGCTGCAATAAACATGGGTGTGCATATATCTGCTTGGATGTCAGCTATGGTCTCTTCAGGGTATATTCCCAGTAGTGGAATTGCTGGGTCAAATGGTATCTCTATTTGCAACTTTTTGAGAAAGTGCCATACTGCTTTCCACAGGGGTTGCACCATTTTACACTCCCACCAACAGTGAATCAGGGTTCCAGTTTCTCCACAACCTCGCCAGCATTTGTTGCTTGCCAAGTTAGGTTCTTGACGGCAGGTTTTCCCAATGATTCCTTGACTGCTGCTGCCCTGCCTCCAGCCTCATTTTTGTCCCCAAGTCCAGGTACCAGGGTTTGTTTGGTTTTTTCCCAAATGCCAGTCCTCCTTCTCTCTTTTCAATTTTTACATCCCAGCTGCTCATTATTAATGCATCTTGATTGCATGTTTGATCAGTTTCAAACGGCAGAAGTCAAAAGAACTTGATTTATTCCTCTTTGGCTTTAGTGGCTAGTGCATATATTTTGCACAGTAGCTGTGTTGACAGTTCTTCCCTGTATGCATGTGGATATTATTCTGCCCCTGGCAGCATTGTTCTTTTTTTTTTTTTATAGGCGGCATTGTTCTTCAAGGTGAATCTTGAAAGGTTCTTTCTGATGATGAGTGGAACACCAGGACTGTGGTAAACAGTGTCAACTCAACTGCTCACTGATAATTTCCTTCCTTGTGGCTATTGGTGCACTTGTGTTGATTGCAGCTCATGGTCACCTGTCTGTGCAGAGGAGAACTGGGCTCCACTGGGTTTTCAAAGCTTAGACCTTTCAGAAGAAGATTGCTAGGCCTGTCTTTTTTTTTAAAAAAAGTTATTATAGTTATTATTATTATTTTCTTTTATATTCATTTACTTATAAAGCTCATATAAATTGGTTTTTCACACCAGATCTTTCCCCTTTTCTTTACCCACCCCTTCTGCCACTCATCAAATTGTGTGACCCTATGATTAAGTACCCCCCTCCCATCCTCATGCACTGTTCCCCCCTCCCCTCCTTGGATCCTTGTATTCATTCTACAATAATGATCTTATACAGTATTTGTCTTTATGAGACTGAGTTAGTTCACTTAGCATATATTGCTCTCCAGTCCCTCCCAAGTTAGGTAGTAATTTACAAAATCATTGCTCCTGCATGCTACATTGTATTCCATTGTGTTAATGTGCCATACTTTCTCAATCCATCCCATTGTGGTTGGACATTGGGGCTGTTTCCATGTTCTTGCGATGGTGAATAATGCTGCTCTGAATATTGGTATACATGTCTCTGTTTGTGCCTCAGTTCTCATTTGAAACCACTGACCTTTCAGCTAGTTGTTGAATGCTTATATTGTTTATGCCACCTGAATTCCTCTTCTCAAATGTACTTGTGTTTTTTTATGCTAGCAATAGCAGTATTTCCTTCCATATAGAAGATTAAGAAATATCAGGGGAAAGTAACCTTTAATATGCTTGTAGCTATTTCTGTGTTACGAAGTTAAATTTTTTTTTTTTTAAAAAATAACACATGTCAAGAACAAACCAGTAATGCAAACCAATAAAAGATATTGAAATAAAGTTGTTGTTATGTGCCACCTGCCACTTAAAGTGACCATATGTAGGACAGCTCTGAAGCCTCTCCTGTCCTTAGCCAGTCTCACTGACTCTGACACACCCACCCCCATTATCCCAGTTGTTGTATCAGTCCATCTCATCTGGGATCTTTCCCCTCCTCTGCTGTCCCTCCACCCTTCCCAGCATGATGTCCTTTCCTTCTCCAGTGACCCATTGCTCCTGGCCATGTACTCAAAGTATGTGAGAAGGAGCTTCAAAATCTTAATCTCCAGGGAGAAACTCGGCTCACCCTCTCTAAGACAGACCTGTTTTTTTCTTGGCAATTCATAGTATGTTCAAGACTCTTCTTCAGTACCACAACTCAAAGGCATCAATTCTTCTTCTGTCATCCTTAGTCATTGTCCAGCTCTCTGATGCATAGCAAGTAATTGTGAAGACCTTGGTCTGGATCAGGCACACCTTAGTCTCTACATTGACATCATTGCTTCTCAGTATTCTGGAGAAGTCCCTTACAACAGATTTTCCCAGTGCAAATTAAGCTTTTGATTTCCTTACTTCTGGAGCCAAGACTGTTAATTGTGGAGCCAAGCAAGCTGTAATTTTTAACAGCCTCTGTCTCTTCTCCGTCTATCATGATGCTGTCAGTTGGCCCAGTGGTGAGAATCTTTGTCTTCTTGATGTTGAACTTCAATCCTTATTGAAGACTATAGTCTTTGACCTTCTGCTGCAAGTGTTTCAGGTCCTCCTCAGTTTCAGCAAAGAAGGTTGTGTCATCTGCATAACATAGGTTGTTGATGAGTCTTCCTCCATTCCTGATGCCACACTCCTCTTCATAGAGCCCAGCCTCCCAAATGATCTGTTCCACATATAGATTGAAAAGGTATGGAGGCTGGACACATCCCCGACACACTCCTTTCCTGATTTTGAACCATGAAGTGCTTCCTTGTTCTGTTGTGAAGACTGCTTCCTGGTCTGAGTATAGTTTTCACATAAGCATAATCACGTGTCCTTGGGATTCCCATGTTCTTCAAGGTTAGCCACATTTTGTCTAGAGCCACACGGTCAAATGCCATTGCATAATCAATGAAATACAGATAGACATTGCTGTGGTACTCTTTGCTTTCTGCCAAGATCCATCTGACATTGGTGGTAATGTCTCTAGTTCCAGCTGGTTTTGAATATGTAGTAATTTATTGAACTTCCATATATTTAAGACTGTAGTGAAAGTTGGGGCTCAGCGGTAAATGTATTTATGTAAATATATTTTCTGCTTATGATGTGCTTAAAATCCTTTACATGGTACAGATTCCAGATTTAGAATGGATCTGAACCCAAAATCTAATGCTCTCTAATATTTAGAGACACTTTGAGACAAGAGAAAAAAAGAAACAACTTGTTCTCAAGAATATTTCTTTAGACCTTGACCTTTTCCCGCCCCCCCAAAAGAGGCAGTGTTTGGTCTAGGATTCCAACTTATAAAGCATTGTGTTGATGCTTCCAGCACTCCTGTTTCCCTGTTAACAGATTCACCTGTATGTCTATCATTAGTTTCACAGCCTGAAAATAACACACTTGACTGGATTTGATATCTGTGATCTGGAAAACCCTAGGCTAGAGAGGAGGAGATGTGGGTTCTGGACAAGCTCCTGACTCTGACTTGCTTTGTTGACCTCATATATTATTTAAGGATGCTAGCCTTGAGCTTTCTAATATGTAGAAGTATGAAGGGTTGCAGTAATGATTTCTAGACTTGAAATTCGTTTCCTTGTTCTGCAGCAATTTTTAAGTTTTCTTTCTCTTTAAAAGACAGTTAAAATTTCAAAGGCCATGTTACTTGATTGTTTTACCTTGTCTTCTCTTCCCCCCCCCCCTTAATGTGTTTTAAACATGGACTATCTGCCTGAGTCTGGAACATAGTTTTCCTTCTCTCATCCCCACATGCTCTATGAAGTCTTTTTAAGTACTGTTGAATTAACTGCATGCATCTGTGTCTGCATTTTATGTTTCTGCCTGAAAGATATAATGACTTTCAGACAAGTTCCACTTTAAGAATGGGAGTCAATTATTCCAAGTCAAGCTGTTTTCATATGGAAAATTCAGAACATCACCACAACAAGACAGTCTCTTCCCCCCTTTCCCCTTCCCATTATCCTGATGGATCTACAGGGATCTCCCCACTGCTTTCCCCCTGTTTCCTGCCCCACTCCTACCGCATGGACTCCTGACCCAATTAGTCCCCTCAAATTCGCTTTCCTGGGAATTTGAACCTGGAGTAGAGACTCAAGAAGTATTGCTATTGTGAGATGGCTGCTGAGATTCTGCTCCCTGCCCTGAAGCCTGGCTGTATAATTTTTGGGTTTTTGTATGTTTTCCTGTGTGCTGCTCTGGCACACCTTAAGTTACCCTTTTGCCTAAGTTAGGAAGGGAAGAGAACAGGCAGGTGGGGTGCAAGCTCAAATGAACTATAAGCAGTAAGGGAGAGGTTTTCTAACTTGCTGACTGCAGTGTGATCATACTGTACACACGAGCATGCAGCTTGTATCACATGCAACTCACTGCGGGAGAGCACAACATCACAGCAGGCTGTGTTGTGTTCCTCAAGGCAGGCCCACTGATCACAACGTTTGCAATACCACGCTGCTGTAAGAGGTTTTAAATGCTTACTCTGGGCTTTCCTACCTCTCATGTGTGAACCAGTAACCAACAGTGTGCAGACTAGTGTCAGCACTGAGCTGACATTTCTAAGGTCCCAAGTAATTGAACCTTGTTCTGAAGCTGAGATGTGTTGAAAAGGCTAATTTCCACACAGGCGAGGACATCACTTTCCTTGGATAAAGCTCTAGCTCTGAACCCATTTAGCAGTTCTGCTTTTCTTGTTAATTTGTTGGCTGGGACCATTCCTACCTGGCCCTCGCTTACCCGCCATCTCTCCTCCTCCCACACCTGCTCTCTTGACTTTCTCAGTTGACCACCAGGGTTACTATGTGCGAGGATAGTAGACTGGCTTCCCTTAGCCTTCACCTGGGCTAGTTTTTCTCTCTGGAAGAGAGAGACAGTTTCTTTTATTTTGGAATAAAATTCTGCAAAAAAAAAAAGCTTCATGAAAGGCACCTTTGGGGTTGTGTGGCTTTAATATCTATGCCATAAGAGTGCCCACAAAGTGCTGAGACAGCCTTCAGCTGGGTGTGGATGTCTCCGACTATCAGAGCAGTGTCTGTACATCCATGCAGTCCCCAGCCCAGAGTCAAGGCCAGAAGACACCTCATCAGTCCGTGATGATAAGCATGCCAGACCCTCATGTCGAACCTCCTTGTCATTCATCTGTTCCACATGTGTCAAAGGCCTGGTTTGCACAATGGAAATATAAAATAAGTCTCAGAAATTTAACCCCTTTCTGTAACTAGAATGTTTTGAAACTGCTAATTAAAAATGGTTTATGCAGAAAAATAAAACAAACTGGGGAAAAAACACAAAAAGAGCAATAAAATAGCTTGAACAGTGGGATGTACTAATAAACAGGGCGCTCTGGTGGCTTAGAGGTAAGAATTTTCACTACCAACCCAAGGCACCAGGTTCAAGTCCACCAGCTGTTCCAAATGGAGAGGAACATGGGTTGTCTCCTTCCCTGTGTTTTACGGCCTCTGGCAGCCTGGTGGAGGGTCAGCTGACTCAGTAGTCAATAACAACATGATCATGAGCAAGACCTAATTCTTGCCAGCACAGTGTTAATTTTCAACCCCTTTCTAGCATATGAAGCTCTGGTGGTGTGTCAGGCATGGTTCAAAGCCACGAGCTACTGTGAGGGAGAAGGATGAGCAGTCTCCGCCTGTAAGGTTTATAGCCTTGGAAACCCACTAGAATGAGAATGTGTGAGTTTTAGAGTTTCCCGCCCTTACATCAGATTCTGTCTGTCTCCCCAAAAACACAGCCCTTGCAACTCCAACTACACAGCTAAGCACTCTGCTTGTTGTTGGATGCAGTCAAGCTCTGGTTCATCAGATCTTGAGCCAAGAGTCAAAGGTTGAGGCTTTAGCTTCTCTTGACGCTCACTGCTGTTGAGTCAGACTGACTCATAGCTGACCTTTCATTGGTGTCCTAAGGCTGTAAGTCTCCTATGACGAGATTGCCTATCTTTCTCCCAAGGAGCTGAACCACCAAAGAGCCTTGGCCTTTGGGTTAGCAGCACAACTCCCTATGGACTAGGCTGCCAGAGCCCCTCTTCTTTAACTTTAAAGAAATCAAACAACATATCATGTACTTACCAGCAATGGAAATGACAATGAAATTGGAATAAAAACCTGAATGCACTGATGTACATATCTTTGTGGTCCCATTCCTCAGCTATCCTTTCCCTTGAATAGGTTTTCCAACCGCAGCTTGAACAGGCAAGGAACCTTCATCACACTTCACAGATTTCGCTCCTGGTAGCCCTGGAGGTGAGGGGTAGGGAGGGAAATGTGCAATAATGAATGAATGGAAATCCAAATTTTCTGTAAACTCTGGTTAAAATCCCAATTTTTTTTAAAAAAAGACTATTTGAGATTGTGAGATCTGACTTGCTGACATCTGACAACTATGTCAACTACTTGGGGGCTTATTTTTCACATCTATAAAATGTTGTTGTTGTTGTTGCTGTTATGTACATCAAGTTTCCGGCAACTCATAGCAACCAACAACCAGAGTCAAAGAAGAGGAAATAAAAGATTTCTACTAACTTTTACAGTCGGAGATCGATCGAACATGCACTCAGGATGCATTAATAATAATGGATGACTAGAATGCAAAAGTCGGAACAGAGAAGGATCAGTAGTTGGAAACAATGGACTCAGTGACAGAAATGAAACTGGAGGTAGAATGATTGAATTTTGCACAATCGGTGACTTTTTCATTGCAGATATGTTCTATAAGAAACAAATGCAGGTTATACACATGGATTTCACCTGATGGTATGCATAGAAATCAGATTGATTACATCTGTGGAAAGAATAGCTGGAGAATCTAAATATCAGCTGTGAAAACTAGGCCAAATGCTGATTGTGGACAGACCACCAACTACTCATGCAAGTTCAAGCTGAAACTAAGGAAAATGAAATCGAATCCACGGGAACTAAAATATGACCTTGAGTCTATCCCACCTGAATTTTAGAACCAACTCAGGAAGAGGTTTGAGGTCTTAAAGACCAGATGTGTTGTGGGAGGATATCAAGAGTATCATCTAGGAAGAGTGCAGAAGGTCACTGCAAAGACAAAGGAGGAAGAAATAAGCAAAATGGATGTCAGAAGAGACTGAGTATTGCACTAGTGCGCCGAGAAGGCAAAGCAGAGGGAAGAATTCAAGATATTAAAGAGCTGAACAGAAGATTTTAAAAGGCAATGAGGAAAGAAAAAGTAAAATATTATAATAAAATGTGCAAGGAGTTGGAGTTAGAAAATCAAAAGTGCTGAACTCGCTCAGCATTTCTTTTTTTTTTCTTTTTTTACTTTTTTAATTGGGAAAAACATATTGGGGGTACAAGGAGGTGAGGGTTGGGGGCAGAAGGGTGAGGATGGGTCAGGATGCAGTTGCAGAGCTGCACAGTTTGGTCGGTGGGGGGAGTAGGTGAAGGAAATGATGAGGGTCCAGTGGGGACCAGATGCTACAGAGGAATGAGAAGCATTTTCCAATGGTAA
>NW_006399846.1:10886965-10888204 GCF_000299155.1 Elephantulus edwardii | reverse complement strand
GACAGCCACTTGGCCAACTGACTGGGAGAGATCTATATTTGTTCCCATTCCAAAGAAAGGTGACCCAATAGAGTGTGGAAATTTTCGAACAATATAATTGATATTACATAACATTTATAATATAGGAACACTAATAATACCTACCTGAAAGACTTGTTAGGAAGATAAAATGAGGTAATTCATATCAAGTTCTTACTGCACTTGCCTTTGGTAAATGTATGTATGGTACCGATTGATAAATGTGCATGGTATTAACATGTTGGAGGGTTAAGATCATTCACGCATGTAGGAAGGCTTTGTAAATGGTCCATTCTGGCATATTACAGTAGTCACATAAATTTTAGTTGCCACTGAGTTCCTTCTAACTCATGGCGACCTTATGTGTGCAGTGACTTAAGTGCACAGCAACCTCATGTGTACAGTAACTATATGTGTACAAGGTAGAACTGCTCTTTAGAGTTTTCAGCATTGTGATCTTTCATAAGCTGACCACTAGGTAGACTCCTGAGGTGCCACCGAAATTTGAGCCATCAACCTTTTGGCTAGTAGTTGAGCACTCAACCATTTGCGCTATCCAGGCAATCTCCCACAAGTGTAGCATCTTCATAAGTAGGTAATAGCAACAACAGCAAAACAAAAATTCTTCACCATTGAGTCAATTCTGACTCCTAACAAGGACCCTGTGGGATGGAGTAGAACTGCCCCATGGGGATTCTAAGGCTACAATCTTTACAGAGGAAGCTGTTTCCTCTTTCTACCCCAGGGTCACTGTGGTGGTGGTGGTGATTCTGTGCTGTCAAGTCAGAACTGACCTGTACTGACCCATATCGGGTTTTCAGGGGCATTAGGTTGTACAAGAAGAGATTGCCCTTCTTTACCCTGTGGAGCAGCTGGTGGATTTGAACCACGTGCCTTTAGGATTGCAACACAGCTTCTTACCTCTGGGCCACCAGAGCTCTCTCGCAGTCACTGGTAGTATCAAACCGCTAACTTTTCTGTTAGAATGCCAGCACATAACACTGTGCCCCAAGGGCTTCTTCCATTATCATTATGTTGTTGTTGTTATGTGCCGTCGAGTCCTTTGTGACTCATTGCGACCCGATGTACAACAGCCCTAAACCCTGCTCTATCCTGTGCCAGTCTCACTGCCTCTGACACACCCATCCCAATTACCCCAGTCACTGAATCAATCCACCTCATAGAGGGTCTTCCCCTCCTGCACTGTCCCTCCACCCTACC
>NW_006399846.1:10878679-10886497 GCF_000299155.1 Elephantulus edwardii | reverse complement strand
ATTGGTCCAGTGGTGAGAATCTGTGTCTTCTTGACATTGAGTCTCAGTCCATATTGAAGGTTGCAGTCCTTGACCCTCTGCAGTAAGTGCATGAGGTCCTCCTCAGTTTCAGCGAGCAGGGTTGTGTCATCTGCACAACGCTGATTGTTGATAGATCTTCCACCAATCCTAACACCACGATTCTCCTCATAGAGTCCAGCCTCTCAGATAATCTTCTCTGCATACAGGTTGAAAAGGTATTTTCCTCCTTGCTCCTCTTATTCGTTGACTAGTTGATTCTTTCTTTTTCAAAGTCATCTTCCTCAAGTTCTGTCCTTTCCCCCTCTTAAGTCTTTTTGTCCAATTTCCAGGCTATTTTTCCTCTTCTTATTTCCTCTTCTTTCTTTCTATAATACCTTCTGTCTCTGAAAATTCTCCAAGAACTGGAACTATGGAAATGGCCTCCGCTCCTTCTTCCACCTGAAAAAGAAGTAGAAGTAAGCCACCTCCACTAGCTGTCAGGCTGTTATCCCACTTTGACTCAGTCAGGCGTTTCATGGGTAACTTCAAATCTTCAGGCAGATTAAAGGGATGTTTCCACTTTAGCTATTCAGTCATCATTTGCAGAGCCTGAGATCTTGGGAAACCAGAAAATTAGTTCCGTTATCCCACACAATGTTTACAGAGCATTTACCTGACTTCCTACAAGTTCAGAAGATGGAAAAGCTATACAGCAACCTCACATGTTCAGCATCCACTTAGTTACCCAGCTGTCTGATGTGTGTCCCCTGTTTATATGAAGCAGAGCTGGCTGCTGTGTTCCCTGCATGCGAGCGTGGGTATGGGTACCCAACCGCACACACAAGCCTGTGGACGTGCTGGTCCTTTTCTTTACCTTGGACATTTGCCCTGATTATACTAAGTGATGGATGGAGTGGAAAAGCTTAGTTTGTCATTTTTTTTCACAGTAATGAGCAGTTAACACAGTACTAGATATATAACAGGGTGCTCTGGTGACCTAGTGATAAGAAGCTGAGCAACCAACCAAAAGGTTTGAGATTTGAATGTATCCGCTGCTTTACAGGAGAAAGATGGGTAATCTCCTCCCAGGCAATTTTCTGCCTCTGAAAACCCATCGGTAGGTCAGGTATGAATCTCTTCTGATTCAAAGGTATACAAAAACAGGTATACAACAGGTGCTCCATAAGGGCTTAGTGGTCAGTCATTCATTTAATTTATTCACCCACTTGTTCATCCATGACTTCTTCCTCCTGATTACTACTAAACTTCATCTTTGAAAGGCTCTAGGAAGGTAAAAGTGTGTTCTGTGTCTTCATTCCACTCTCAGAGCTTGCCTTTGTGCCTGTCAAGAAAAAAAGTCCGAGAAGATCTGAGCCTAGAGGGCTCAGAAAAGTCAGTCCTGACATAATGAAGCCTGAAAATCCAAGTAGTTTGGATCCTGGGGATTAAAGCATTTCTCCAGTGTGCTTGGGCTGGTCTTAGAAACTCTGGGCCCTGTGTTCCCTAGGTTTTTCTGAAACCCTCTCAGTTCTTCTAAGCACTTAAGTCAAATTCACCTTGGAACTGGACAGAATAGTATTTGTGTGACTCTAATTGTCCTGTCATAAAAAGCAAACAGACCAAAATAGTTGCCATCAAATCGACTCTGACTCATGGTGACCTGACATGAACTGTGCTGCTTTTACTCCATAAGGTTATCAATGGCTGTGATCGTTCCCAAGTTGTTCTCTGTAGCATCGAGCTGAGCATGACTCATTTCAACCCTGTGGACAACAGATCTGAACCCTGTCCTCATTGTCTCTGATATACTCGAGCCCGTTGTTGCAGTCACTGTGTTAATCTGTTCATTGAAGTTCTTCCTCTCGTCCACTGACCCTCCACCTTTCCTAGCATGATGTCCTTTTCCAAGAATACCCTCTCCTAGTAAAATGCCCAAAGTTTGTGATATGAAGCTTTGCTATCCTTTCCTCTAAGGAGCACTCTAGCTGTACCTTCTCCAAGACTTATTTGTTCTTTGGACTGTCTGTGAAACATTCAGTGCTCTCCAACACCACAGCTCAAATGATTCAATTCTTCTTTTGTCATCCTTATTCACTGTCCAGCTCTCAGACACATAGCAAGTGATTAAGAAGACCATGGCTTGACTCAGGTGTAGTTAGTCTTCAAATGGACATCATTATTCCTCAGTAGTCTGGATAGGTCTCTGAGAGTAAGATTCCCAATGCAATACAACTTTTGATTTCTTGACAGCTTGTGCCAAGGGAGGGAGCTCTGGTGGCTTAGTGGTAAGAAATTATACTCCCAAGCAAAGGTGTTTGGTTCAAATCCACCAGCTTCTCTGCAGGGGAAAGATGGGCAGTCTCTGGTGCTTTTTACTTCTTCTGAACACCCACTGGAGGGGCAGCTATGAGTTAGTTCCAACTTGACAGTACACAGCAGTGCCAAGGGTGTTGATTGTAGATCCAAGAAAGATGAAGTCATTGACAATTCCAGTCTTTTCTCCATCTATCATAATGTTGCCTTTTGGCCCAGTGGTAACAATATTTGTTTTGTTGTTACTGTAATGTGCTGTTGAGTCGCTTTGTGACTCATAGCGACCCTATGTACAACAGCCATAAACTCTGCTCTGTCCTGTGCCAATCGCACTGTCTCTGATACACCCATTCTGATTACCCCCAGTCACTGAAACAATCCACCCCATAGAGGACCCTCCTCCTCCTGTGCTGTCTCTCCACCCTACCGAGCATGCTGTTCCTTTCCAATGACCGGTCTTTGCTTACAACATGTCCAAAGTATGTCAGATGAAGCCTCAGAATCCTTGCCTCCAAGGAGCAGCCTGGTTTAACCCTCTCTAGGATGGATCTGTTTGTTTTCTTGGCAGTGCATGGTACATTCAATACTCTTCTCCAGCACCACAGCTCAAAGGCATCAATTCTCCTTCTATCCTCCTTAGTCATTGTCCAACTCTCTGATGCATAACAAGTGATAGCAAAGACCATGGCCTGTATCAGATGCACCTTAATCTCCAGAGAGACACCATTGCTCTTCAGTACTTTGTAGAGGTCCCTAACAGCAGACTTTCCCATGGCAATGCACCTTTTAATTTCCTGGCTACTGGTGCCAAGAGTGTTGATTTTGGAGCCAAGCAAACTAAAGCTGTGAACAATCTCAATCTCTTCACCATCCATCCTGATGCTGCCAATTGGTCCAGTGGTGAGAATCTTTGTCTTCTTGACATTGAGCCTCAATCCGTATTGGAGGCTGCAGTCCTTGACCCTCTGCAGCAAGCGCTTCAGGTCCTCCTCAGTTTCAGCAAGCAGTGTTGTGTCATCTGCATAATGCAGATTGTTTATAGATCTTCCACCAATCCTGACCCCACACTTCTCCTCATAGAGCCCGGCCTCCCAGATAATCTGTTCTGCATACAGGTTGAAAAGATATGGAGACAGGACACATCCCTGGTGTACACCCTTCCCAATTTTGAACCATGCAGTGTTTCCCTGCTCTGTTCTGGTGACTGCCTCTTGGTCAAAGTATAGGTTTCGCATTAGCATGATCAAGTGTTCTGGGATTCCCATTCTTCTCAGAGTCAGACAGAGTTTGTTATGATCCACACAGTCAAACACCTTTGCATAATCAATGAAACACAGATAGACATTCCTCTGGTACTCTGGTACTCCCTGCTTTCAGCTAAGATCCATCTGACATTGGCTACAATATCCCCAGTACCACGACCCCTTCTAAACCCAGCCTGGACTCCTGGCAGTTCTCTGCTGATGTGCTTGTTCCAGTCATTTTTGGATAATCTTCAGTAGAATCTTGCTTGTGTGTGAAATCAATAAGATTGTTCTATAGTTTCCACACTCTGTTGGGTCACCCTTCTTTGGGATGGGAACAAATATAGATCTCTTCCAGTCAGCTGGCCAAGTGGTTGTTCTCCTGATTTCTTGTCACAACTTGGTGAGCATGTCCAGTGCAGCATCTGTTAGCTGAAATATGTCAATTGTTTTTTTTTAATATTTGTTTTCTTGATGTTGAGATATAATCCAAATTGAAGAGAGTAGTCCCTGAACACAGCAAACATTTCAAGTACTTGTCACTTTCAGTAAGGAAGGTTGTGTCATCTGCATAATACAGGCTGTTGATACCACATTTTTCTTCAGCCTATCCTGATGCTACATTTTTCTTCGTAGGGTTCAGATTCTTGAAGTTCAACATACATATTGATTAGGTGTGGAGAAAACATATAGCCCTGCTGTGCCTTTGATCACCTTTATTCTATTATTCTAAGGTGCTCTGTGTGGGTTTGAACCCACAATTTTCTGGTTAATTCCTGAGCATTTAAATGTTTGTGCCACTTGGGGTCTTCACTGACATAAGTCAGAATCAGTGAGACTGGCCCAGGATAGGGCAGGATTCAGAGCTATTGGGTTGCTGTGAGTCATGGGAGACTCAGTGGCACATAACAACAACAGCAGTACATAAGCCCTTACATGTTGTAGGTTTTCTTTTTTCTGACAATGAAAATGGTGACCCAGGATCTGGGTAAGATTTCTGGAGCCTCTGTTGATCAAATCCATGGCTTGGAGAATAGTTACTGCAGTAGGCTGTGAGAACGGGCAGATGTTTGGTACTTGAAGCAGTGGAAGAATATAAGGGCATTAGCTCTATCTCCTATTCTCATTCACTCCCTTGGTTTTATAATGAGATCTGGATTTTTGGGCCAGGCTGAGACAAGCAGGAATATTTGGATAAGCTGGAAATACTGATAGAAGAGCTGAAATACACAGCACATACCTGGCACAAGGTCTAATGCCCCCTTTAGTGGCCCCCCTTCCGATGACACCCAATAGGGCAGTAGGTGTAGACCCAGTGTCTCTAATTGGCAAGCCTCAACCTGCTGGTAGCTACCGCAATTGCAGCAGCATCGCCAGCGTCTCAGGCACTTGCTTGATGGGAGTTTCAGAGGAGCAGCTGGCTGTTCTCTGAGCTCCTGTCTCTGAGCTCCTCCCTCTTTAAGAACTCGTCTCTGAGCAACAGTAAGCTTAGAGGCATAAACTATGAGGACGAGATAGGTAAAGGGCTCACCTGTTGTCTATATTCCAAAGTGGAGCTAGGAAGACCTCATGTGTTAGGTGCTGATCAGTTCACTGCAACTCAGAGAGCCCCTTTGACCAGCAGACTGAAACCTTGCCCTATCCTATCCACCCTCATGGTCTCCTCCACACTCAAGCCCATTGTTACTGTCACTGTGTCAATCCATCTCAGGGAGAGTCTTCTGTTTTGCTGACCCTCCACCTTTCCTGGCCTGATGTCTTTTTCCAAGGACACCCTGACAACATGCTAAAGTATGTGAGGTAAAGTTTTCCCTTCCCCCGCCCTTGTGATCTAGGAGAATAAGATGGAGCTAAGCAAACAATTGACATCCTTCTGGATTAACTCCTGCTAGTGAGCACAGAGCTGGGTGATTCACTTTGATTTTCAGGAGAAGGGCACAGAAACCAGGACAAGGGTAGCAGGCCTATGTCCGAATGCTCTGATGTTCAATCTTTCTTTTTTAAAAAATACACTCATTCTTGCACATTTTCCACCCTTCCCCTCACTTTGTAATACACCTCTTGATTCAGATTGTTGTCATACATATAATGCTTAATTATACATTTTTTTTCAAACAGTTCTTCCTCTCTTCTGTCCCAATGTGGTGGTCATTACCTATCCACTCTTTTCCTATTTTTCCACCACACTCCATGTCAGTCCTATTTTATAACAGTGGTGTTATGCAGTATTTATCCTTTTGTGATGGCGTTATTTCACTCAGCATAATGTTCTCCAGTCTCCCCCTTGTTGTAGAATGTTTTACTAGTTCATTGTTTTTCAGTGCTGTATAATATTCCATAGTGTCAATGTACCATAGTTTTTCTATCAGTTCATTTGTTGATGGGTACTTGGGTTGCTTTCATATATTTGCTATTATAAATAACACAGCAATAAACATGGGTGTATATACATCTGTTTTGTGGCTTTGGTTACTTTAGAGTATATTCCCAGTAGTGGAATTGCTGGGTCAAATGGTATTTCTATTTCCAGCTTTTTTTTTCTTTCTTAATTTTAATGAATGTTTACAGAGACCTAGGGTTTCCAGTCATTCATTGTTGCACTTTTCTTCCCCACTCACACCTCCTCCCCAATTCACTCTCCTCTGTGAAAAGAAAAAGAAGAACTCTTTCATTGTTATGCAGTCCCTCTCCCCCGCCGCCCCAATATGCAGCCTTCACTCTGGACTTCTATAATGATTGTTGTTGTTAGGTGCCATGGAGTTGTAGACGTCTCATAGCGACCCTATGAACGAAAGGCTTGAGCACTGTTCGTACATAGAGTTTCCAGAGGCAAGCCATTTCGGAAGTGGATGCCGCTCCTGCTTCCAGGCTTGTTTTAGTCGGGAAGCTCCAGCAAACACTGTCTACCATGGGTAACCATTACCACATTTGGCACATCAGTCTGTAATGATAAGAATACCCATTCATCTGTCCTTTTTAAACAGTTCTCTCCCTCATCTGCTTCAATGTAATATACATCATTCCTCCCTTTCTTTTCTGTCTTCCCTCAATCCTGATGTCAGTCCCATTTTACAACAATGGCCCTATGCAATATTTGTCCTTTTGTGACTGAGGTATTTCACTCAGTATAATGTCCTTCAGGGTCATCCATTTTGCATAATATTTCACGAGTTCCTTGTTTATCAATGCAGCATAGTATTCCATTGTGTGAATGTACCAGAGCTTCTGTATCCATTCATTTGTTGATGGGGACTTGGGTTGTTTCCAGCTCTTTGCTATTGTGAACAAAGCCGCAATAAACATGAGTGTGCACATATCTGCTTGGGTGGCAGTTATGGTTTCTTTAGGGTAAATTCCCAGTAGTGGAATTGCTGGGTCAAATGGTATTTCTATTTGCAACTTTTTTTAGAAAGCACCATACAGCCTTCCACAGTGGTTGCACCATTTAACATTCCCACCAGCAGTGAATAAGGGTTCCAGTTTCTCCACAACCTTGCCAGCATTTGATGTTTGCTATTTCCAGCTTTTTGAGAAAGCACCAGACTGCCTTCCATTGAGGCTGTTGTATTTTATATTCTCCCACGAGCAGTGAATAAGAGTTTCAATCTCTCCACTACCTTGCCAGTGCTTGTTGTTTGCTACCCTGTTGAACTTTGCTATTGTTGCTGTGGTGAGATTATATCTCATAGCTGTTTTGATTTGCATCTCTCAGATACCTAGGGATTTTGAACATTTCTTCCTGTGTTTGGTTGCCATCTGAATGAAGTGTCTGTACATATCCTGTACTTGTGGTTGGGCTCTTTCTTTACCTTTAGATATGAGTCCTTTATCAGATATATCAGTGCCAAATATTTTTTCCAGCCTGTGGATTTTCCTTCTTCCCCGTTAGAGAAGTATTGTTGTTTTTCTTGTTGTTTTTAAGATTGCTGGGGATCCTGCTGACAATTATCCAAAAACAACTGTTAACAGCACATCAACAGAGAACTGCCAAATGTGCAGGCTGGGTTTAGAAAAGGTCATGGCAATAGGGACATTATAGCCAAATCTAGATGGATCTGAGGTGAAAGCAGAATACCAGAGGAATGTCTGTCTGTTTCATTATGCAAAGACATTTGACTATGTATATCACAGCAAACTATGACTAACTCTGAGAAAAATGGGAATCTGAGAACTTGGACCTAGAGCCAGTCATCAGAACAGAGCAAGGAAACACTGCATGGTTCAAAATCAGGAAAGATGTATGCCAGGGATGCAGCCTTTC
>NW_006399846.1:10798965-10876812 GCF_000299155.1 Elephantulus edwardii | reverse complement strand
AAAAAAGGAAAAAAAAGATTTGTTCAGAGTACAGATTAAGTAGATATAGAGAAAAGATATTCCTCTGGCAAATGTATTTCCTTTAGATCATGAAATGTCCCTTTGTTCAGACAACTTCTTAGTTCATGGTTTGGCATGAGCGCTAGAAATTATACGGATATTCCTATTTTTCTCAATGTTATTCATAATTTGTTATGATTCACACAGTCAAATGCCTTTGCATCATCCATAAAACACAACTAAACATGTTTCTAGTATTCTCTGCTTTCATCCAAAAGAAAAAATATTCCTAGCTTTGCTGTGATAAATTTTATAGTCTTTTGCTTTGCTTGTAGGTCCCTGGTCCTACTTTGAGTTGGTTTTTGTGTATGGTGTAAGGTGTGGAACTTGCTTAAGTTTCTGCCAACAGTTTTCCAACACCATTTGTTGAAGAGATTGTCACTGCCCCACTTAACTAAATTCATTTGCTTGTAAAAAATCAGTTGACTATAGATGTTGTTGTTGTTGTTGTTGTTAGGTGCTGTTGAGTTGAGCATGACTCATAGTGACCCTATGATCAAAAGATCTGAAATCTCTTTTATCCTGTGCCATCCTCACACTTCCTGACACACAAGAGTCCATTGTAGCAGTCACTTGGTTGAGGGTCTTCCTCTCCTTCTCTGATCGTCTTCCTTTTCCAACATCATGTCCTTCTTGGAGGAATAGCACCTCCTCATTCTTGCCTCCAAAGAACACTCCGGCTGCACCCTCTCTAAGACATAATTGTTCTTTTGGCTGTCCTTGGAATGTTCAGTGTTCTTCTCCAACACCACACTTCAAAGGTGTGGACTCTTTCTGTCATTCTTATTCATTGTCCAATTCTCAGATGCTAGTAATCGGAAAGACTATGGCCTTAAGCAGATGCACCTTAGTCCTCAAACATACATCACTACTCCTCAATAATTTGGAAAGGTCCCTAACTGCAGATTTTCACAGTGCAATGTGTCTCCTTGTTTCCTGACTGCTTGTACCAAAGATGTTAATTGTGGATCCAAGCAAGTTGAAACTTCACAGTTTCAATCTCTTTTCCATCTGTCATGACACTGCCTATTGGTCCAGTTTTCTTGATATTGAGATGCAATCCATATTGACGGCTGCATTCCTTGATCTTCTGCAGCAAGTGCTTCAAGTCCTCCTCACTTTCAGCAAGCAAGATTGTGTTATCTGCATAATGCAGGTTATTGATGAGTCTTCCTCCAGTTCTAATGCCACTCTCCTCTTCCAAGTTCTCAGATAATTTGCTCAGCATATAGATTGAACAGGTATGGAGAGGGAATAGATTAGCTGATTTCTGGGTTCTCAGTTTTATTCCATTGATCTATGTGTCTGTCACTGTATCAGTACCACGTTGTCTTGACCACCAAAGATGTGTTGTAGGAGTTGAGATCAGGGAGTGTAATGCCTTCTACTTGTTTCTCCTTATTCATGGTATTTTGTTTATTTGAGGTTTCTTTCCATTCCAGATAAAATTGGAAATTGCCTTTTCCATCTCATCAAAGAGTGGAATTGCTGTCTATGTTGGGATTGCATTGAACTTGTAGATTGTCTTTGGTAGAATTGTCATTTTCACAATATTGAATTTTCCTATCCATGAGCATGTATTTCCATTTCTCTAGGTCTCTTCTTGTTTCTTGTAATGTTTTGCAATTTTCTCTATACGTATTTTGTGTCTCTAGTTAGATTTCATCCTAAATATTTAATCTTGTGAATATTGTAATTGATACTGTTTTTCTTAGGTCCATTTCTATATTCTCTTTGTCACTGTAGAAAAACCATGTTCAGCTTTCTATTAGTGGACTAAGAGACAATATATTTGGGTCTACACATTCACTTTTGCTCTTCTTTGAGTTACAGTGGTAAAATTAGAGAATAAAGAAAAGGAGTGACATGCTGTATGAGTACATGAGGAGGGGAAAGAGACAGATGTGTGTTATGTGGAAGGTAATTAGGGAAGGGATGGTGGAGACCATAGGTAGTGAGATGGTTACTAAATGAGTACCTGGTGCTAGGTGATAATGATGATGATAGTGGACAAATTCCCAAAGATATTCAAATTAGAGTACTGGAATTAAGTATACAGGAGTTTTCCGCCTAACACCCCCCCCAACCCCGCCCCTGATTAAAATCCTGGCTCTGTTATTCACTGCAGAACAAAAGCCAAAATATCCCCCGTTGCTTTTGGTGGCACATGGTGATCCCATGGTACAGAGTAGAACAGATTTCGAGTTAGAAGCCAGACTCCTCTTTCTAGGAACCTCTGGGTCAAAATTACCCATGGTTTTTGCTTTGTACTCTAGTGGTTTTAATTTTGCTTCACCCACAGATTCTTCTGTCACTTACTAGTTGTGATTTTACCAAGATTTTTGGTAACCTCTCTAAGCTCTGTTTTTACATAGGATTGTTGTGAAGATGAAATAAAATAGCTATACTTTTAAAATAAGTAGCCCTGGTAGTATACTGTGTAACACATTGGGCTGCTAAACCGAAAGTTTGCCAGCTCAAATCTACCAGCTGCTCTCTGGGAGGGACAGTTTCCTCCCTTAAAGATTCACAAGCTTAGAAGCCTAGTGGAAGGTCTCCATGAGTCAGAATCTGCTGCTCAACAACCATGGGTTTGGTTTGCCTTTGGGATGTTTTTCTTTAATACAATTGTGTATCTATATATGCCTGACAAATGTTAACTGTTATGGATACATTAATAATAATTTTCATTGTGTCAAAGAATGGAATTGGTATCTTTGTTGGGATTACATTGAACTTGTAGCAATTTCAGCAAGTTCCCTGAGGGCCATGGACTGGAAATAAGTAGGTTCTATCCTTGCCGGTAGAGTCTGTCCTATATACTTCCTAGGTGACGGGTACTGCCTTCTCTGGCTGTTCCTGGCACCTCAGGCCTTTGTCCTGCTGAAAACATGTGACTGGCCTTCACATACCACCAAGGACAGTCACAGTCCCTGCTTTTTTCCTCTATGACTCAGTGTTTGTTCCTGGCATTTGTGGAATGGTGTCATGGGTGCCACAGCCTCCTATCCTCTCGTGGGGCAAGGGTTGTGTCTTTCCTCACCTCCTCTAGAGTTCATCACCTTTTTTTTATTCCAGAGTTAGTCTTTGATGAACAGTCCCTGGGGCTTCTTAGCAAACCATCTAAATTCATCCTATATCTTGGAGTTCATGACATCTAGTGAGCTTATGAGGCTAGCCCTCCTAAGCACCTCTCCTCCTCTTCACCCTTTTTAGGGCTCTGGAAGGACCCCTTCTCTCAGGAAAGGCACCGACCTCTTCCAGAGGAGCTTGCACCCAGGGTGGGAATATTTTAGGCTTATGTGATTCATAGCTGCCCTTGTAGGACAGAATTAGAAGTCCTGATGCCTTTAAATGGTGAAGTTGGTGAAGAATGTCTTCTATAGTAGGCTGGAGATAGGGCTTTCAAAATGCAGATTCCTTTGCCTCTGCTTGCTTGCTGCTACTTCCAGCCCCCAACACCTTGTCTTTCAGGCATTACTCTCAACCCCACCTCCCCTGTACACATTCTTGACTTGCTTCCAGTTTTCCTGCTGATAGAGAGCCTGCCCTTTGGGGAGGGGAGATGCTTAACCCTTTTGCTCCCTTAATTTATGAAAGAGCTTTCTTTACCCACTGAATGTGACAATTTAAACCCAATTAACATCTTTATTGTTGTTTGATGCTCTCTCTTAGTCATCCCTGTGTACAACAGAATGAAAAAACTGCCTGTTCAATTAGGGGGGAGGGAAGATCAACCTAAACCAAATGGAGGAAGGGTCAATATGTGTATTGCAGTTAATAACTTGGAACAGAGGAAGCTGATCACATGGGAGAGGGCAAGTTGAGTAGGAAGGGGTGGAAATGCTAGGTCAGTCGAGATTAGTGGAAGGATGGGTAGGGTGAAGGGAAAGGCAAGATACAGTGAGGATTTGAGGACATATTGTGATAAATGGCATTGATCAATCATAATTAATGTTATAAAACAAAATATATATGAATGAAAACCAATTTTTAAAAAAACCACAACTGCCTGTTCTTACACGATCCTTACAGTCAGGTGTATGTGAGTGAATCATTGCAGCCGCTGTGTGAGTCTATCTAATTGAGAGTATTCCTCTTTTCACTCTTCCTCTGCTTTACCAAACACATTGTACTCCAGGTGCGGGCCCCTCCTAACGGCACATCCAGAGTACTTGAGATCCAGTCTCATTGTTCTCAATTGATGAGCAGCAGCATTTGGACTCTCTCTTTTCCGGAACAGATTATTTTTTTTTTATAATTTTTACTTATTTATTTATTCTTTTTATGTGTGTACCGTCAAATCGGATCTGACTGGTACAGGAGGCGACTGTTCCTCCTTCTTCAGCAGAGCATCTGGTGGATTTGAACCGCACACCTCTGGGATTGCAGTGTAGTTTCCTACCACTAGGCCACCAGAGCTCACCAGATTTTTTTTTGGTATATTTTGGGATTTTAAAATTATTCTGCTAGTATATTAATGATTCTTCAACAAGAACAGTTCAAAGGAATCAGTTATTCTTTTGATCTATGCTCATTGTCCAATTTCACATGTTTATAGCCAGTTAAAAAATATCCTGACTTGGGTCATGTTCACCTTTGTCCTCAAAGTGACGTGCATCTTTGTTTTTTTCACACTTATGTGCTTTTAACACAGAAAGTGTTAACATCTGTGGGTGTACAAATTCCATTTCCAGATGAGCAACAAACAAGGCGTGGGAATGAAAAGTGAGCAAATCTTACTCATTTGGGGCTGACAGTATCACTTTCAATGTAAACTAGAAGATAATTTGAACAAGTGCATCTACAATGGAATCTTCAAAAGCCTAAACTTGTGTAAGACTGAAATCTGCTAGAGAAGGAAAACAAATATTGATAGAAAGTTGTAAGACTGCACTCTTTTCAGAGGTGAAAATCTCATGACACAGGACAGTCCCATAGAGCTCTGGAAAAAAAGTTAAACATTTTTGTGATCTTTTGCAAAAACTAATAGGTAGAGGTGTAAATATATTCTTGTGTGGTAAGATGATTTGAGGAAAATTTTTCTGCGGTGAAAGGAGCTTGAGTAGCATAAGCAATTTGCAACAGATTAAGTTTGCAATCTGCTCATGGGCCAGTTCTGACTCTCTGATACAAACAACCACCACCTAAAGGTTAGCAGTTTGGGCACACCTAGCCAATCTACAGAGAGGGCCAGCAGTAAAAAAGAAGACCCTCAATGAGATGAATGTAGTGGCTACAACAACAGACTTAAGCATAGCAGCGATCATAAGGATGATGTGGAACTGGGCAGTGTTTCATTCTTTTGTACAGAGGGCCTATAGGAGTCAGAACCAACCTAACAACTCCTGACAATAACCTCTGCTTTGTAGAAGGAAAACAGCAAACTGCTTCTGTAATGAATACAGCCAAGAAAACCCTGTGGAGTAGTTCTCTTTTGTAACATGGGAGTCAACATGTTAGTGCTTTTATGTGTTGCATCAACTACAACTCACAGCGACTCTATGAAGCACATGTCTTAACCTTGCCTTACAGCCTACACCATCCTCATGTTCAAGCCCCTTGTTGTAGTCATTGTGTCAGTCGAGCTTGTTGAGAGTCTTCCTCTCTTTCTCTGGCCCTCCATCTTTCCCACCATACTATCTTTTTCTAAGATCTGGCCCTTCTGACAACAGGCCTAAAGAATATGTAAAAAGAGTGAGGGCTGCATAGGTATGGCCATATCTGACCTTTACCAACTTCACAAAGGGGAACTGTCCCCATCAATAGCACAAATCCATTTCCTATGAGGTCAGACATGTCCCACTTATTTCCTACTTCCTGCTTCTCTATGGTTCTTTCTACTCATCTCAACACCAATCTTGCTGCTTCACTGGGTCCAGAATCCAATGTGATAGCTTACAGACCATACAGAACCATATTGGGGAAGTTAAAAGGTTATGATCCTGTAGGAGGCAAATACAGTCAGGACAGCTTCTGAAAAGTACTGCCAGGCACCTCAGCCTTGAGCCTTGCAGCTTAAGGCCAGTGTTATAAAGTTCTCAGTCCTGCCAATATTGGCTCACCTCCATTCCCTCGAGTTGTCCAACAATCTGGGGCAAGGATTCCCCCCCACACACACACACACACCATCCCCAGTTTCCCTAGAAACTTGGGTAAAGGCTTTTAGCTTAGCTCTGATATGTACCTGGGGAGTGGGAGTGGAGAGTTCAAAGGTCAGATCCAACTCATGTTGACTCTGGTTTTCTACTTTGACCATGGCTGCTGCTGCTGCTGCTGTTGTTATAAGTCTAGCTGGTGCAAGAATGTCTTGTCCTGAAGGGCGTCCACTGCATGTCTACTTCTCCTTTGCTGGTGGTGAGAGAGATTGTGCTGTTGGAATCACTCAGTTTAATGGCAAGACTAGCCAGTCCCCTTATGGATACACTAACATACCCTATTCACATATTCCAACCCATCCACATGGCAGGGTCAAGTTTTACTATGACTAGGAAAGCCATATTGAAAGATAAACTCCACAGTATGTGAGATAAAATTTCATCATCCTTCCCTCTAAAGAACATCCTAGTTGCATTTCCTCCAAAACAGACTTATTTATTCTTTGGCAGACCATGGGATATTAAGTACTCTTCTCTAACACAATAGTTTAAAGGCCCTGATTCTCTTGTCTAATGCAATAGTCTAAACACCCTGATTCTTCTTCTTTCATCCTTACTCATTGTCCAACTTACAGATGGATCAGAAGGGGAGAAAAAAAAATCTAATCTCTGAAATATTGTCTCACACATTTTTGGCATATTGCAAGGTGGGACCTGTCCTTGGAGAAAGACATGTTTGAAAGGAGAGTCAACACAGAAGAGGAAGACCCCAGATGGACACAGTAACTGTGACAGTAGGGCAGATGTGTCTGAGAAGAGAAGATTGGTTAGGATAGGGCAAGGTTCAGATCCACCCTCAGAGTTGCTATGAATCATAGCTGACTCAATGGCACATAATAACAACAATACAAACCTGGAAGCATGTGTTCTAGCCCTAGTGAGTACCAATATTGTGGACCCAAGAACAACCACAAATGGTTATCTTTAGATATAGCATGCTGCTGTTGAGTGTTTTGTACACAAATTTTTCTCAAAACATTAAATTGGTATCCTTAAAACAAAACCAGTCTCTTGGATCAGGTACACCCTAGTCTTTAAATTGACATTGTTGCTCCTAAGCACTTTGGAGAGGTTCTTGACATGAGTCAGACTCAATACAATGGTAAAATGTTTGATTGCTGGTTTGGCCCCCTAGGAGGCTATCGTTCTGATGTCAGTTTGTTGGTATATTGGTTATCAAGTATTGCTATAACAGAAACACTGCAAAGGAATGGTTTTGGTTTTTTTTAAATTTCATTTTATTAATTTTAGTGAACATTTACAGATATTTTGGATTTCCATTCATTCATTGTTGTACTTTTCTCCCTGTCCAGCCCTCCTACCCCACCCCCAGTTCTCATCTCTCTTTGAAAAGTAAAAGAAAAATTCTTTCTTTGGTATATGATAAGTAAATTTATTTTCTCACAGTTAAGGAGGCTAGAAGTCCAAAATCGGGGTACAAAGACTAGTGGAAGTCTTTTTCTCTCTGTAGACTAGGAGAAAAGATACTTTCTCACTCAGCTTCTGCTCCTCATTTCCTTGGAGATCTTCATGTGGCATCTATCCTCCACGATTTCTTTGTTTCTTTGCTTCTGTGTTTAATCTGCTCTTTCATTTATCAGAAGCAATTAGTCCTAGAACAAAACTGAAAATCACAAAAATGGTAAACTTTGCTGGAGAAAGCTCCAGAGACTATAGCCCTTAGTTTCAGCCTGGGACTAAACTCCCTTTCTAAACAGTAGAAACGCGTATAAAGTTAGCACTAATGTCGGGGAAGGTACTCAAGTCTTAGAATAATTGACCATCCAAGATCAAAAGAGCAACATTTACTTCCAGGTAAATAGAGCTCAGAAAGGAGCAGGGGTTAGGAAAGAGGGTAAATGGAAGCAGGAAATACTGGAAGGAAGTGGGGGAAACACTATTATATTGTGGGAATTGCATCAAAGTCACAAAACAAAATCTGTATCAACTGTTGAATGGAATGCCAATTTACTCTGTAAACTTTCACTGGAATTACACACAAAGAGAAAGAGTAATTTCTTGTATAATGAGGCAATCACTCTACACTGATTGCTTCATTAACATAACAAAGAAACTCTATTCTTGAGTGTGATGGTTATCTACACTTATAGAGGATTCCAATACATTTGGGAGGGTGAGGGACACAACACATAAATCAGCCTCTAACAGTCCAGCCAGAGGCTTTGTTAATAAACAAACTAAGATTTTACACCTACATGAGCATTTTGTTTAATGCTTTGCCTGCTAAGTGAAAAGTGCTTTGAACTGATTTCCACCCTGGAGGAAATTAGGTGAGAGTCTAGGGCCAGGGGTGGAAGTGGGAAGGAAATGAATGTGTGTGTATTCCAGATCTGTATGTAATGAGCTCCGGAGGTATATGCTGAAAGCAGTTTCAATGCGAACCCAGAGGCAGCACCTCACTAGTGGTTCAAGTCCACCAGTATCTCCATGAGAGAAAGATAGGCAGTCTCCTCCTGTGCAATTTACCGCCTCTGCAAGCCTGATGGAGGGGCAGCTATCAGTCAGTTCCAACTTGACAGTGATGAGATTCTCTGAGCTGCTTTATGTGTTAAGAGTTTGCTGTGTTCCAGGCATTAAGTCCTTTACGTGGACCATTTTATTCATGGTGTTAACTGCTTGCTTGTCTCCTCACCTTTATAGTAAAGATGATGGACATTGTGCTGTAGGTGTTGAGAGGATGCAATGAAATATTGTGTGAGATTCTTCTTCTTAAAATTTTTTTTTAATTCTTTTTTGTGCATGTACCGTCAAATCGCATCTGACTGGTCCAGGAGATTGCCTCTCTTTCTCCAGCAGAGCATCTGGTGGATTCGAACCGTGTACCTCTGGGATTACAGCGCAGCTTCTTGCCACTAGGCCACCAGAGCTCCCTGAGATTCTTCTTTAAAAAAATTGAAAAGCACGAAGAGCAGTGTGTATGGAATTTCCTCAGGAGAGAGTCAAAATGATAGTCTCCAGGCCCCTGAAGAGCCTGCAGTATAGAGCAGGAGCTGGCAAAATCCCAGGTAATGGTGAATTTGATAGCCCAGCTTTGTGAAGGCAGAATAGAAGGCCTATGGAAATGCTGTGACAGTCACATGAGATCGAGGTGTCTGCCTCCTGGCACGAATGTGACACCTGTTGCAGGAGAAACAAGCCCTGGCAGCTGGCACTCAGTGAGGAGAGGTGCAGCCAGGAGCAGGAGGAGTTCACTTACCAAAGGGCAAGTGACAAGTGTCAGTAGCTAAATCAGCACATTCTCTAGTTCCAAGTTCCTGAGGGGGGCTAAGCAATGCCCAGGTATCTACTGGCAGGAATAATGTAGAGGCGAAGGGAGGGGATGAGAAATTGCTCAGATGCCCAGCACAGTATCTGATGCATAATATGCACTCTGTAAATATTTGTGGGATGGATGGATGGATGATCAACCAAAAATAATACTGGAAGAACAAGCAGAAACTGTTATTTGTGGCACCTATTACTTGGCTAAGTTACTCCTGAGCCAGTCAGCCTACTTCTCTGATCAGTAAGCGTAGAGACACGGCAGGGAACAATCATTGTTTGCCTTTTATAAAATTCAAAAGAGCTAGAACTCATATCTTATCTCCTGACTTCTGAGTCTAAAACTCCAAACTCAGAAGTTATTGGGGAGATGGAATGCTTCTTGACTGAAAGTGGAGGGTTACTGAAAGATGACCCCCCGTAAGATCGACTGACACAGTGACTGTAAAATGGATTTGGGCATGGCAGAGATCATGAGAGTGGTGTGGACAGGGCAAGGCTGATCCATTGTTCATAGGGTCGCTGTGAGTCATAGGTGATTTGACGGCACCTAACAACCGCAACATGTTTCCTTGAGGGAGACCCAGGTTCATTTCCAGCCAGTGCACCTATGTGTGTCCACCGCCCTTCAGTGAGTGGAGCTATCAGACTAAGGTAGATTAGGAAGAACACCCAGATTGTCTACTGTCAAAATCAGCCAATGAAAACCCCCATAGGTGTGAATATGGGGCTGGCACAGGACTGCACAAAATTCTATTCTTTTATGCCAGGTGTGGCATGAGGCAGGAGCCAGTGGTTCAGTCTGCAGATGATTCTGGGATGCAGTGTTCTGGCCGGCAAACAGTGTTCCCTTCCATGTGTGTGGGTCACTGTGAGGCAGGAACAACTGGATATCAGCTAAGAGCAGCGACATGACCTGGGGCAGGGGCTTGGCCAGGTTTAATCCCAATCAGGTTAAACCTTACCACCCCATAGTAGATTGTCCTTGTTGTCATGGAGAAAGTTACCTGTTAACTTTCTAACCTTTGCTATAGATCCACAGTCATAGAAAAATCTTTAGACCTGGAAGTGTGATTTCCAAGAATTTAGTTGTAGTGGTGAACTGTGAGAAAGTTACCTCTGAGATATACAAGCTCTCTGTCAGAGCAAAGAAATAACTTTATATATATATATATTTGCTGTTGTTGCTAAGAATATACACATAAAATGTATACCAGTTCAGCAGTTCCTATTCCTACATGTCCGTTTCAGTGACCACTGATTATGTTCTTCTGGTTGTGCAACTACTCTTACTCTCTTTTTCTTTGAGCTCAGTGTGTCCTAAATGCATCGTTTGACTTGCTGTCCGTTTGATACCACATAGATAATTCTTAAGACAGTGTCACAGTCAAGGCAGACCTTTTTCGTAGATAAGCTGACCTGTTGTTTGGCTTTAAGAAATTTCAGGGAATACTTTTTGTTTAAAATGAAGAAATTATCTCAGGGCAGTAGTTTTGAGGGTATACCCAGCTTCCACAGCTCTAGAAAGTCACAAGTCTTATGAGAATTTGAAATTCTGTTCTGCATTCCCCACCCCCAAGATTCTCCCGTAGATCTTCTTTTCAAAATGTGCAGAAATGACAGACAGATACCAATCAGATCTAGTTTATAACAAAGGAGACAGTGCAAATAGCATCTCTATACACCTTTACTCTCACAGTCTTGTCTAGAAGCATATGGTTTTAGTCATAGGAGCAGAGTTAGAAAGAAATGATCTAATCATTCAGAGACAAAAGCAGGACAAGACCTGTCTTACCTTTTGCCACACGGTGACTCATTTTTCACCTGGGCATCTGAGCCCCCAACCTACTAACTCATAGTTCCCGGAGACTGGGGCGTGCATGATAGCTTAAGAGAAAATGTTTGGGTTAGGATTAGTTTAGGAAGGGTTTTACTCCAGCAGTGTGAAGTATAGGCCTGACAATGTTCGTTCTTGTCTCCCTCACTCTTCTTAGCCTCACGTCACCTCGTCACCTCGTGGCCCCAGAATCCTGCTTCCTAAGTATCTACCCCTGCACTGAACTAGTCAAACCTGTTTCTGGCTGCCAGCTGGCCAGCCATGGAAACAGGAGAGACCTTGATGGCAGGGGAATAAACCTGCACAAGTCCCTATAACTGTATAATATCAAAAGTTTAATGTCTGTGCAGAAATCCAAAGATACAGATCTCCAGCTGAGGCTTCTGCACCAGGACACCTGAAAACTCAAAAACACCGACAGGAGAAATAGTGGGCAGAGTGAGAAAACTCTAGCTTGTGAGATAGAGACCTTCTGTTCTCACCCTTGCTTTGAAACAACTTGGCGTTTTTTTGGTAAATTTTTGGGGGGTAAATTTTCGTCAATTTACAATTCCTAAGCCTCTCTTTCAGACCTAGCTTATATCACAACGTTTTATAAGACTTAATGAGATCATGTCTTTAAGATGCTTAGTAAACCTTGAAAGGGCATACAAAACATAAATCTGGGAGGCACTCATACTTCCCCATCCCTGAATTCCATTGTGTGGTTCCTGGGCACTCCCACTTCCCTCTTCCCCTCTTAGAGTTCAGTTACTTAAACCCACACATAAAGTGGTCTCTAGGGTTTTTGAAAATATTTTTATTGGTTTTCATATAATAATTCCTTTATATTTTCTTTGTGTTTTGTATAATCTTTCATTTATATTATGTTTCATACAATCATTCATATACATTCTATTTTACATTATTTTAAATTGGTTTGCTTAAAAAGGTTATATACCTTGTTTTCCACCTTATTCATACACATTGTGTTTCATACAGTCATTTTCAGGCATGATGGTGAGTTTCCCCCCTTATTTTTGCAATTAATTATTTTTTAATTTTATTTTATACTAGTGTACTACAAAGTTCGTATCCATTGCCCCCCACACCAAATCTCCACCTTCCCAACCCACCCACCCCCACCCATCAAACCATGCAACCCCATGATTACCACCCTGCCCATCCCCACTCCTCTGCACCTCCTTCCCCCTTTAGACCCTCATACATGTTTTTACTAGTTATCTGTTTCTACAATAGACATGCAAACAGTTGATGCTCACCTTGTGCATTCAGTCTGTGCTTGATTGGCTAGCTATCCCTACTGGTGCTCACTTGTGAGATCCTGTGGTACTTCTGCTTACTGTCCACTGTGGAATCCCAAGGGACAGTGGCTGTCAGCTTAACCCTTTGTATGTAGTGCATGTAGGACATTGTATGATAACAGTGTCATGGAGACAACTTTCTGAAGCTCTGGAGAAGTGGCAGCACAGGGGTGATACGTCTAAACACTTGGGTTTTGGTGTTAATTTTGTCACTGTTTGCTAACTCACTGTAGATAAGGGCTTTGACAGATATGGGCCCCATTTTCATCTGTGAAGTGAAGAGTAGGGGGTCCTGAAAGCCCTTCCTAGCTCTTTCTGGTCTGTGATCTCTTTATGGTTACCAGTGGTTAAGTTCCACATAACCAAAGGTCAACAGCTGTGTGCCTAAGCATTCTCTTTGGAGGCGTTCTGGTCCCCAGTGAGTAGTGGTCACTAACCCCTGAACTCCATTCTCCCTGACCCCCACCCTTCCTAAAGCCCTGGAGTCTTTATATTTGAATACATGCATGTACTTCCAGCAATTTCCTGCTCATTTCCTCACATTCACCATGGTCGGGGGAGTTTTGCCTTCCCAGATGTGTGTAACCAACTGATTCCATCTGACCTCATCAACCAAACACAGCCTCCAGATCACTCCAGCAGTAGCCAGGCCTCTTATCTTTCATCCCAAGCAGTTTATGAATTTGCTTGACAAATGCCAAGTCCTGCCTCCCTAGCTCTGGTTCCTTCCAGCAGCTCTATGCTGTAGGGGCTACGGGCAGTCCACCTCTACCTAGTACCATTTCCACCTACTACCAATCTCCACCATCTCTCTGGGCTCCGAGAAGAAGGACTGAGCTACAGTGAAAAAGAAAGAAAGGAAAACAGAATTCTGCTGCTTTTCACTACCATGTGTTTATACCTGCTTTTGGGGAGAAGTTGGTCAATAGTGGGAGAACAGTATCCCATTTTCACCAGGCCTAGCTGCCTCCCTGTTGTTTATTGTTGGTTTTAGGTGATGTTGAGCCAACTCATAGTGACCCCATATGACAGAGTAGACCTGCCCCATAAAGTTTTCTAGACTTTAATGGTGGACAGACTTCGGTGGCACTCCTTCATTAAAACAAGCTTGGAAGCAGGAGTGGCATCCACTTCCGAGATAGCTTGTCTCTGGAAACCCTATGAATCTGGAGAAAGGACGAAAGTTATACAGGTGTCGGGGTCTTTCATTCATAGGTCGCTATGAGTTGTGTATGACTTGATGGCACTCAGCAACAACAGTAATCATTATAGAACCACTGGGTGGGTTTGAACTCCCATTCTTTCCATTAGCAGCTGAGTACTCAACTATTGCATTACCACAATGCCTCCTCTGATTATGAAAAGTGACTATTCTGCTCCATGTGATCTCTTACTCTCTTTCTGCCCTAGTGACTGTAGCTCACGTTGTAACTGCCCCCCCTTCATACCCCCAGTATGAGAAGGAACAACCAAAAGGAGGTGATTACTGTATTGTGCCCCACACATTTCTAGGTTTATGAGATCTTCAGATCATGTTGACGGCCCTGCTCTCTTCTTTCCCTTCCATAGGGCATGGCAGCTGGAGAGAACTGGCCAAAGCTCTGTCCAACAGGAACATTCCAGCTGTGGACCCCAATCTCCAGTTCTATCGAGCCCAGAAATTGGCTCCCAAGGTGAGTTCTAGGTTTGGAACCAGCCTGACTCCCTGCTGATTCAAGAACACAGACCCTGAGGTAACTCTGGTGGCCTAGTGTCAAGAAGCTGCACTGCAATCCCGAAGGCTCACAGTTGGACTCCACCAGTAGATCCTCTGGAAAAGGAGAAGCAGTCTCCTCCTGTGCCCATCAGATCTGACTTGGTGGTACACAAAAAGAAAAAAAAATAGCACAGACCCTTCATAGGCTCTATGCTTATATCCTTTGGGAAAACCTCCACTTTTCTACTGTGAGAGGAATAGAACTAGCCACTTAAGTCCTAGTCTGAAGTCATGAGGTGTCCTAGCGGAGGGAGTAGACTTCTCTGTCTTGTTCTTCGCCACACACGGGTTCTGGTCGCCCTGTTACTCTACCTTTGTCATGTAGTTCTTGGAGTTCAAGGTGCCGAGGTCTGAGCCTCTCCAGACATGCAGCCACCATCTCAAAAAGCAGCAGAGGACTTGAGGCAGAATCAGCATGCCCTGCTGCTTGTTTGTGCCGGGTTTGGGATGATGGTGTGGTAACAATGCTTCCTGCTAAGAGTCAGAGATGATGATGTAGACAGACTCCCTTCCCTGCAAACAGCTGGAGGGTACAGATTGGTAATGTAACATTTTCCCTACAGTTTCTTGGCCACTGGTCCATGGAGTGTTAGGGCCAGCAATGGGTGGGAAGTAGGCTTGGAGCAGACAAATCCCTGAGTTTGGACCAAAACCAAGCTGACTTTTGGATCTACCTGGGTAAGGGGGTGTTTTAAAAGGGAAACAACCCTCGACTCAGCCCCCAGGAGATCCTAACTTAATTATCCCTTCTTCATATGAGAAAGACTGAGAAAAGTGAGGGAAGTAAAAGAGCCTCGGGTGTATATAGTGATAAAGCTTGTAGGAGGTTTACCCTGAGTGATGACAGTGTGGCTAGTGGTGAGAGTGTCCTTTAATGTCTCTTGGCTCTACTTTCCCACCAGCATTTCCAAGGGGCCCAGAATATTGTCTTTTTCTTTAATTTCACCCCAGCTTAATTGTCCGTTCTTCCACTAGGACCAAGAAACTGACCGAGGCGGGAGCAGTAACACTAGCTACTTGAAGTGGAACAAGCCTGTCCCCTGGCTCTCAGAGGTAAGGGACTCTCTGATGTGCTCTCTGAGAAGAGGGGTTTTTTTTTCTCTTTTTTGCACATAATTCCAGAAATCACAAGAAAATGATTTCTAGTTATCATTATTGAAAATTTTTACCATCAAGCATTCAAGTCTTGCTGAATTTTCTTTTGTTTTTTAAAAAAGAAATTTATATTGGTTTGCATACAAAAGTCTTATACATTGTGTTTCTTTTATATACATTGTATTTCATGCATTACTCCATTCACACTGTGTTTCACATTATCATTCCCATACCTTATGTTTTATAGACCTAGTCACCATTGACCCATGCCCACCATTACCCTTCCTTTTTCAGGTCCCCACTGGATCTTTCCTAATTCCTTCATCCCAACGCTCACCCACCAAACTCTGTGACCTCAAGATATCTGCCCTTCCCCCCCAATTTTTTTTTCTTTAAAGAGGGAGAATTAACATTAGTTGGGAGAGAACTAACATTTGTGAGATTTACAACTCTGGAAAGTAATATCATTGTTCTCGTTTTACAGAGGAAGGGAAAAACACCCCAAAACCCCAATCCAAGGCTTAAGCAAGTTATAAGAGTTTCGTGACTGTACCTGATAACTATTCTTAAAAATGGGCTCCCCAAACTGTCTTTCTTAGACCATGAAATCTTGTAAAAGATCCCAGAGAAAAAGAATTCCATTGCTGAAATTAAGTTTAGAAAGCTGTATACTACTTCCTCTTCTTGGACATTTACATGATCATATTAAAGGGTCTTTGAAGTTCTCAATATCTGTGTAACTTAGCACACCCCACATTTATTTGACTTCTGATTTCCTCTTTTTTTTTTTTTTCCTACCGCTGAAAGCTAGTGTTCCACAAAACATACATTAGAAAATTGCTCTGGGAACATTTTATGGGAAGTAGTAAAGCCTCTGAATGAATGTTATCATAGTCCTCATGACACATTTTTTTAAAATTTAGTTTATTTTTCATTTCAATGAACATCTACAGAGATTTTGGAATTCCGTTCATTCATTGTTGCACCCTTCTCCCCGCACAAACCCCTCCCCCCTTCCCCCATGACACATTTTTTTGTATATTGGATTTCTTTTTCTTTAAATGATGAAACTAAGGCTCAGAAATTAACTTGTGCAAGATTGCCTTGAGTAAGCGCTCCACAGCAGTGGAGTGCGTTAAGGGGATGAGGATTTTAAATTGAGTTTCCTGTTTCACATCTTGCCTACAGCCAGCTACTTTTAGTCCTGAGGCCTGTGGACATGGGCTTTTTTCTTGGCCTGGTGGCATTGGCCGGTCTATTGTTCTCATCCATACTATTGCAGATTCATTTCTGCCACCTGGGTGGTTTTATTCCCAGTCTACCTGGTTGCTCTGGGCAGGAGGGAGAGAGTCAGCATTATGCTAACTGCGGTGTTAGGTTATCCACTTTGTGAAACTGCCTCCTTCTAAAGCCTTGAGAGAGGATGGATTACAATGTTGGCACACCTGTGCTAGGTGACATTATCAGGCACCATGTCTCCTTCGACCCAGAGACAGTGAATGGGAAGAAAACGCCCTGTCCGTGTTCCAGCAGTCTCTTGTTAAAGGACAACTCATCACTTTCCTTTTCAGTATCTATGCTTTTATTTCTTTTTTCTTTTATAAGTTTTTTCATAGTGTGAGCTGAGTGAAATTTGCAGAGCAAATTGGTTTTCCACTTCACAATCCATACACTATTTTGTGACATTCTGGTCACTTCTTAATAAGCCAATTGTTTTGAAAGATTATACCTACAAAATGCTCTGTATTTCTTAATTATTAGTGCCTCTCAGGATTTTTTTACCAATCAAGGAAACATATATGTCATTTTACATACATGTTTATTTGAATATTTTATGAAATAAAAAACAATAAACAAGTGAATGGTGATGAAAATAGGGGGTTCCCAAAAGTCAGACAAACCTACAGAAAGCGAATACTATTTTCATCACTATTCACTTTATTTTTTTAATGTTTATTATTTATTTATTTTTATGTTTATTATTTTTTTATTTCATTAAATATCCAATTACAAAAATATATGTGACTTATACGTTTCCTTGATTGGTTATTTATTTATTTATTAAAAATCATTTACAGCTGCTCATTTATAATCACTGATCCAGTCAATCCCCTTATTTTCTAGAAGAGGATGATAGGACTCGGAGAGGTTAAAAAGAGTCAGTCAAATAGCTGCATAATGACCCAGCCTAGCTTTCTTTCAATTCAGCTTCAGAGTCCTCTCTGTTCCCATTTCCTGTCTTCTGCCTTTTCACATATTCTTTCCACAGGAAATTTCAGGTTAATAATATGGATCATTTCTTTAACATATACCAGTGGTCAGGTTGTACTGTTATCCCGTTGTGCTTAGAAAGATTGATCTACATGCTCAAGGTTGCATAACTAATACATAATCCTGAAAGATGAGAAAGGACAGAATATGAGAAGGCTGCTGTTTGTCCCAGCTCTTGGCTGGTAGCTCAGGATCTCGACAACCAGAAGTTATTTTCAAAATCATAGCGGCAGTTGAGAGTGGTACTGAGCATGTTAAGAAGAGCTCTGTTGCATTGGACAGCTGAGGAGGCAGGGCTTGAAGGAGTGTCAGCTCTCAGGGGCATACCAAACCTGATCACAGGCTGTTAGGATAAGAGGAAGACTCATCAGCAACCTGTATTATGCATATGACACAACCTTGTGAAAGTTATCCCGAGAAGGACTTGAAATGCTTGTTGCAAAAGATCAAAGAATATAGCTTTCAATATGGATTGTATCTCAAAGTCAATAACGTAGAAATCTTCATCACTGGATTGATAAGCAACATCATGATTGAGGGAGAAAAGATTGTTGACATTTTCAGCAGTTCCCTCTACTTGGATCCACAATGAATAAGGATGACAGAGAATTGATACCTTTCAATTGTGGTGTTGGAACACTGAATATCCCATGACTACAAAAAGAACAACCTGATTTTTTTCCTTGAAAAAGGAGCAGCCAGTGTGCTCCTTGGAAGCAAGGATGGTGAAGCTTCGTCTCACATGTTTGGAGAAGCTATTCCTTGGAAAAGGACCTCATGCTTGGAAAGATGGAGGGTCAGCAAAAGAGAGGAAGACTCTCGAGCAGATGGATTGACACAGTGACTGCAGGAGTGCGCTCAAGTGTATCAGAGATGGTGATGATGATGGCACAGGATATGGGAGAGTTCAGGTCTGTTGTTCATTTGGTCTCTGTGAGTTGTACTTGACGGCACCTAACAACAATACCAATTGACTCATTTTCTGGTCGGTATATCCATCCATTGGCTTAAACATAATGTCTGCTATCCAGGCTATTTCCCTTGGAAATCTAAAACAGTTAAAAAGAAGAAATTGGGTGAATATAAAACCCAATCAAAGAAAGTTAGTTTGTGTGGGTGACTTCATATAGGGCTTTGGTAAGGCCGTGTCTCTCTCTTGTGGACAAGGCTGTGATATAAACCAAGCTTTCCTTTTTATTTCCTTTTATTTTTAAAACATAAGTCACATACCATCCAATTAACTCTTCTAAAGTATACATTTCAATGGCTTTTACAATATCCGTAGAATTTTGCAACTATCACTACAATCAATTTTAGAACATTTTTATTACCCATAAAAGAAAACTTGCACCCATTAGCAATTACTACGCTTCTCTCCTCAGCCCTGGGCAACCACTGATCTACTTTCTATCTTGATAGATTTGCCTGTTCTGGAAACTTAATATAAATGGCACCAGATGTGACTGGCTTCTTTCATTTAACCTTAGTTTTCAAGATTCAACCATGCTGTAGATAGATCCCTGCTTCATTGCTTTTTATTGCTGAACACTGCTCCATCCTAGGTAAACCCCCTGCTGTGCAGGCCATTCTGACTCTTAGCAACCCTGTAGGACCTAACTGGTCTGCCCTGTGGGGTTTCCCAGGGCTGTAAATCATCATGGAAACAGACTGCCACATTCTTCGCCTGTGGAGTGGCTCTGCATTTGCCAACCTTTTCATTGGCAGCCAAGAGATTTAGCCATTGGACCACTAGTGCTTCTAGATTTTATCACTATATTCCATTTTTTTATTTCCATTAATTGATGGGCATTTGGGTTATTTCTATTTTGGGGCTATAATGAGGAATACTGCTGTGAACATTTATATACACAAGTGCTTTGTGGATCCGACTGCTCTGTCTTTAGAGCCCCAGGTGTACATCGTTACAGCTCGTCTTGTGTTCTGTGCACTTTGATCCACCTCAGTGGGGTGTGTGTTCATGTACAAGATATCCACGAGGATGGGGGTGATTTGTGGATCCAGCTTTTCTTTCTTCAGAGCTCTGGATCTGATCTACATCATCACAGCTTGTCTTCTCTTCAGTAGACGCTGATCACTTCAATGGGATGTGTGTTCATTTACAAGACTTCCACTAAAATGAGGATCATTTTATTTGTTAGGATTTTACCAGATGAGCCTCTGGCTCTTTCATCAAACTCTAAAAGCTACTCTTTATTTTCATTAGGGGTCTACAGCCCTTAATTTCAAGGGGAAAGTCCTTCAAAGAGCAGGTGTGAGGAGTGAACAAGGACTAGACCGCGTGCCTTAGAACGTTGAATAGGAACTTGGTGCATACAAACCTGTGACATGCGCCAGCCAACTAAGTTATGTGCTGACTTCTCTGTTCCTCGTCTGAGGTTGGCTCCACTCCCTCTCGAGTTGGACCACCACCTAGGTGTGTGAACTTGCTCAGGCGGCAGCGTGCTACAGCAGAGGGCCAGTCAGTGCTCCTCTGGTGTGGTGGGCTATGACCTCTTCTGGAGGTAAAGCTTCTGTGGTAAGCCCTCATTCAGATGACAACAGTTTGTGTGCTCTGTCTCCTTTGAGGAGCTCATCTCTTTCATCTTTGATGTTCAGAAGCAACCATGAGGCTGGCCCAAAGCAGACACTTGGTGCAACAATGTATGTGTCTGAGAGCATGATTCCAGTCTTCCTCAAGTGTTCATTCATTCAAATGATTATGCTGTCCAGGGACGATAGAGTAGGAGGCGGTTCGCTCTGCCTGGTAAAGTTAGAGAATACCCAGGGAAGAGCCTTGAAGGGTGAGCAGGAATGCCTTCCATGGGGAAGGAAAGAAAGACATTCAATCAGGAAATATTACTTGTAAAAACATGGAAAAGTGAAAGAGCTCAGCATGTTTGCTGACAGAGTTTGTTGTGTCATGGAGCATAGGTGTGTAATGGGGTGTGGAGTAAGGTGAGGCTGGGAAGGTAGATTGTAAAAGGCTCTGTGTACCAGGGTGAGGTTTTGTTTTGAAGCCTTCTGAGATTTTAAGCAGCAGAGAGGCATGATCAGATTTGTGCTGAGAGACAAGTCTGGAGCAGTGTGAAAAGTCAGTGGAGAGAGAGAAGCTGAGGCCTAGTTAGGAGGTTATGCTGTAGGCCTGGCAGGCCATGCCAGTGAGGATGGAAGAGAGAAGACCCACTGGCTGGCCTTGCCTTCCATCTAGACATACATACACTTTTTTGTATCCACAGGATTACTGTGTGTCCTTAGGGAGTAAGTTGACCTCTCTGGGCCTCAGTATCCTTATCTCTAAGATGAGAGGTTTCTAACAGATCTTTTCTCTACTACTTTTTAACTGGAAGTTCCAGATAAATCTTGTCCATGATGTGCTCTTTGACATAATCAGTGTCCTTTCTTGGACCTTAGCCCCTGCTGGCTTATGGACAGAGTGGGCAGAGGCCTGGGTTAGCATGCCAGAAGCCTGTATCCCTGTCAGATACAAACTGGTCCCCCAAATAGAAACAATACAAACTCTAGTGGGTTACCAATCTTCCTGGGGGGAAAGCTATGTCACTGGTTTAGAGACTTCCACCTGCATCTTGAGGGGGTGGATAAAGCATGGTCTGAGGTCTGCTTTAATGCTGGATAAGGGCTTAGACCACAATGAGATGGCCCTGTGCCTCCTCTTCCCAGTTCCCTGGAGAACTCAGGCTCCCATTGCTAAGGCAAAAAACGGTCACAGAGGCATGTGTGAGGCCCCAGTTCGGTGTCCCCCTGCTGCACCCGTACCCTCCCCCTGCAACTTACCTCCTCCCTCTGCCCGCCTCTAACCTCTGGCCTCCAGGCAGAATACAACCGAGTGCTCTGGTGTCATGCTCTCTCTCGTGGACCTTGGCAAGTAGGCAGGAGCTGAACACACTGCCCTGAAAGTTTTTTCCAGGCAGGGGGCAAAGCGGAGGCCATTCTACAAGACAACTGAGGCTTATAAGCTGGACTTATGGAATTTCCCCAGAAGGAGCACAATGTCTCCATTCTTTGCCTCCATGAAGCCTTGACAACCCACCCCATCTACGCAGCCACATTCCCTCTCCCACCCATCCCAGCCCTCACTCTTTCCCGGGAATGATGGCTGCTTCCCAAAGGCCCTCATTCCTAGCACTGACCAGGTCAATGTGCTCAAGAGGTGTCCCGTTGCTGAAGTGTTGGGAGTGACAGATTCTCACTGTCCTTTCTAGATCCAGCTGTGCAGTAGTGTTCTGCTCCCCTCCTCCCCCAGCAGAGGCTGAAGATGGCCCACTGACCAGCGACAACTCACAGCTTTGCTGTTCATGTGAAGGGCTCCCTTCTCACCACCCTCCTTCCCGCCACCATTCTTCCGCCTTCCTCACCATCTCCCTCCAGAGCGCTTGCTGATGACCTTGTGCCACTTCCTCATATCTGGGCTTCCAATCTGAGTGTCCCTTCCACCCTGGCAGCTCTGATCTTGATATCTGATGGGCAACAGTAGGGAGGGTGGGACCTGGCCTGCTTGTACTGGATGGAGGCCCTACCTCTTACCACCTGGAGATTAATGCTGGGGGAGGAGAAAGAGAAACATTCCTAACACCCACCGCAGATGGGTAATCTGAAACTCTTTGTTAGGGTACACTGGGAGTATCTCACCAGGCTTCCCCTCCCCTCTCAAATTCTCAGCCTTTCCACCTCTCAGAGTCCTGGCTCCTGACTTAGCTCTTTCTTCTGAAGGAGACTTTCTGCTCCAGGCCTCGCAGTGGGTTCAGTCCCCCACCACCTCAGCAGCTGAAGGAGAGAGTGGGTACTTCTCTGTAACTACCCATCTTATGCTGCCTGCAAATCACAGCACCTGTGTTCTTGTCCCAGGACAGGCCTGGTCCAGTGAGGCCTCATTCAGGAGACAGCCAGATGGAGCCCCAAATACCTCCAGCAGAGTTTTTCCAGCTGCTTCCCAGGCTGGGGAGCCAGAGCATGAAGACCAGGAGTAGATACAGTTTCACGAGTGGACAGCTGTGGCGTTTTCTCTCATGGAACCTTTAGGGAAGGGAAAGAGAGCCAGTCCTTAGCTGAAGGACTAAGGAACTTGGCTCCTCTCAGTTTCCTCTGTCCTCTCTGTCAGGACCACTATCTCCCTTCTCTGGGGTACACAAATCACCTACTCCCTGCATGGAAGGCATAGAGAGGATATAGTGTATATGTGTGTCTAGAAAAACAGATCAGCCCTCAGGGCAGGCCATGAACATCAATGTCAGGTTTCTCAAGGATGAGATCAGAGTGAGCAGAAGAAAGACTGGAGCTGCCTATGTGCACATCTGGTCTATCCAATCAGTCTCCTCGAGTCATGGAGCCACAGGGCATTTTGGAGGTGAGCACTCTCACTCATTTGCCCCCTTCCCTGCTCTGTACAGTTCCGGGGCCATGCCAACTTGCATGTGTTTGAGGACTGGTGTGGCAGCTCCATCCAGCAGCTCAGGAAGAACCTGCACTTCCCTCTCTACCCCCATGTGAGTATCTGCCCCATGTCAGTGCCCACCTCGCCCCTCATCCACACGCATCCTCTCTCCACTTCCTCCGCCTCATCCCGGACTGTCTCATTGGCCCCTCGTTCTAGCCCTGTCCTTCTCACCTTTCTTTTCTGACTCATTTGGTTTCCTTAATCCTTTGGTCACGTTTCCTGATCTCTTGATTCTTTTTTGTTTTGCTCATAATACCTCCTGAGCTCCTTCTCCGAATTCCCTCCAAATTTTCAGCCATCCTCGACTTCATTTCAGTTCTAGGCTCTCTATTTGGCTCACAATACAATCTACCCAGGCCTGTCACTTAAAGGTGTGCTCATGCGCACTGGACAGAGCAGCTTGGGGAAGCCTGAGTGCTAGCCTTCATGCCACACACCCAGTCACTCTTATCCCAGTATGCTCCTTGGTCTCTTCCCACCAGCCTGTTATGGGCCTATTTCCAATTCTTTCTCTGGATAACAGTTTCCTTCCTCTTTTCCCCCCCCCACAGATCCGTACAACCCTGAGGAAGCTGGCTGTGTCCCCCAAATGGACCAACTATGGCCTCCGTATCTTTGGCTACCTGCACCCCTTCATGGATGGTGAGGCCAGCCCCAAGGCCTATCCATATCCTTCCTGCCCCAGAGTCCTACAGGGTTCCCAGAAATAAGTCAACACTAGGTGACTGACCCCTGTTGGTCCATCATCAGAGAGGGAGGAAAAATGCAGCCATGGTGATATCTCATCCAGTCCCCTCCAGACACTCTAGTCATTCTCTGATATGCTGAACCTGGAACGAATGCACCATCTCTCCCCATAAGTCTTCTCCACATTCACAGTGTTTTCCAGAGTGTAAAAAACTCGCCGTTATGGAAGGAAAACCCAGAGCATCAAGCACCCTAAAAAGAACCTAGCCACTTAGACATTGACACAGTCATGTGTCCTGTCATGTGCCCTTTGTGCCAGTATCCTTCTTGCTCTCACTTGGAAACTTTCTCTCCCATTGCCCAGGGAAAGTCCAGTTTGCCATTGCTGCAGATGACAATGCTGAATTCTGGCTGAGCCGTAATGACCAGGTCTCAGGCCTTCAGCTGCTGGCCAGTGTGGGCAAGGTAGGGTCCCAGCTCCACCCCAGAGACCTCTGCCATTGGGCCTGGAAGCCAAGACACTGAAGGAGAGCTTGACCTCATCAAAAGACTCCCATTCCATGAGCATCTGTAGTGAGGCTCCTGGGGGAGAAGGGTGAAACAGAGCATTCTTCCTCTCATCCCTAGTCTACTTTACCGAAGGATAAACTCAGGTATGGGGAGGAATAAGGAAGAGTATGAAGCTGGGGAAAGACCCCAGAAAGATTCCTCTCTGGGTCAAGACTGGGCCACATACATTATTTGGTCCTGTTGCCTAAGCTGGGGAGTTCTGTGGGAGAAAGATGAGCAGTCTTCTCATTGCAGTTCACAGTTTCCTGAAAACCTGCTGGAGGGTCAGCTGTGAATCAGCAATAAATTTGAATTTGTTTATAGCCCAAGTTTGTGCTAAGGATCCAGCCTGGGGTCTGACTCAGTGCCTTCCCAGGAAGGATTCAGTTCTTCCTGCACAAGCCACTGTTCTTAATTATTTTGTTTTTTTTCCCCCTCTCTTCATTCTCATTTTCTTCCTGCTCTTTTCTTCTTGATTTGTCTTTCTTTCATTCCTTCCTTGTCTTTCCATTCACCACTACACATGCTCCTTCACAATTTCACTTTTTCTTCTTCTTCTCCTCTTACCTTTAGACTGGAAAGGAGTGGACTGCCCCTGGAGAGTTTGGGAAATTTCAGAGTCAAATTTCCAAGCCAGTGAGGTGAGTAGGAAGTATCACAACATTCTCAAATCTAGGTCAGAGAACCGGGCTGTGTGCCACTCCTTGTCCATCCTCCGTCTTGCAGAAGTTCAGTGCTCCCCCCTGTGCATTCTGGGTAAATGGCACCTTTGACTTAAAAACCACCTGGCTCATCCTTCTTCATTTTATAGGTGAGGAAGCTGAGACTTAAAGAGGAGAGTAATTGAAGGTCAAACTATTTAGTGACACTTGGGACAAGTAAACAAGTCTCATTTCTCCTAGTCCTTGCCTTTTTTTCCTCAGAAATGTCTATACCTCTGCGGACTGAACACTGTCTGCTGTGCTGCAGGGAGTTCCTAAGTTATCCACGACTTAGTGGACTGAAGGCCCTTCTCCAGTTGTAGTGGCTGGAAGTTTGACATGCTAGAAAAAGGCATTGTAGCCCAACTTCTGAGCGCCCCCTGGTGACCAACAGAGACAGAGCAAGACACACATACAAATTATACATCGATTGGTTTGACAGTTATAATGTTGATAGTTATAATAAGACAATCTAACATGCATTGGGTACTTACTACATTTGCTAGTGTGGTGGTTAACAGCAAGGAATCTAAAGTGAGCTTGAACCAGATCCCCACTTCATCACTTACTTCTTGGATGACTTGGGAGGAAATTTACCCAAAATTTCTGTGCCTCAACATTCCGTTTATAAAAAAGGATTAAGTGAGTTAGTATATAGAAAACTCTTAGGACAATGCCTCACACACAATAGCAGTGCCAAAGGGTTAGCTGTTTCTGCTTAATTGGATTTTCCCAATTATCCTGTGGAGAATGTACTGTTGTCATAATTCATTTCATAGAGAAGATGATTGAGGTCACGCTGTTAGTAAGTGGGAGAGGGGCATTCTACCATAACTCAGATAGTTAAAGTATGAGTCCTAAGATTCTAAGGACAAAGGAGCAAGGGATGAGGAGCTTCCAGGTGGTGGGAGAGAGGGAAGAGCTGGTGTGGCGTAGTGGAGAAGGGGGTGGCCACAGTGGCCTGTGAAGACAGCCCTGTCCTCTGTTCTCCTTCTGCCAGCCTGTCAGCCTCCCGCAGGTACTACTTTGAGGTGCTGCACAAGCAGAATGATGAAGGCACTGATCACGTGGAAGTCGCAGTGAGTGCTCCCCCTTCTCCCTTGAGCCTTATTTAGAACCCAGCTACTTCCAGCCTTCCACAGCCACCCTTTCTTCTCTTCCAGTGGCGGCGCAATGATCCCGGAGCCAAGTTCACCATCATTGACTCAGTCTCGCTGTCCCTCTTCACAAGTGAGTAGGCTCTGCCCGTGGGCTGGAAATGGAGGTAAGGGAGTACAGCCCATACTTACACACCTACATACAAGGTTAAGTCCAGCAGAGGTCATCTGGCCAAGTGGGAACTGTGGAGGTGAAAACTTAAGACATTTGGTTATGACGGAGACACAGAATAATTAATGAGCAGAACTTGAGGGACCTTGAAGTCAGTGATCCTTACCCCTCAGGCTCACTGATCTCTTTGAGATCCTGCTAAGCCTTCTGAGCCCTTGCCTTGTCCACCATCACACATTTTTTATACAACTGTATGAAAACCCAGAGACTTTGACACTCACCCCAAATTTGAAAACTTCTGGTTAAGTCCATCCCCTACTTAACAGAACTATGGTTCTTATAGCATCATAGCTACAGAGAGAACTTTCTCACCTGCATTAAATTTGCAGCAGATTAAGTTTTCAGTTATATTCCTCATTGTTTGTGGTTTCATAGGACCATTCCTATCCAGAGGACCCCCATTGAAAAATTGTCCTCGGTAAGCTTCTCTGAAGGAAGCTCTGGTGGCGTAGTGGTAAGAAGCTGTGTTGCCAACCCAAAGGCACATGGTTCAAATTCACCGGCTGCTCTGTGGGAGAAAGATGGGCAGTCTTCTCTCAGGCAGTTTAAAGCCTCTGAGACAGCTGGAGGGTCAGCTGTAAGTCAGCTTTGACTCAGTGACACACAACCATCACCAGCTTCTCTGGGAGGTGGGGCCATGTGGGTAGCATTGTTGACAGAACCTGAAGGGCTAGAGTCCCAAAGAGGAAGGGAAAGGCAAGTGCTGGAAAAGAGCAGAGAGACAGTGGGAAGTGTGTGAGTTAGAGGAGGGCAGCATGGGGAGAGAAAAGGAAAGGTCTGAATTCACACGAGAAGGAAGCAGTATGGAACAGGCAGGGGTGGGAAAAGGAAGTTGCTGGTGACCAATGTAAGATGCTACCAAATGATACAGAAGAGGCAGTTTATGAACTGCTGGAGTGAAGGATTTGGAATCCATAGACTTAATGTGGGGAGCTCTGGTGGCCTAGTGGCAAGAAGCTGTGCTGCAATCCCAAAAGGCGTGCGATTCAAGGCCACCAGCTGCTCTGCAGGAGAAGGAATGGGCAGTCTCCTCCCATGCGATTAATTGCCTCTGAAAACCTGCTGGAGGATCAGCTATGAGTTTCTTCTGATTTGACAGAACATAAAAACAACAATGTCAACCTAGCAAACAAGAAGCACATGGCAAGGTTTAGATGTGAAGCTACTGTGGTGGACCAGGTGTGAGTATACTCCTGCAGAGAGCGAAGGGCTCGCTCTGGTGCTCAAGGCAAATCAACAGAAGAAGGCACAGAACAAAGACAGGCGGCCTGTCCCGCAGTTTAGTTTTATTAGACGAGGAAAGGAGGAGGGTAGGAATGAAGCAACTTGAAGATAAGAGTAGGAAGGAGAAAAAGATGTTGTGGTTGTGGTTGTTAGGTGCCTTTGAGTCAGTTCTAGCTCATAGTGACCCCTGTCTACGTACAATAGACCGGTATTCTACCCAGTCCTGCGTCATCCTCATAATCTGACGTGTAAACTCATTGTTGCTGTCACTTTGTCAGTCCATCTGGGTGCGGGGCTTCCTAGGTTTCACTGACTCTTTACTTTCACAAGCACAATGTCCTTTTCAGGGGACCAGCCCCTCTTGATAATGTTCCCAAAGTTTATAAGACAAAGTTTCACCATCCTTGTTTTTAAGGAGCACTGTGGCACCTTTTCCAAGACATATTTGTTTGTTCTGTTGGCAGTCTGTGGTATGTTCGACATCTTTACAGTTTAGAGACATCTGTCCTTCTGTCTTCTTTATTCATTGTTCAATTTCACATGCGTATGAAACAAAAATACCATGGCTTGGACCAGGGGCACATTAGCCTTTAAAGTGACATCCTTTTTAGTACTCCCCCCCTTTTAGTGCTTTAAAGAGTTTCTTGGCAGCAGATTTGTTCATTGTAACACATCTTTTGATTTCTTGACTGCTGCTTTTGTTTTCTTTGACTGTCAAAAATAATAAAAATTGATTTCTTGAACGCTGCATGAGTGTTGATTCTTGATCAGTAAAATGAAATCCTTCACAGCTTTAGTCCTTTCTCCATTTATCACAGTGTTTCCTATTGGCCCACCTAAGAGGATTTTTGTTTTCAAGTCCTCCTCACAGCAACAGAGCTCTAATTATGTAGCCCATACCAAGTTGTACTGTTACTCCACAAGTTAGCAATTTAGACTTTGGCAGTTCAAATCCACTGTTGGCTCCATGGGAGAAAGATAAAAAATTCTCCTCCCGTGAGATTTAGAGCCTCAGAAAGTCCACTAAAGGGTCTGAATTTGAGTTGCTTTCTGTGTATTTGTATAGTGGAGTTTTCAGTTACTCATATTTGACCACCAGGGGGTCTTAGGGTACCAGAACAAACAAACAATCCTGCTGGGAGTGAGGTCATTTTGGTTCATAGCAACCCTGTATGAAGGGAACTCTGGTGGCCTATGATAAGAAGCTACACTGCAATCCTGAAGGTGCGTGGTTCAAATCCACCAGTTGTACCACAGGAGAACAACCGTCAATCTCCTCCTGTGCGATTTGAAAACCCACTTGAGGGTCAGCTATGGGTCAGTTCTATTTCAGTGGTTCACAACAACAGTAACAAACAGCAACTCTGTAGGGCAGAAAAGATTTAGGATTTCCAAGCTTATAAATCTTTGTGGAAGTAGATTACTCATGCAATCAAATTATTTCTTATGCAGAACAGCCAATAGTTTTGACTTTTGGCTGGTAAATCAGTGCCTTCACCTAGCACCACCAGAGCTCCTTTCCTCTTGGGAGTCATTGATGTGTGCATTTAAAAAGACTTCAGAGCCTGAACTCTAGACCTAACCTACCTGGCTACAAATCCAGCTTTTCCACTTACTGGTTGTGTGACAAGGAGCCCTGTTGGTGCAATGGTTAAGTGCTTTACTGCTAACCAAAAGGCTGGTTGTTTGAATCCACTAGCTTCTGTATAGAAGAAAAACCTTGGCGGTGTGTTTCTGTAAAGATTACAGCTTTGTTAAATGCTGGCGAGGTTGTGGAAAAATTGGAACCCTTATTCACTGTTGGTGGGAGTGTAAAATGGTGTAACCATTGTGGAAAGTGGTGTGGCGCTTTCTCAAAAAGTTGCAAATAGAGAACCATTTGACCCAGCAATTCCACTACTGGGAATATACCCTAAAGAGACCATAACTGACATCCAAGCAGATATATGCACACTCAGGTTCACCGTGGCTTTGTTCACAATAGCTAGGAGTTGGAAACAGCCTAAGTGCCCATCAACAAACGAATGGATAGAGAAGTTGTGGTATATTCACACAATGGAATACTACGCTGCATTGAAAAACAAGGAACTCATGCAATATAATTCAGAGTGGGTGACCCTGGAGGACATTATGCTGAGTTAAGGAACTCAGTCACAAAAGGACAAATATTGCATGGTGCCACTGTTGTAGAAAGTGACTGAGAAAAACTGGATAAATTATGTATACTGAACTGAAACAGATGAGGGAGAGAACAGTTTAAAAGTGATATATGATAGCATATTATGATTGTCACAGGAATCCAGAATTAAGGTTGCATAGTGGAGTGCATTTGGGGCGGGGGGTGGGGAGGGGGCAGGTGGCAGGTGTGGAGGGGATTGTGTACCAACGAAGAAGTTTATCTTTTGCTTTTCAAAGAGAGGAGCGAACGGGGGGGTTAAAGAAACAAGTGTAACAATGAATGAATTAAAATCCAGAATCTCTGTAAATGTTCATTAAAATGAATTAAAAAAATTAAAAAATATAATAACAAACACTTTTAAAAATAAAAAAAAGAAATGACATTACCAAAAAAATGTGGTAATATATTAAAAAAAAAAAAAAGATTACAGCTTTGTTAATCCTTTAGGCAGTTCTGGTCAGTCTTCCCATTGTTAAGAGTTCAAATCAACTTGAGAATAAATGACAACTGAGTTGTGTTACATTAGGCAAGTTACTTTGAAGATTCATAAACTTTAGTCTCTATACAATTACCTATTCTTATCATTCTGTGTAAGGATATGAAAAGATCACGGAATATTTGTCCTTTTGTAATTGACTTATTTCACTGTTTTCAAGGCTCGCCTATGTTTTAATATGCATCAAAAATTCAGTTCTCTCTAGGATTGAGTAGTATTTCATTGTATATATATATCATATTTTATTTATCCATCCAGTATTTATAATGTATTTATAATGTATTTATAATGATAGATCTCCAGTAGTTAGCATTAAAGCATTTTGAGGAAGAAGTGTCTTTTTCCAACTCACCTGAGATTATGGTGTGGAATAGCCCTGGGTCTGGTGCAAGAATCATAGAAAGACAAGTAGCTAAAGCTACAGATTAGGATGAGTGGTGGTGGGTATCCCATGCTGCTGCACTGGGATACAGAACCCTGTGCAAATCATCCCTTGTCCTAAGTGGATTCCTGCCTCTCAGAGAGACAGGGGAGCTGGTTATGAGCTGGGCTTATTCCAGGACTCACAGCTTCTCTTTGTTCCTTCCTCCCTGGGGCTCAGATGAGACAATCCTCAGGATGGATGAGGTGGGCCACATCCCACAGACGGCAGCCAGCCACACAGAGTTCCCAGACGCCCTTCCCAGAGATGAGCAGCCCCCCGCTGACATGCTGCGGCCTGACCCTCGGGACTCCCTCTACCGAGGTAAGAATTTGGCCACATACCTTCAACTCCCCTTATGTCTGGGGACAGTGTATCAGTAGGTCCAGAGGATGCTGGCACGTGGTAGGAAGAGGAATGCGGGGTGGGGAATATTCACGGGACTTAGTTCCTGCACAGTATCCTGAAAGTTATAGAGTGTTGGGGTTCTTCTTTTTGTAGTAAAAGGCGGGGCTTTGGTGGATCACTGGTTAAAATATTCAAGGCTGCTAGCCAAAAGGTCAGGGGTTCAAACTCACCAGCTGTTCTGCAAGAGAAAAATGAGGCAGTGTGCTTCTGTAAAGATTTATAGCCCACAGGGAATCCTATGAAGCGGTTATACTCAGTCCTGTAAGGTGATAGTGTCAATCATAGCACACCTACAGAAAAGTACAAAATACGTGTGTTATGACTTAACAGTTACACAGTCACTGCGGAGGATATGTTTGTATAACTAACACAGACCAGGAAATAGAATTTGACCCTGGAAGTCCTTCATGCACTCCTCCTGAATTACAAATATTACAGTTGGAGTCCCACTCATGTTTTCCAGTGAGAGGAGTATGTTCACACTGAGGTGCGAGAGTCTGTGTGCATTCTTCCTGCTGACAGTTTTGCATTTTAAAAAATTACATCTGAAAAAAAAGGACAAATGGAACAAAAGGGGATGCTTGACCTAAGGAAGGAGTTATTGATACTTAAAAAAAAATTATATCACTTTTCTGCATTTGCTTTGTTTTTAGGGTTCTTAATACTGTACTGGGGTGAGGGCTTTGTGGCCTCTTGGATTTTTATAAGCTTTTGCTGTAGTGAAAGGAGCTCTGGTGGCACAACGTTAAGCGATTGGCTGCTAATAAAAAGGTTAACAATTTAAACCCAGCAGCTGCTCGGTGAGAGAGAAAACCTGGTGATCTGCTTCCATAAAAAATGCCCAGAAAATGCCGTTGGGCAGTTCTCCTCTATCACGTGGCGCTGCTGTGAGTTGAAAGCATCTCGACAGCACCTAGCAAATTCTGTGCCCTATACCTGGGGCTGCGTGCTGAGTCCTATGCCACTAAGGTGCTCCTTGAGTGCTCCTGCCCCAGGAGAGTGGTGTCACCCTGAGTCTGGCAGCTGCTGCTAATGGTTAGTGACTGGCCACAGCTGCCACTGGTGAATGGAGAAGGGTCCTGCTTGGAGCAGAGGACTGCAGCCCTCACCCTGTGCCAGGAGGCTCTGTACTCGTGACACTCTCTGGCTCTCAACCTTACCCCCCTCCTTTTTCTCTCAGTGCCTCTGATCCCTAAGTCTCATCTCCGCCACGTCCTGCCTGATTGTCCCTACAAACCCAGCTACCTGGTGGATGGGCTCCCTCTGCAGCGCTACCAGGGACTCCGGTTTGTAAGTCTTGGGTGCCTGAGCAGTGGGGGGACAAGAGTGGAAGAGGGTTTACTGCCCACGTCTAGGATGGGAGGTGGTGAGGACAACCTTGCCCTGGTCCCCACGCCCTAGCCCTGGGTTAAACACACTTACTTTCCAAATTTCCTCTGCTGCCAGTGGACTTCCCTGCACAGTGGGAATTTTATTGCTTTAAGAACCTACCTTCAACTATGCCCCAGTGACATCAGGGGACCTGCCCAAGACTCCCTAATCTCCCTGATGCTAGGACCATGCAGCTCTGCCTTGCCTGGGGCAGTCCTACCACTGGTCAGTCAGCACCTTGCCTACAAGTGAACTTGTAGGCAGGGTGCTGGGGAAGATCCAGCTACGGAGGTGTAGTTAGCTTTAGAGACTTTCTCTATCTATAGGAACTGAGGAGGCAGAATGAACATGACATCATTCTAGTGTTCTAGATGTCTGTTTATCGGGTTGTAGAGATGATTATGTAGAGAATGCTAGAGGCAGCAGGAAAGAGGTCAGAAATCATCCATCAGCTGAGAGGATGGATGGGTTATAATTGAGAAGTGTGGACATGGAGATGACTGGAGCTATATTTAAAGGGGCCAATGGAAACAGTAAATACAGAGAAGGAGACTGTAAAAGTAACAGGGATCAGATGGCAGAGGAAACAGGGAGTGGTCCTGATTGCTGCTGAGGCATGAGCTGGACAGAGATGAGGATGACGTGGTTTACAGAGCTTGACTCAGAGGTAGCCTTTAGTCCAGAGAGACCAGGAGAGGAGACAAGGAATGGAATCCCGGTCTAAGTAAGACCAGTGCTTCATTCAAAGCCACCTTGGGCAAGTCCCTTGGAGCCCTGTATGATCCCACTTGGGGATTTCTCATCCCCAAGGCCCTGTCCTCTTTCTGCTACTGCTTCCATCCTTCCAGGTCCACCTGTCCTATGTTTACCCCAACGACTACACCCGCCTGAGCCACATGGAGACTCAGAACAAATGCTTTTACCAGGAAAGCACCTACTACCAGGATAGGTGAGTGACACTGAGTGGGGCAGGAACTTGCCTTATAGGGGGCTCTTCAACATGAGCTACAGATCAGGGCTATTCTCACACCAGTCACAGGCATATCTGCTCACCAGCCTCTTCCCTTCACTCCAGCCCAGAGCAGGACTTCAGACTCTTGCTGGATGTCCAGTGGAGCCAGGACTGGGCTCCCGCTATAGCCTGCAGGACCCTCAGCACCATCTCCACCTCCCTTCCTCCCACAGGCTCAGCTTTCAGGAGTACATCAAGATTGACCAGCCTGACAAGCAGGGGCCGGAGCCGCCAGGTACAGGGTGACCGCTGAAGCCTCCAGGTCAGGCGGGGAGGGGTGACCACAGTCTGTTTCTAAGGGAAGGTCAGAACCTACCAGCCCTGCCCTTGAAGAGCTTAACATCCAACCCCTGTCCTCACATGCAGTTCTCGGCAAGGCACATGTAGAAAATGGCTCTATTTTTTTTCTTTAAATCTTCTTTATCTTGGTCTTGTTGAGACAATAAACATCCAGTTTTGTTTCTACGTGTACAATTTACTGATTTTTATTATATTCCTCAAGTTGTGCAACCATTTTCATACTCTTTTTCTGAGCTGTTAGAAATGGCACTAAATTTTTTCCCTAGTTTTATTTTTACTGTTGCACATTTTCTTCCCTCTCCCCACACTCCCCAAATGGCACTACTTTTAGCAGCATGCTGGGATCAGCTGAAGAGATTTGGAGCCCTGGGATTTACTTGCGTTCTTTGGGCAGCTTTCAGCCTCTGACACACCATTTGGGAAAACTCAGCTCTAGCAAAGCACACCTTGCTGAGGTATCAGGCTTATTGGGACCATTTGTTGGATCCCTATGTGTCCCAGGCCTCTGCTAGCTCTTCATGTACTTTCTCTCACTCAAGCCTCACAGCCACCTTGTGGGAGATGGATTATTGTTCCTTTTATACATGGGAAGAAATGAAATCAACTGGGGTTGAGTCAAACATCCAAGGCCCCATAATATATGAGTGATAGAGGCACTGAGTATGCCACACACATGATCATCAGCCATCGGTGTGTCTTACTGGGAGAAAGGTGGAAACCTCCTGATGTGATACATGAGGAATGATTGTTATTAATGATGTGACCTTGCAGTTTCTGAAGAGGACCTTCTGGAAGATTCCCCATATGGAGATGTGGTAGAAGAGACTCCTGCTGCCAATAACCAGGACCTTCGGGTGCCCATCTCAACCCCTGGACGGGAGCAGGAGGTCACTGACTACCATCTCCGAAGCCTTCGCAAGCTCCTGGCTCAGTCTCAGAAGGGCCTGCTGGTGCCCTTTTCCAAACAGAACATCACATCTCCCTCTCTAGTGAAGACAAGTGACATCCCAGCCCAGCAACCAGAGAAGAAGGAGAGAAAACCCAGTCCTGAACCCAGCCGAGAGTCTCTTCGTTCTCCCCAGTGGCTCACTGGGCACCTGGCAGGGAACCTGCCTCAAACTAAGAGGCCTGGGCCCCCTGGCGATAGCCCCAGGAAAACTCTAGAAGAGTCCCAGTGGCTAAACCAAGTGGAGTCATTCATTGCAGAGCAGAGGAGGGGAGACAGGATGGAGCCTCAGATGCCCAAGAGAGGTTGGCCTGGAGAGGAAGAGGAGGAGGTGGTGGTGGCAGCTGGCCAGGAAGGACAAGTGGAGGGAGAGGAAGAGGGAGAAGAAGAGGAAGAGGATGTGAGCGAGGTATTCGAATATGTGCCCGTGTTTGACCCGATCGTGAACTGGGACCAAACCTTTAGTGCCCGGAACCTCGACTTCCAAGCCCTGCGGTCTGACTGGATTGATCTGAACTGTAACACGTCCGGCAACCTTCTGCTCCCAGAGCAGGAGGCTCTTGAGGTCACGCGGGTCTTCTTGAAGAAGCTCAACCAGAGGAGCCGGGGGTAAGGTAAAGGGCTCTCCTGGGGCCAGGGACAATGGCAGCCAGTAGTTCCCTCCGGCTGTAGACATGGTGGGACTTGCCCCTCATCACCCCCAGGTTCCTGGGAAAGGCATGATGCCCTGATTCCCTCCTGGGAGACAATCTGGGCCAGTCAGGTGCTTGTTCTATTAGCAGCAAAGGTTCTAACACCCCCTCACTCAAGAAAGGAACAAGCAAAAAGACACAACAGACAAAGCTAGGGATAAAAAGGGTGTGTGTTGGGGGGTAGGGAGGTGGGGGTGGGGAAATGATAGCTCCAGAAGTTTTAGAAGGCCTGGAGCATGAGGTATGGCTCTTGTTCCTTGGCTTTTTGCTTTTTCATTTAACTAACATTTTAAAGATAAAAGTCATCATTTTAAAGTATAAATTCTGTTTTTTAACAGTCACAGATTAAGCAACAATCACCATTCTCTAATCCTAGGACATTTTCATCACCTTAAAAGGAATTTTCATGCTCATGACCACTAACAGTCACTGTCTGCTCGCCCTGGTCCCTGGCAACCAGTACTACTTTCTACCTTCAGGCATTTGCCTGTCCTGGATAGTTCATGTCAATGGGACTATGTGATAGTTCTTAGTGTTTTCAAGGCTCTTTGGTGTTTGAGCATATTATGAGTACTTCTTTCTAATGACTAAAATTTTCATCCACTGAAGAGCCCTGGCGACCTTGATGGTGTAATGGTCAAATGCTCAGCTGCTAACTCCGAGTGGACATTTCAGAGCTACTCGACCTGGTGACCTGCTCTGTCCTGTGCAGCCAGTTCTCTTCCTGTACAGTACGCTCACTCTGAGCTGGAAGTGAGCTCAGTGGCGAATGGCACAAACCAATATTCCATCGCACAGATATGCCACGTTTTGTCTCGTCCTCACTAACTGGACATTTGGGTTGTTTCTGCTTTTTAACTACATGAATAATGCTACTGTGAACATTCTTGTGGAAGTTTTTATGTGGATCTATGTCCTGGATGTATTCCTGGGAGTAGAATTGCTAATTCATATAGTAACTCAGGTGTTCAATGTTTTGAGGAACTGCCGGGCTATTTCCCAAAGTGGTTGCACCGTTGACATTTTCATCAGCCTGTTTGAGGGCTCCCTTTCCCCCATCCCTTCGTTGACATGTGTTACTATCTTAATTGAAGTTATCCTAGTGAGTATCTCATTGTGAATTTGATTTGTATTTCCCTAATGACTAGTACTGAGCTAGACAGTCAACATTTACCTAATAGCCCATGTGTCTTATGCATTTTTTCTTTAATTTGGATAGAGCATTTTATTAATAAGGGTCAACTTCTCAAGAAGACCGTTCCCTGGGACCCTGCTCGCTCACTATAAATGCTTAGGACAGGACCGTAAAGCTGTAAGAAACCTCAGAGGTCATCAGACTCGATGAGTACGCTTGTAAAGTAGAAGGCATTGAATCCTAGAGAAGTTGAGCATCTTGAGGCCCTATATCTAGCCAGTTGGCAAAACCATGCTTCCCCAGAGTGTGGAAAGGCATTACTTAAGCCCCTCTCCTCTTCTCCTCTAGGAGGTACCAGCTACAGCGCATTGTGAATGTGGAAAAACGACAGGACCAGCTGCGTGGGGGGCGCTACCTCCTGGAGCTTGAACTGCTGGACCAAGGCCAGCGCCTGGTACGGCTCTCGGAGTATGTGTCCACACGAGGCTGGCAGGGCATCGACCCACCTGGTGGGGAGGAAGTCGAGCCTCGGAACCTGCAAGGCCTGGTCTGGGACCCACACAGTCGCCGGCAACGTGGCCGAGCCCAAGACCCAAAGCTGTGCTGGCCCCAGGGCTTCTCCTGGAATCACCGAGCCGTGGTGCACTTCATCGTGCCTGGTGAGCTTCAAGCTGAGCCCGAGTGCTGGAACCAGGGCAGAGTTCCTAACAGGAGCATGAGCCCCTAGGTCTGATCACTAATTTGACCTCATAACAATTTGTGAGAGAGGCTCTTTTACCAGGGGAGGAAATTGAGGTCCACAAAATAAAAGTATTCTTATCGATGGATATATGACTAGTAAAGGTTAGAGGGAGGAATTGATCCTGGAACAAACAAGTCTGTTGTGGAGGAAGTACAGAGTGCTCCTTAGAGGCAAGAACGGTAAAGCTTCATCTCTATACTTTGGACATATGTTGGAAAAATATATCGTTCTTGGAAAAGTATAGAGTCTGAAAGAGAAGACCCTCAAGGAGATGTATTGACATGGTGACTGCTACCATGGGCTTAAGCATGGGGGAGAGTGTGAGGACGGTGCCAGATAAGGTAGGAGTTTGCTCTGTTGTTCATAGGATTGATTGCTATGAGTTGCATTTAACTTGATGCTACCAACATTCCAACATCTTAGCAGGCTTCAGGGTCAGGAATGATAATAGTTGAAGTTGTTATGTGATGGGATACCACTGACCTGAAATTAAGACAAGGAGGATACTTACTAAGGTGGACTGGATGATTGTTTGGGGTTCTTTTTAAACATTGAAAATATTAATTTATAATTTTTTTCATTATTGCACATTTTCTTCTCCCCAGCTGTTCCTACAATGCATCCTTGTTCCAGATTGTTGTCATACATAAAATGCCTAATCATATATTCCTTCCAGACAATTCTTCCCCTCTTCTGATGATGTTCATTATCTAGTCACTCTTTTAGCATTCTTTCCTCACCCCATACCCCCATGTCTGTCCTATTTTATAACAATGGTGTTAGGCAGTATTTGTCCTTTTATGACTGAGATCTTTCACTCAGCATAATGTCCTCTGGCCTCCCCCATGTTGTGTGATGTTTTATGAGTTCATTGTTTTTCAGTGTTGTGTAGTACTCCATTGTGTGAATGTACCATAGTTTTTCTTTCCATTCATTTGTTGATTTGAAGATTGGCTGGATTTTATGAGAAGGGAAACATAGAATAGCAGGAGCACAATAATGGGATGTAACAGGTAATAAAGGATGATAATACAGTGGACAGATCTCGGGGTTTTATGACAAGAGGTTGTCAGGGTGCTCTGGGTAGAATTGACTCCAGCCCAAGATCCTCTCATGGCCTGGGAAGGTGTACAGGGTACAAGATACAGAGGCGCCTTCAGCTGTGAGCTGTCCCTCTGTCCTGTGTCACTGTGTCTCATCGCTGAGGGCTTCCCAGAGTTGCATTATCTCCCAGGAAGAGGACTCTTAACACAAGCTGTCACCAAGAATAGGGGTGCTGACCTCTGACCACCTCTGTTTCCTGTCCACTGAGGTAGTAAAGAACCAGGCACGCTGGGTGCAGCAGTTCATCAGAGACATGGAAAGGCTGTTCCAAGTCACTGGTGACCCACACTTCAATATCATCATCACCGACTACAGCAGCGAGGACATGGATGTTGAGATGGCGCTGAAGAGGTCCAAGCTGCGGAGGTGAGGTGGGCCCTTGGTTCTTCAAGTCTCAGGACTGCTGGGTCACGTGTGGGGCCAGCAGCCCACTCAGCTCTCCTGATTCCTGGGCTCTGCCTTTGCCCAGAGGACCCACCTGCACATAACCCCATCTCTTCTCTGCGCCTGCCGTTTTCCTTCAGGTGACCACATTGGAGGTCCTGATACTCTGCCTTCTCTTTTCTCTCTTCATCCTACAGCTACCAGTACATGAAGCTAAGCGGAAACTTTGAGCGTTCGGCTGGCCTTCAGGCTGGCATAGACCTGGTGAAGGTGAGTTGCCTGGGAAGGGCTTGGGAAGTGTGAGTAAAGACTGGCAAGAGATATTTAGGTTGGCTCCTGGAGGGCAGAAGAGTAAGGTGGAAATATCTGCTTTGCCCCTCATCCACAATGCTTGGGATTCAGAAGGAATGGGAAGAGCTCAGAATCCCCCCTCTGATTGTTAAGAACTACACTGATAAGGGCTAGTACTGTGGGACTCTTTCCAACAATTTGTTTTGTGGAGCTTTGAAAATCATTTCACTGCGGGAAGAGCCTAGAGATTGTAGAGAGTGACTTGGCCTCAACCTTGGTCAGTTGGACATGTTGACCCTGCCTGCATCTGTCCCCAGGACTCACACAGCATCATCTTCCTCTGCGACCTCCATATCCACTTCCCAGCTGGAGTCATTGACATCATCCGGAAGCACTGTGTGGAGGGCAAGATGGCCTTCGCCCCTATGGTGATGAGGCTGAATTGTGGGGCCACCCCCCAGTGGCCTGAGGGTGAGTCTTGGCCTACCCTCAAAGACTACTCTGGCCTGGACCCCTGAGTAGAACACGGTCATGTCTGCCAGTGTCAGCATCTCCTCCTATTGCCCCAGTTCCTGCTGCCCCTACTCAGCTGAACGGTCCACCAGAGGAGGGCCCCGAGAGCTATGGCAGCAGCAAACATTTCCAGTCTCATGATCCCCTTCATTCATTGATCATGTATGTCTTTAACGATTATTACGTGCCTCTCTGAGGATATATGTTCCTGCCTCTGGAAAGGAAAACAGACAAGGAAACCGATACTCAGCTGCACGTTCAGTGGCTGTTGTTATTAGAGTCTGTCTGTAAGAGTGTTGTCGGCCCTTTGGTTTGATGGACCTTGGTTAATGGTCATCTTGCAAAACAGGCAAGGGACTTTTTCAGAGGAGACAGGTTTGAGTTCAGCTGACCTCATCCAGCACATTAAGGCCATCTCTCCTTTCCCTTCTCAGAAAACTTTGGGAACACATTCTGGGGTTCCAGTCCTTCCTCCTTGTCCCATGAGTCGAGCCTGACCTGGTCTTGTTTCTTGTTTGTCCACAGGCTACTGGGAGGTGAATGGGTTCGGGCTACTCGGCATCTACAAGTCAGACCTGGACAGAATCGGAGGCATGAACACCAAGGAGTTCCGAGACCGTTGGGGCGGGGAGGACTGGGAGCTGCTAGACAGGTAACTGTGGACAAGAAAGCATCTGAGAGAGGCTGGAATTTGATCCTGGAAGCTTCTCTGGGGAGGGAACAAAACTAGACCGGCAAATGATCCCCCAGCCACAGACTCCTAACACATAAGCCAGTCAAATGTGATGCAAAGAGCACAGAAACTAGTGGAGGCTCTTCATCTTACTCATAGCTGACCCTCCAGTGGATTTTCCAAGGCTGTAAATCACATGGAAGAAGATTACCCATCTTTCTCTCTCAGAGCTGAGGGTGGATTTGAACCTCCAGAGAGATACCGCCTTTGGGTTAGCAGCACAACTCTATACTGACTATGCTACCAGAGCTCCCCTCAGCCACTTATTAGAGGTCAATTTTAGCCCAGTGAGACTCAGTTTCTATATATATGGTGATAGCGATGGGTACAGGACAATACTTCTCTGTCCATGTCACAGGGCTTCTGTAGAAACTAAAGATATGGAAAAAAATATAGTAAGCTGTCCGGGGGCGTGGGGGGGTGGGGTGGATGGATTGTTGAGCTATACAAACATAGCTTGTTTGCTGTTTCTGATGAGGATTAGGGTGGAATATTGACTCCGTAATGGGTGTGATATGATGTGGTTCAGCCTCCTATTTAAAAACGTGTTTAGTCAGCAATGTGGGGCTGGGATCCAGTTTAGAAGTCATCTGCAGCAGCTGGATTCTACAGAAGCTTGTTTGCTGGTTCTGGTGAGAATTAGGGTGGAATGTTGGGTGTAAGATGATGTGATTCAGCCTCCTATTTAAAAACACATTTCTAAGTGGTATAGCATTAGTCCGTCCGTTTGCTGTACATAGGTAGCTTGTGGTTGCTACGAGGCTGAACACTGTGACACTGATGTGTCTAATGCAATAATGGTTACCCATGGTGGACAGTGTTTGGTGGAGCTCCCCAATTAAAACAAGCTTGAAAGTAGGAGTGGCATCCATTTCCAAAATAGCTTGCCTCTGGAAACTCTTTGAACTTGGAGAAACGATGAAAGTTATTCAAGTGTTCAGGCATTTCATTCATAGGGTCGCTATGAGTTGTCTATGAATCGACGGCATGTAAAAACAACATATAAACATAAATGATAATGTTCTCAGTACCAAGCAAGGCAGTCTGTAAGATTATGACACCATTTTCTCTAACTAGATATTAGCCTTCATCCCCTCCACAACTGCCCAGAGAAGGAGGCTAAAATTATGCGAGTGTGTAAGAGAGACACAGAGAACAGGTCAGGAAAGAATTCTGCCAGCATGAGACTGTGTGCTCCACTAGAGGACAACAGGATTTCCAGAAGATTCTGCATCCGGAAAAGTTAAGGGAAAAGGGAGTTTTGGAGAGGAGGAAATAGTCAATGGTGTGAAAAGGCTCAGAGAGAAGGCTCATGGGACAAGCTGGCAGCCTTGTCAAATGGGCTAGAGGGCTATCTTAACAGGAAGCAAGATTCTGCAGTGAGTAGTTACTAGTCAGTAGGAGTGTGAGGACAGTGAAGATGGTGCAGAAGTGGAAGCTGTGCTGGATACGTGTCTTCTTTCAAGAAGTTTACTGCCAAAAGAAGGACAGAAAGAAGATGGTACCTTGAGATATGAGCTTAAAGGGGAAATGGACAAGAGAGATGGGGTAAAAGCTCTACAAAGGGTATAATCTGTCACTAGTTTAACAGAGTAGGTAGACAAGCAGAGTCAGGAGCACCTCGGGAGGGGACACTTGGGCAAAGACTATTCTTCCTGAGAGATGAGTATCTTCCCAGAGCCTATCATTTGCCTGAAAATTGAGTCATGAGAGTGATTTCATGTCCAGATTTGAAGGATAAATAAGGGCCATAGTTTTGGGGTTCCCCCAAGCTTTATAAGACCGGTAAAGCGCTTATAGAGCTCCGGTGGCCTAGTGGCAAGAAGCTGCATTGCAATCCCAAAGGCACGGGGTTCGAGGCCACCAGCTGTTCAGTGGGAGAAGGATGGGCAGTTTCCTCTTGTGCAATTAATAACCTCTGAAAACTCATTGGAGGGACAGCTATGGGTTGGTTCCGACTCAACAGTACACAATTACAACAACAAAGCCATTATGTTTTATTATTTGAGCTTCCGTCCTTTTTTCTCTCCCACTCTATCCAGGACCTCCTGTTACTCTTTTCAGAGTGGATAGCAGCATAATTGGGCACCATCTAGTCCTTTTTACCTCAGGGTTCTAGAAACTGGTTCATATGGTCCATTCGTCCTTTGTACTGTTTCTTTGAATCTTTTCTTCACTCTTCATTGCTCCAAACTAAAAGACCTCTTTAAAGTGTCAGCAAAGCAAAAATGGCACTTTGAGATGACACTTAAGGTGTGCCTGACTTAAGGCATTGTGCTTACCTCATATGCATGTGAAAACCAGACATTTGAACTATACTATTGGCAAAGAATATTGACTACACCATGGACAAACAGAAGAACAAAGCAGTTTGTCTTCTAAAAAATGGAGCCAAATTGCTCCATAGAAGTGGAACAATGAATAAATGGAAATCTTAAGTCTCTGTAAACTTTCATTAAAATTAATGAAAAAAGAAAAAAAAAGAGGGGAGAAAAAGCCCAAAACAAAAAAAACCCCACTACACAATATGAGTGAGCCTGAGAGAGATTGTGATGAGTGAAATATCTTGGTCACAAAAGGACATATGCTGCATAACACCACTGTTATAAAATAGGACTGTTGTAGGGGGCTGGTGAGAAATTTAGGAAGGGTAGCTAGATAATGAACACTGCATTGGAACAGATGAGGGGAAGAACTGTCTGAAAGGAATTTATGATTAGACATTATATGGATGACAACAATCTGGAACAAGGAGGTGTTGTTAATTGGACTGGGGAGGGAGAGGAAGGGCGAGAGGAAACTGGACAACAGTGAATGAATGAAAACTCAACCTTTCTGTGAATTTTTATTAAAAATCACGATTTATAAAAAAACAAAACCCCAAAAATATTCTTTTTGCCCATAAAAAAAAATAAAAAAGAAAGAACAAGGCTAGAAAATTCTTCCCTGGGAAATACTGTTGACACCTATCCTGGTGGGCATTAAAGCTAATGATTAAATTGATGCTCAAGTCTAAAGGGGGAAAAAAGAAGATGGTGAGACTTCTCCATATGTTGAACATGTTGTCAGGAGGAATCAGTCCCCAGAGAGGACAGTCATGCGTGGTAAAGGAGAGGGTGGACATGAGAGTCTGACGGCCTGTCTGCAATAATGGGTTCAGGCATAGCAACCATTATGAGGATGGTGCCCGACTTGACAGTTCTGTTGTCCATGTTAATACATGAGTAGGATTCAACCTTACAGTGTCTAACAACACACCACTACCTCATTCCCACACACCCCTCCTCCCTCCTCTCTGTGGTAGATCTCATCTTCTCCTTTCCCAGATAAGAAAGCAGAGTCTTGAAGAGAAGTTAACAACTTGTCCCAAATCTTACAGCTAGTGTTGTACCCAAGACTTAAAAATCAGGTCTGTTTATGCTTTCCTTCCCGTCCCTGGAAGAAGGAAAAGGAAGAGGATAATGCTAAGAGAATTTAAGGTGAAAAAGAAGGAAGTTGTGGGAGCTTATTTCAAATAACCCAAATGTGACAGAGCTAGATCAAAGATGGCCCCAAAGCAGATGGAAGCCATGATTTGAGAAGCCGAGTCTTGCAGCTTCCTCCATCCTTGATCTTCATGCCAGACTAGACCCAAGGAGAGAGAGATTGCTCCCAATTCCACACCTATTCCCAGCCCTATCAGAGAAATTTTCAATGAGCTACACATACCAGAAAGTCCCAAAATGTCCTAGAGATAGTCCCCTGTTCCCACCCTCTGCGTCCAGCCAACACAAGTGGAGTTAATTCATAGTCCCTCATGATTAATTCAGTTATTGGACATTTAGTGCATATAAAATCCATCACTGCCACCCTTCTGTGTTGTTAGATGCCATCAACAAGTCAAGTCAGTTCTGACTTCGTATACTTAGTAAAACAAAGCCACACACTGTCTGGTCCTGCGCTTTCCTCGCTCTTTGCTGATGCCCTCCTGTACCAAGCGTGATGATGTTCTCTGGGTACTGGTTCCTCCTGGTAACATGTCCCAGGCACATGAGTTGAAGTCTCACCATCCTTACATCTAAGGTGCTTTCTAGCTATACTTCTTCTGACAGTCTGTGGTATATTTAATATTCTTTATCAACACCATAATTCAAATGTGTCAGTTCCTCTTCAGTCTTTCATATTCCTTGTGAGATAACGCATATGCATATGAGATGATTGAAAAAAATGTTATGACTTAAAATCAGGTACAAAGGGACATCTTGGCTTTTCAACCCTTTAAAAGAGGTCTTTTGTAGCAGATTATCGCTATTTACACACACACACTCTATTAATGAAACAGCTACTAAGTTATGAAGCCAGAATTCAAACTGACACTCTTCTTGCTATGCCTAGTGGAAAGTGAACAGGAAGAAATGGTCAGGGTCTGACGTAGATGGGGAAAAGCAGGTTTCTCCGGGACCCAGGACTTCTCAGGGCCCCTCCTCCTTCTCTTGGCTCATCCTGACCTTCTTCCTGTACAGGATCCTCCAAGCAGGTCTGGAAGTGGAACGTCTCTCCCTCAGGAACTTCTTCCATCACTTCCATTCCAAGCGAGGCATGTGGAACCGCCGCCAAGTGAGAACACCGTAATCCTGAGGGATGGCTCGCTGAACCAACCACTTCCTGCACGTTGACTTTCAGTTACTCCCCAGTGCCCCTGCTCACTGCTGGAGTAGGGCGGGGGAAGGGACCGAAGCAAAGGCTGGGCCCTCTGAGGCCACCAAGCTAAAACTCCCCCACTCCACCGGGGCTGTCTCTTCACTGGGAGAGAGATGCCAAGGTTCCCCTTTCCATCCTGGGGCCTCCGAAAGGGAGGACTTTGGGAAAAGGGCAAAGAGAAGCCACTCATAGCAGCAGAGACGCACCAGCTCCTGACAAGGATGAATAATTAGATAAAGGAAGAAAAGACTACCTGAGCAATAAAATACCCTTATGCAGGAGGGTGCATGCCCACACCTACCCAGAGCTCCTCCCAGGAAGCATGGACCATTAACTGGAAACTTCTTTTGGACATATTTTATTTGGGTTATTATTATTATTTTTTTTTTTTACAAAAACCAAAACTAGCTGTCGAGTCCCTTGTAGACCCAGCATTGACTGTGAGATGGGGATAAAGTTGTACATCTAGAGAAAGTCCCCACTTGCATACCTCAGACCCGCTCCTATGTAGCGTCAAGTCCCTTGGTCCTGACCCGACAGCTGATTGGTAACCAGAGGGGCTGGCCTCATGGGGAGCAGTTCTCAGCTCTCTCCCATGCTCGTGCCTTCCAGAGACATACATCTCTCCTGGGTGGCCAGTGAAACATGGCCACCAATTAGGGCATTAACCATACCCTCCAGGTAGAGTTCACTTCAGGTTGACCAGGAGCACAGAACTGACATCATCTTGTTAGTGTGACAAAACAGTTGGGGCATTGTGAAGGAACTGGTGGGCAGTGGGCTCTTCATCAGACAGTGTCTGGCATACAGGCTGTGTGTACACACGTGCAAGGTGAAGAAGGAAGGGAGTGAAGCACCTCTCCTTCCGGCTCACCTGTAAGGCATGGCCTCTCACAGGATATGATGAGAGGAAAGCCGATGGGGGACTGATCCGTCCGTGGACTTCCTTTAGATGAGTAGGTGGAGTGTAGACAGGCAGGGAATTATGGAAATGGGTATGGAAAGCCTGTGAGTCCCACAGTCCAAACCCTCTGTGGACTTGCTCTCCAGCAGACAGAAACCCCACCACCACCTGGCCACTTAGCAGGGCTGGTGTCCAGAGGAATATGCTAAATTTGTGCCTTGGGCAGACAAGGCGGCATTTGGTTGAAACAGGGAGCAGGGTAGGATGAGAGGTTTGGGAAGGTGAAGCATTTTTTTAAGTGGGAGGGAGAAGGGCAGGGGGAAACTTGACCTTGGTGGTCTCCTGCCACGTTTGCTCCCCCTCACCTGGTTGGTCAGCACTAACAATCTTGCACTAACAGTCCCCAGAGCCTTTGTGGCTGGGGATTTTTCTACTGCTGCTGCTGCTGCCTCCCCTGCTGCTGTGGAATTCAGCAAGGGTGCACATGATGCTGGATGTGGAACTCCAGTGTCCGTTTAGGGAGGTGAGTGCAGGGCGTCTGCTGTGCAGAAGGACTGCAAGGAGCAGCAGGGCCCAGGAGGCCAAATCGGCTGAGCCCGAGCTCCATGCTGTGGCAGAGCCCGAAACACAGCACTTGGACTTGCAGGTTCTACCTGGTGGGTTTCACTCACAAAGAGCATACACTTGGCATGGCGGAGAACGGAATGAGAACTTTGAAGGAGGTGGGGAGAATACCCCTGTCTTAGGGGAATAAGTCTTTTCAATGAATAGATCATAGCTTATGGATGCCTACAAGCTCCCTGGGTCCTAACCTTTTATGGTCCCAACTCAAGCCTGCTGCCTTTTGGAAAGTGCTCACAGCAAGCAGGTGAGGAGGGCTGCATTTGCTAGGTGGGGCCCATGTTGCCTTCTGGGGCCACTGACTCTCATCCCTGGGTATTGCACTGACAAAGCCTGCAATGGCCCAAATGGCCCTCCTGCCCCACTTCTGATGAGCCAACCAGCCTTCCCTCTGCCCTTCCCACCCATACCCATCCTTGGGCCAGTGCCTTGTGTTTGATGTTTTTTTACCTTTATACCATCTGCCTTAAGGGGAAGGGCCTGGCATGGCTCCTACTCTGTATGGAAATGCTTTGTGGGGGAGGGGGGGTGATGGGAGGGAAAAGGTTAAATATAGCATCTTCTTAGAAAAAAATGGCTCTTGTGGTCCTTCTATGTGGGGGAGACGGTTGGGTTGAGGGGCACAGGAATCACCTTGTTGCCTGTTAGCTGTCAGACACCGGGACATGTCAAGCCTCCTCCCATTTCACCCTCCACCTTTTATCATTAAAAGCAGGTGCCTGCTTGTGTGGGAGACAGCTTTCTCTGAGCTGTGGGTTACTCAGGAAAGGGGTGAGATTGTTCCCCTGTGAGGAGTTCACAATCAAATAGGAGTGCAGGCTTTCTGTTTTGGTGGCTCCATGGAGTTTGGTATTGTCACTGGATACCCTGGGTAAAGACTAGCTAGAGCAAGAACGGTGCATAGTGAAAAGGAAAGAAGGTGTGGCTTATTCTAAAACAACAGGTAATTGGAATATTCTAAAGTAGCAGATAATTGAGTTTTGTTTGTGCTGCGGCAGTCCTGAGATTTTTCACAGGTGCAAACTAAACCTCCCTACTTATATTTAGCTTAAGCAAAAATCAAATTAGTTTATGTTCCTTAAACAGATGTTCAAGAAAGAGTATAAATGTGAAAGCTAGAGTAGGTTTATAGTAGATTCTAAAAAAAGACTGTATGTGAATGCACCAATCTGGAACTGATGTAGCAGATAATAATTAGCCAAAAGTAAGTGGACCCAGGTAAGTTGAACCAGAGTGAGACTCACCAGGGGAGATAATTATTTTAAAACCTGGAATTTGCTCCTTTGATCCCTTTCCAGGACATAGAGCATTCAGATGCCAGCTTGGGTGACTGGGCCTCACCCCTTGAAGGCATAGATTGACGCACAGTGGATTTGCAGAAAACTTTATAGATAGAAATCATTCCATTTTGTAGAAAGGAAAGCAGCTTAGAAGGAAGGAATAGGAAAGAAGCAGGAAGGCTTGCTCCTTCTCACATGCCTTAGGTTCAGGAGGAAAGGTTGGCAGTACTCAGACCAAAATGAAATTCACTTAGACCAGCAAAATATCAGATGTCAATTCAGATGCCTGTTGAAAGGGAGCAAGGACATCTACACTGTTGCTGCAGAAGCAGTTCCAGACCCAGGACCTGTAGAAGAAACAGAGGAGAGGGGATGAGAGAGCAGTCATACCACACTCACTGCTATTGGGTCAGTTCTAACTCAGCAGAGCTTCCATCAGGTTTCTGAGGCTAAACAAGAGGAAATGACTCATCTTTCTCCCGTGATGCAGCTGGTGGGTCTGTCCCACAGTAGATGACACCACCAGAGCGCCTTCCAAGTGCTCCTCAAACTCTTAACGTTCACACGATTCATTTGGCAATGTTGTGAATATGCAGATTTGACTCTAAATCTTGTGTAGGACTTGAGAGTGAATTTTCCACAAACAAGTGGTGTTTATTGGTGCTGCTCACTCATGGACCACAATTTGAATAGCAAGGACTCTAGACAACACCACGCAGAAATTCCAGGTTGCCATCTTTCCTCTTGTCAGAGGGGCAAAGCCAACCACCCCACCTCAGGTTGTAGGAAAACCCAAGGTTCAATCCAGGGGTTGAAGGAGAACTGACCATTTACAGAATGTGAGGGGTTTGGGGGAGTCGTCTTGATCCACGTCCTTTACAAAAATTCCCTCCCTCCCCTTATTGTCCATAGCTTCTCAGTTTGTTTGACCAACAATGTCTCTTATCCCAACCTCCCTGGTGTGAGAGAAGGTCTAGCTGAAGAACCCTTAGACCTAGGACTTAGCATCCGTCTCTCTCACCTGGGCCTCAGCTCTGTTCAGAGAGGATTTCTTGAGGCTCTGGCAGCCATGAACCCTGTCTTATGTGCCCCAAAGGCTGTAATGAAGATGTTGATGACAACAGTGATGAAGACCAAGGTAGTGGTAGCATTGTTGAGCTGGTTTAATCGCCACTGCTTTTCCACCTCGTTCAGGTTCAGCCGTGCTGTGGAGGAGAGGGAGGGAAGAGTCAGGGTGGGTGCCTCTCTCAAAACATCCCCTGGAGTTTGGAGGAAGCCTGGTGCCTCTGAGATCCATGTGGGAGAAACCAAGGGCGGGGCGATCACCAGGCTGAGTGCTGTCTGCTCTCACTGAGCGCCCACCCACATGGTATGCACTAGGATCAGGATTTGTGTGTTGACAAGTTGGAACTGACTCATAGATGACCTCCACCCCTGCCAGCAAGTTTTCAGAGGCTGTAAATTGCACACGAGATTGCCCAACTTTCTACCACAGCGCAGCTGGTGGATTTGAACCTTGTGCCTTTGAGTTGGCAGAGCAGCTCCTTACCCTGAGCCACCCAAGGCCCCTAGAGGGGGAATAGATGATAGGGTGAAGGGAAGGCTATGAGAAACACAGTCAGTGAGGGCAGCAAGCATATGTGAATGCCCACCATGTGGAATGCCAAAAGAGAGGTCAGTACGCCTACACTTGTACTGTTGTCGTTTGCACAATATTCATGCAGAGGGCTAAGAGGAGGTTGTTGCTTGTTGAGTTGATTTTGACTCCTGACAACCCCTGCATGCAAGGGCAGAGGTGTTCCTTAGAGTTTCTAAAGTTATGTCTTTCAGAAGACTGCCACTCTGTCTTCAGAGGCAACTCTGGATAGGTTGAAACTTTCTGCTAGTAATTTACCTTGCAGATAATTTCAAACTTTTTGCAGGAACTCCTGATATGAGGTTAGTCTGACATAGTGACTAAGACAATGGGCTAGCGCAGGACAGAGATCATGAGGCAAGAGTAAAGCTCAGATCTGTTGTTCATAGTCAGCTTGATGGTACTCAACAACATGGCTAACCTTCAGAAGAACAGGAATTCTAGAACACGTGACTATGCTTATATAAAATCCATCCCTCGACCAAGAAGCTGTTGTCTGAACAGAGTGTGGTGACAACACTACATGGTTTAAAATCAGAAAAGGTTTCTGTCAGGGCTGATCCTCTTTCCACACCTATTCAATCTGTTTGCTGAGCAAATCATCCAGGAAGCTGGACTTTATGAATAAAAGTGTGACATCAGGATTGGAGGAAGGCTCATCAACAACCTATATTAAGCAGATGACACAACATTGCTTGCTGAATGTGAGAAGAACCTGAAGCACTTTCTGCAGAAGATCAAAGACTGCAACCTTCAATATGGATACATCTCAACATCAAGAAAACAAAACCCCTCACCACTGGACCAAAAGGCAACATGAAAGATGGAAGAAAGATTGAAATTGTCAATGATTTCATCTTGCTTGGATCCACAGTCAACACCCTTAATAACAGGAAATCAGGAGGCATATAGGATTGGGAAAATCTAGGTAGTGATCTCTCCAAAGTCCTGAAGAGCAATGATGTCAGTTTAGAGATTAAGGTGGACCTGGTTCAAAGTATAGTCTTTTCAATCACCTGGTATGCATCTGAGACCTGGACAATGAATAACAGCAGAAGAATTGATGCATTTGAGTAGTGGTGTTGGAGAGGAGCACTGGATACCCCCTGGGCTGCCAATAGAACAACAGGTATATCTTGGAGAAAGTTAAGCTGGAGTGTTCCGTGAAGGCAAAGATGATGAAGCTTCATCTCACATATTTTGGACATGCTGTTAGGAAACGTTATTCCTTGGAAAGAACAAAATGCTTGGGAAGGTGAAGGGTTAGCAAAGAAGAGGAAAACCCTCAAGATGGGTTGATGCACTTTCTGCGGGAATGGACTCAAATGTGTCAAGGATTATAAGCATGGCTCAGGAAAGGATAGAGGAGTTTGTTATTCACAGGATCTCTATGAGTCCTCCTCAACTGGGCACTTAACAACTTAAAGCTAAATTGGCATGTGCAAGTATGGTTGAGGGAGGTGCTTGGGCTTTTCTCCCCACCAGGGGGAGCTTGAATCTAGAGGTCTATACCTCAGACCTGGGATCCTTACCAATGACCACCAGCAGAATTCCAATGACCACCTGTAGAAGCAAGGAGATGCTGATGAGGGTGACCAGGGTGATGTAGTAATGAGAAGATGGCCCTTGCTCCAACACTGTTTTCAGCCGTGTGGCATTGGACATAAAGAGGGCCACATCCAGCATGCTCTCTGCCACACTCTTCTTGGTGGCGTAATGGTTCAGATTGATGGGCTGATTCCTCCCAGCGCTGGTGTTTCCAGGCTGCAAGAGAGAAAACATTGGTTTACTTGGGAGGTTCTAGAACGAAGCCGTTGAAAAACGATAAAGAATAGGGGATTTTAAATTTGTATTTTCTCTCTCACCCCCAAAGTAGGTGAAACACCTTTAAGATTTATGACAAAAAAAAAAAAATTAAGCTGGAAAACATTTCAAGGTCTTTGAGCTCTGAAGTTATGGTGTAATTTCTATGTCATAGTGGGTCACCTTTTTCCTCACATGATTACGATTACACATCCATGTGAAGGAACGGGGGGAAGGGTTGCTTGGAAGTGCATCTTCACCTTTTATTCACCTGGGCTGGGCATCAGTATAGGATTGCTCTCTCATCCTCTGAGTGGAAAGCATCTGAGGACTCAATAAGGAGCTCTGAGGCTTATATACTAGCAAGGGTGCCTCATCTAGAATGATAACACTCCCAAAGCAAGATTCCCAGATCAGTGAATGGAGCATGGGCTGCGTTTTTATCTCACCTCCCAGACAGAGCACAGGTGCACAAACACATCATCAGAATACATTTGTAGATGTTATGTCTGTGCACACACAATAGGCATGCTAGACAAAGACGCTGATTTTTTTTGTTGGTTTAGGTTTTTTTACTAGAATTTATTCAAGTGTAATTTCCTTTTGACTATGTTTTAAGGCATAAAATTAAACTCCTCAAAAAAAGACACTAACTCCAAGATGGAGTTACAATACACATTAGTTGCTGGGTTAGGCCAATAAATTCATACTATACCGCAAGTAATTGTCAATCACTCAACATGACGTGGGCCTGTTTGGAAAGGATTCATTTAACAGCCGTGACTGGAATGATCCAGCTCCGGGTGTTGCTGTTCTATGTGACTCGAGACCAACTTAGAGCTGTCCCTCCAGTGGGTTTGCAGAGACTGCAAATTGCACAGGAGGAGACTGTCCATCTTTCTCCTGAGGAGGAGCTGATGGGTTCTAATTGCCTACCTTTGGGTTGAGAGCACAACTCCTCACACACTGTTGTTGTGTGCCGTCGAGTTGGAACCGACCCATAGCTGACTCCCAGTGGAATTTCAGAGGCAATTAGTCACGTGAGAAGAGATTACTCTTCCTTCTCCCACAGAGCAGCTGGTGAATTCAAACTGCATACCTTTGGGATAGCAGGGCAGCTGCTTACCACCAGGTCACAAGAGCTCCCACCTTACACACAAAGAGGGACCATAATAGATCCATTCAAAGGTTATGGTCTTGATTTAAGGTCAAGATGGCCAAGAACCTAATCTGAGTAGTGCTGAGAAAGGAGTGGGAGGGTTTTGAAAGATGGTACAGCCTAGATTTACCATCAACAGTCTGGTTGATTGTAATAGCAATAACCGTCTATTCAAGGAGTCCTGATAATGTAATGTGTTATGCATTGGGTTGCTAACACAAAGGTTTGTAGTTTGAGCTCCCCAGGAGCTCTGCACAAGGAAGATGGATGGTCTCCTCTCATAAAGATTTACAGCCTCAGAAATATGCTGGAGTGTGTCCATGAATCAGAATGGACTTAACGACAATGGTCTTTGTTTTTTGTTTGGTAGTCTATTAAGTGTGCAGTAGTATCATGAAAAACTTTGAATTATTATGAGAATTACCACAACGTGACACAGAGGCATAAAGAGAGCACGTGTTGTTGGAAAAATGGCTCCAGCGAGACTTGGTTGGCTCCAGGTTACCACGTACTTCAATGTGTGAAAAATGCATTAACTGCAAAATGCAATAAAGCAGAATGTAATAAAGTGGGGCATGATGTTGTCAGATGCCGTCGAGTTGAATACAACTCATAGTGACCCATAAAGAACGGATTTGAACCCTGTCCGATTCTGTGCCATCTTCATCATCTCTGATAGACAAGAGCCCATTGCTGCAGTCACTGTGTAAATCCATTTCGTTAAGGTTCTTTCTCTCTTTTGCTGACCCTCCACCTTTCCAAGCATGCTTTTCTTTACCAAGGAAGAGCTTCTTCTAGCAACATACCCAAAATATGAGAGACAAAGCTTTGCCACCTTTGCCTCCAAGGAGCACTCCGGCTGCCCTTTCTCCAAGACATACCTGATTGTGCTTTTGGCAGTTCATGGGATATTCTGCACTCTTCTCCAACAATGCAGCTCAAAAAAATCAACTCTTCTCTCTCACCGTTATTCATTGTCCAGCTCTCAGATGCACAGCAAGTGATTGAAAAGACCATGGCTGGAATCAGGCACACCTTAGTCTTCAAAATTAAATCCTTGCTCTTCAGTATTTTGGAGAGGTCCCCGACAGTGGACTTTCCCAATGCAATATGTCTCCTGATCTCCTTCCTGCTGTTATATTGTTACATACCATCAGGTTGGAATTGACTTTACAGCTTACCCTCCAGTCAGTTTCAGAAGCAGTTAATTGAACAGAAAGAGATTATTCATCTTTCTCCTGCAGAGCAGCTAGTGGATTTGAACTACAAGCCTGAGAGCTGGCAGTGTAACTTGTAACCACAAAGCCACCAGAGCTCCCTGACTTCTGATCTGTTGTTGTGTTGTTTGTGTACCATCGAGTCAGAACTGACCCATAGCTGACCCTCCAGTGGGTTTTCGGAGTGAGTTTATCACACAGGAGGAGATTGCCCATCCTTTTCCTTCAGAGCAGCTGGCAGATTTGAACCACATACATAGAATTTTAATGCGTACTGATAAATAAACAATTCACATGACTTGCTTTATTATTATATGTTTTATCAAAGTGGTCTGGAACTGAACCTGTAATATCCTAGAGATATGTCTGTACGTTTCCTGGGGTAGTAAACAGCAGAGGCCAGTGCTCAGGTCCAGGATTATGTCTAAGGCCAGATAGAGCATACTGGCCTGCCCCAAGGTACCTGGTAAACACTCACCTACCTGCACATACCAGGTTCTGGCCACAATTTTTCATACCTGCTAAAATTAGACTAAGGTCTAATACCTGAGAGCTAGACAATGAATAAGGATAAAAGAAGAAGAATTGATGCCTTTGATTGTGTGGTGTTGGCAAAGAGCACAGAATATTCTATGAACTGAAAAAAAACCCAGATATGTCTTGGACAAAGTATAGCCAGAGATCGCCTTAGAAACAAGAATGGTGAATTGTCTCACATATTTCATGTTGCAAGGATAGGCTATTTTTTTGGAAAGGAATTCCATGCTTGGAAAGGTAGAGGGTCACCAAGAGAAAGGAAGATTCTCACCCGGATGGATTGATACAATGACTGCAGCAATGGGCCTAAGTGTGTCACAGATGATGAAGATGGCACAAGATAGGCCAGGGTTCAGATCTGTTGTTTACTAGATTGCTATGAATTGTACTCGATTTGACAGCACCTTACAATAACAACAAAATCAGACTGGGGCCCAGAGCCTAGACACTGATATCTGAACTCCTCAGTGAAATGAAGGAACAGAATGTTTCGGGCCTCTCCCTTTGTTCTTTCCTATTTGCTTTTTCTGGGGCCTGGGATCTAGCCTGTACTGGCCTGACCTTGAAGTTAGAGATAGGAACTGAGTGAGAGCAGGAACTTGGCAGATGCACTCGGTGTTCAGGGCCTGAGGTGACTTGTCTGTGTCCTGGTAGATTAGAGTCTGTGATCCTAAAACCAACATAAAGATCACATGTCACTGCTCACCCCAAGCCTACAGCTTATGAACCTAGCCCATACCTTAGAAGCTTGTCTTAGGACAAAAATGTCACTTACTAGGTAAGAGAGTAGATGGCTCGAACCTTAGCCTTCCCTGAAGTTCAAAAGACCTCTTACCCCAAGGACCAGCCCAGGTATAATTGTGAGTTGGGGCTTCCATGCCCACCACCCTTATGCCTTGGCAATGGCTGCTTGCTTCTATCCACTCCACCTTCCTGTTTGTCTGATAGCTACAAGGCTATATGCTTTGCACTCAGTCCTTCCAAATTAAGCTCTCAGTTCAAGATCTTATTACTTCACCCTTGGGAAAGTTTTAGAGTATAAACATTTTCCTGAAAAATCTCCATTTTAAGAGGATAGTACCTTTATTTCAAATCTCTAACAGTGTGTTTTGTTGTTAAGCACAGTCAAGTTGAGTATGACCCACAGTGACTCTAGAAACAACAGATCTGAACCCTGTACCGTCCTCACACTTCCTGACTCACTAGAGCCCATGGCGGCAGTGACTGTGCCAGTCCATCTGGTTGAGGGTCTTCATTTCCTTCACCAACCTTTCCAAGCATGATGTCCCTCTCCAAGGAATAGCCTCTCCTAACAATATGCCTGAAGTATATGAGACAAATTTTATCATCTTTGCCTCCAAGGAGCACTCTGGCTGCACCTTCTCCAAGACATATTTATTTGTTCTTTAGGCAGTCAATGTTCAGTACTCTTCTCCAAAACCACAGCTCAAAGGCATCAATTCTTCTTCTGCAATCCTTATTCATTGTACAGCTTTCAGATGCATATCAAGTGATGAGAAAGATCACAGCCCAAATCAGATGCACCTTAGCCCTCAAAATGGTATCACTGCCCCTCAAGAATCTGGAGAGGTTCCTGACTACAGACTTTCCCAGTGCAACCTATCTCCTGATTTCCTGACTGGTGATACCAAGGGATTGTGGATCCAAGTAAGACGAAGTTGCTGACAGTTTCAATTTTTTCTCCATCCATCATGTTCTTGTCTACAGTCCAGTGGTAAGAATTTTTGTTTTCTTGACGTTGATATGTAACCCATATTGAAGGTTGTATTGTTTGATCTTCTGCAATAAGTGCTCAAGTCCTCCTCACTTTCAGCAAGCAAAATCATGTTATCTGCATAACGCAGGTTATTGGTGAGTCTTCCTCCAATCTTGATGCCACATTCTTCTTCATAGAGTCTAGCTTCTTGTGTAATTTGCCCAGCACACAGATTGACTAGGCATGGAGAGAGAACATAACCCTGATGCACTCCCTTCATAACTTTAAACCATGTAATGTTGGAGATTTTGGAAGTGGCTTAATGCTCCAAGATGGGTGTTTGTGTTTTGATGAGGGCCAATGAGAATGTTTGATTGGAAATGATTGTGGAATGAAGGACCTCATGGAGAGCCCTTGGTTGGTTTGTTAGTTTTGGGTTGGTTTTTTTTTTTAATGAAAGCTTATAAAGAACTTGGATTTCCATTCATTCATTGTTGCACATTTTCCTCCCTGTCCCCCCCCCCCCGCCACACACACCCAGTTCACTTTCTTGGGACCTTGGTTTTTAAAATTCTGTTGGAGACTTTGGAAGTGGCTGAATGCTTCAAGATGGGTGCTTTTCTTCTGGTGAGGGCCAACGGGAATGTTTGATTGGAAATGACTGTGTCTTTCTCCAATTGTGTTTTTCTGCAGCCCTCGGGCCTAGTGTTGTTATATTTTGGAGGAACAAACTTCTAAGTCATACAGCACTCTTCTGTCAATTTGCTGTACTGAGGTAATCTGAGTTTGCTGTGATGCTAAGCCTTGTGCCATTGGGGTGTCAATTGTCCATGGTGGACAATGTTTGGCACGGCTCCCAATTTAAGGCAGGTTTGAAAGCAGGAGTGGCATCCACTTCCTAAACCACATGCTTATGGAAATTCTATGTTCTTGGAGAAACGACAGTAGTTATAGAAAGGCTTCAGGTCTTTTGTTCATAGGGTCTCTATGAGTCATGATCAACTTGACAGCAATCAACAACAATAGTGTTGCCTTGCTCTGTTTGCACAACAGCCTCTTGGTCTGTTTTGAGCCCTGGCCAAATAGCATGAGGGAGAATGGGGTGAATACTTGGGTTACACAGAGATCTTCCTAAGCCATGTGCATAGGAGGGTATAAACCTCATCCTTTCCTCTTTAAATATTGTTGTTGTGTATCATTGAGTTGGAACCTAGCCATAACTGACCCTCTAGTGGGTTTTCAGAAGCAGTAAATTGCACGGGTGGAGACTGCCTATCTTTCCTCTGCAGAGCAGCTGGGGGATTGGTACTGCATGCCTTCAGGTTGGCTGTGAAACTCCTTACCAGTTAGCCACTAGAGCCCCTTCTCCAAAGATACAATCTGTTTTATTTTAATTTGTGCCAGTTCAGGACAGCTTTATAAAACAGTACTTTTTCAGGGTCCACATATACCTATTCAATCTTTATGCTGGACTCTATGAAGAAGAACATTGCATCAGGATTGGAGAAAGACTCTTTAGCAATGGTATGCAGACGGTACAACCTCGCTTACAGAAAACCAAGAAGACTTGAAGCACTTGTTGATGAAGTTCAAAGACTATAGCCCTCGCCCTGGATTATACCTCAAAATTAGGAAAACAAAAGATTCATAACTAGACTAACAGGTTTAATCTTATTTGGACCCACAATCAGTACCAGTAGTCAAGACAGTAGATCTCCTACACCAAACAAATCTGCAGTCATGGACTGCTCCAAATTACTGAGGAGCAATGATGTCAGTTTGAGGAGTGAGGTGTGCCTGATTCAGACCATGGTCTGCTCAGTCACCTTCTATGCATCAGAGAACTGGACAATGTATAAGAGTGACAGAAAAATTAATGCCTTTAAATTGGGTAAGAGCACAGAATATCCTGTAGTCTGCCAAAAGAACAAACAGGCATGCCTTGGAGAAAGTACAGCCAGAGTGCTTCTTGGAAGCAAAGATGACAAAACTTCATCTCATACCTCGGACATGTTGTTAGGAGAGGTTATTCCTTGAAGAAGGACATCATACTTGGAACGGTTGAGGTTCAGCGAAAGACAGAAAGATCCTCAATGAGATGGATTGACACAGTAACCACAGCAATAGGCTTAAGTGTGTCAGAAATGATGAAGATGGCACAGGATAGGACAGGATTTAGATGTGTTGTTCATAGGATGGCCATGAGTCATTAAAAAACTCGAGGGTACCTAACAACAACAACAGACCAATAGGCAACATCATGATAAATGCAGAAAAGATATTGTCAAATATTTCATTCTACTTACATTCACAATCAACAGTCACGGGAGCAACAGTCAGTAAATCAAAGTATGGATTCTATTTGGCAAAACTGCTGCCAAGGACTTCTCGTAAATGTTGAAAATCCAGGATGTTACTTTAAATCATATGGTGCATCTCACCCAAGCCATAGTATTTTCAATTGTTTGGAATTCTGGTGGTACAATCCATCTAGTGGCTTCTCAGGAGAAAGATGAGTGGTATCCTCCCATTTCAACTTAGAACTTTGGAAAAGTGATGGAGAAAAACCTTACTATGAGTTGAGATTGATTGGACTGCAGTGAGTGAAGATTTTGGGTGTGTTTCATATGCATATAAAAATTGGATGATGAATAAAAAAGATGGAAGAAGAACCGATGCCTTTGCATTGTGGGGTTGGTGAACATTATTGAATGTGCCAAAACAACAAACAACTCTGTCTTGGAAGAACTGAAGCCAGAGTGCTTCTTAGAAGTAAAGGTGGTGAGACCTTGTCTTACATACTCTGGGTGTCCCTGGAGCAGGACGTCATGCTTAGAAAATGGAGGGTCAGCAAAAGAGAGGAAGACTTTCAGTGAGATAGATTAACAGTGGCTGTAACAATATGTTCCCACGCAGTAAATATTATTGTGAAAATGGCACAGGGTCGGGCAGGGTTTCATTTTGTTATTTGTGGAGTTATTAAGAGTTGAAATCTACTTTGTGGCCTTAGGTTTTTAGTTTATGGTAAGCATCTCTGAAGGCACCTCTTTTATTCTCCTGAAGGCATTGTGCTCCAGAGTGGCCACATGGTGGCGCTTGGGGTCCAAAGAAGTTACTTCTCCAGGCTTGGCCGCCTTGGGCTGCACTAACCTGGTCTTTCTTCCCTAAAGGAATCCACTGACAGGAAACGGTACGTGTGAAACCTGGACTCCTTGGAGCTCAATTCACGAGTCTGCACAGGCCAACTTAAAACCCATCAAACTCAGGTGTCAAATGAGATTTCAAGAATTAACCAGTAACACAATGCTGGCCACAGGGTTATGGGAATAATGGAGGGAACAGGGGAAGGAACCTTAGCTAAGCTGGAGTGTGGGTGTGTGGTTGGAAAGAAGATGAATGTGAAACGCTAGACGTTGCTTTGAAATCTATACCTTCCAGAAAGAAAACGTTTCCTTAATCTCTTAGGGCTCACACTAGGTGCTGGCAAAATGGCCTGAAGGCCTTTCCTTATAGCCTGAGCAATAAAATGGATAAACTCTTTGACAAGCACTGTGGCAATTGGACAATTAAAACAGACATTCGGATGGCGGGGAAGAAGAACAAACTGGGGAGGAGGGTGGAGAGAATGGTGCGGCAATGAAGGAGTGAAAGCCCAGAATCCCTGTGAGTGTTCATTGAAACTAATAAAATTTAATAATAATAATAATAAAAAAAAATGGATAAACTCTTAAGTCCCACAGGTTGCTACTCTTTTTATTCCCAGCCCAGAGACCAGGGGTCAGGAAGTAAGAATAGAGAAGGGGTGATGGGAGTGTGGTCCTTGCATTTGCTCTTCATTCTGAGGAGCTGGGCCTTTAAGGCCCAACCCAGACTGGCTGGGAACAAAGGCCCGGAATGTGGGCTGGCCCAGTGAGCAGAGCAGAGCCACCCCACATGAGTCATTCACGTTTCTCACAGACTCAGAATCGCTGGCTCACGCCTGCCCCTCCCCCAGTCTGGGCCTCAGTCCCCTCCAGGGCTGACCCTCTGCTATGGGGGCAGCTATGAGAGCCTGGACCTTTTCTACTAGAGCTTGCACTAGCATGGTCTAGGGGGTCTCCCCACTTCGAACCCCAGAGGCCCAGTCCCTCTACTGAGTGGCTCCAGGCCCCTGTTCCATCTTGCTCTTCTCAGAGTAGAAGGCCTGATGGGCCAGGCCTGCTGGTTTCTGGTCAGTTCTGCCTTTGGATTTAAGACTTTGGGCCTCAGTTTCCACATGTATAAAGTTGGAGGGGGAAATCCCATCTCTGGAGGGATAGGGGACTACAGAAAAGACTGAAGGAGACTTTGTTCTTCCCCAACAGGAGACAGAACTCAAGCTTTTTCAATGTAGCCTGAAGATCTGCCTCTCTCCATGATCCTGTCTCTCAGTATTACTCAAGGGCAGAAGAGGGCTGAACCAGAGACTCATTGCCTTGGACTCCCGAAGTCCCATTTCACATGTATACACCCCTGGGAGAGGCAGTCTACCAAGAGTGTGCCAATCCACGCAACATCTGGCAGGGAGTTCTGGCAGAAATGGAATTGGAACAGAGAACAGAGACGGGATTCAGAGTTCAGTCCCCCACACCGCGGGAGGCAAGGTGGGCTTGGGGATAGGAGTGAGGTGTGTTGAAATCAAACAGGGGAGCGATGGCTCATGGAAGGTGAGGCACCACAAACACATTTCCCAATCTGCTCCACTCCTGGGCTTGCCCAGCATAATCCCTTTCCTCTCTATTCCTGGCCCTGCCTTCTGTTCTATCTCAAACTTCCCAGTGACCCAGGTTCTCCTGCCAAGTCCAAGCTCCCAGGGCTGTATGCCGTGTGTATTCCATCCCTTGGACTCATGGTTTGCTCCACTGTTGTGCCAGACACTTATTCATCTCTTAATCCTTGTTGGCTTTTATTTTTGTTTCTTTACAAAAAAAATCTAAGTTAGCTAGCAAAGGAATGTCTCTTAACAGAAACAGTCTTTACATTGTTGATGATATGAACAGTGGGGACCGTGCCCGATAGACCACGCTGCCTTTTATTGGAAGAGGATTACAAAGAGAAAATCAGAGCAGTCCTACCAAAAAGCCTTGGCATCCATTCCTTAGAATTGAACCTGCAGGAACCAAGAGTCCTGTGGGGAAGGAATAGGCCTGGTTGTTACATTGTTCTATTTACTGTTGTGTCTGGCCCGACTCATAGCTGACCCTCCAAGTGGATTTTCAGAGGCTTTTAATCCCATGGGAGGAACTGTCAATCCTTCTGTGAAGCAGCTGATGGATTCCAATCAAGTGCCTTTGGCATTGCAGTGCAGTTTCTCACCACTAGGCCACCAGACCTCCCCTAGGAGCTGAAAAATGGGGATTTATGTAGCAAGTACAGTATGGTGAAGATGTCCTGGTCCCAGGTTCAGATCCTGGCTCTGCTATAAAGTACATGGATGAGCAAGCCTGTTCCCTCCTTGGGTTGGTTCCTTTTCTTAGCTACAAAATAAGGGATTGGAACAAATTCTTTCTTAAGACCCTTAGCACACAGTGATCTAAAATCAGGGAAGCCCCCTCCTCCAAGGAAAGAGTTTCAGGGACTGAGGTTTTTCACTTGAGAGAGGCGAGGTCAGGGCAGCCATGGACCAGGCCCAGGAGACTGTGAGTCACTTTGCTCCAAGGACACCGGTGACCCTCAGATGAGTCATAACTGTCAGTCCTCAGAAAAGCCTTCTGGCAGCTTCTCTGTGTATCAGCTCAAATCCAGGCCCATAAGCAAAACGAGGCCCAGAGGAGCACAGGCCCATGGGTCTTCTGTTGACTTTAAAATGACTAACTGTCCAGGAAAGTCATACCTTGGCTTGAGAAGAAGATAGTTGTTTGCCTGGCCTTTGAAAAATATATTTCCTGTAAAGACGAAAGGGGAGAGTCACCCTAGGAAGAGTGATTTGTTCAAATGAATAGATTTAGGTGACCTACTAGGGCCAATTAACTTTAATTAAATGTCTGAGATTCATAATCCTTTGTCTGCATCAACATCATATGAGGCCAAAGTCAATCCAGTTGTACACACACACACACACTCTCTCTCTCTCTCACAGTAGGCTCTCAATTCACTGAGAATTCTAGCAGTTCCCACTGGTAGAACACATACCTAATGCCTGGCACAGGGTCAAACATGTGACATGAGTCATCTCATCCAGTTCTCACAACAACCCTGTGAGGTAGGGATGAGTGTCTACCTCGTTGAGAAATTGAGGTTCAGAGTGCCCAGGTAACTTCCCCAAGTCCACACTGCAGTTTGCATTCCAGTTCTTATGTGCCAGAGCCTATGATTTTAACCCTTACTTTACTGCTTCCCAGAAATTGAAGACATAACTTCTTGCTACCAAAAAGTTAAGGGTCTAAAGATAAACACCTATGCCCCACAAGGGCATACTTAAACACTTGCTGAAAGTAAATATAACACTGCACCCTGAGCTACAATCTATATTCCTAAGCTCTGGCTTTTCTGTGGCAGAAAGGCCACCAGCCCCATATTCAAAAGGGTAGGGTTCAAGTTAGTAGGACGATCTAGTGACTATGAGGATATAGTTGAAAGAGAAACTTTTCACTGTACCTTTTGAATTTGGAATCATGTGAATATCTGAACTATTTTTAAAATGACATTTCAGACAAAAAAGCAAACCAAAACATGATGTTGTCAAGTTGAGTTTGACTCAGAGCAACTTATCTTTGAGTTTCCAAGGCTCAAAGCTATTAAGGAAGGGGCCAGCCCATCTTTCTCCCTCACAGCAGTTAGTAGATGTAAACCACTGACTTTTCAGTTGGTAGCACCACTGTTGTTGTTAGGTGCCATCGAGTCAAACATGACTCACAGTAACTCTATGAACATCAGATCTGAATTATGGTCCTATCCAGTGACATCCTCACTATCTCTGATCTGTTCGAGACCACTGCTGAAGCCAGAACCTGTAGTACTCCTTAAAACAAAAACAAGCATGGGAGAAACAACAACAGCAGAAAAGTCAATGAAGTATTAGGTGAAAAAAGTACAAGAGCAGCTATAACTTCATTTTACCCAGGCCCTTAGCTTCTCCATCTGTGAAAATACCAGACTCACTGTAATCAAATAGATTCTGACTCACAGAGACCCTACAGGACAGAAGAGAACGACCCACAGCATTTCAAAGGCTGTAAATCTTTATGGGAACAAACTGCCTAATTTTTTCTCCAAGGAATGGCTAGTGGGTTCAAACTGGTAACCTTCAGCAACTAAATACCTTAACCATGGTGTCACCAGAGTTCCTGGGGTACAGATCAGGAGGAAATGGAAAATAAACTAGTTAAGGACTTAGGTTGCCACATACAGTAGAACAAAGGTGTGTTGTTGTTGCTACTAAGTGTTGTCAAGTCAGCTTGATTCATAGTTGATTCTCCTGTGGGTTTTCAAAGACTATAAAACTGCACAGGAGAAGATTGTCCATCTTTTTTCCCAAAGAAAGTAGATTGAGGTTGGTAACTACGGTGTCAAATGTTTATTGTTCAAAATGTCTTTTCTAGACATTGATTTTACTTTGTGCTGAAGTATTTATTGTATTAAAGAGGTAGGATTTGAAGGGAGCTCTGGTGGCCTAGTGGCAAGAAGCTGTACTGCAATCCTAGAGGCATGTGGTTCAAATCCACCAGATGCTCTGCTGGAGAAAGAGGGACAATCTCCTCCTGTACCAGTCAGATCTGATTTGATGGTACACACACACACAAATAAAATTTTTAAAAAACCAATAAAAACAAACCTATTAAAAAAAAAAGAGAGATAGGATTCGGGTGAGACATAAGGCCCATGTTAATAGAGGCTGATGTGAGCCCATGAGAGTCAAAGCTAGCTTTCTTTCTGGAATGCCTGCTTTCCAGCTGTACTGTGAGTGATAGTCTACAATGCTAACCAGTCTCTAGAAAACCAGCCTACATACCTACAGTGGAGTCATTCTCCTGATGTGTCTGAGTCTCTGGTAAACCTTCCAGGGACCCATCAAACCCAAGGGACATAAAGGAGTGAGGGAAATGAATGGAGGAGGACTTGGTGTTGGAAATCATGGAATTACATGGCAAACCACACATTTGGGACACTGCTGACTCTACACTTCTTGTAACTACTATGCAGCTAATCTTGGCAAAATGAATTATAAATAAAGCAGCACAACTCCTTACTACTAGGCTGACAGTGTACCATGATGTAAATGACATTCAGTAAAGCTGTCCTTTTACAGTCTGACAGGTGTTTTTGGAGCTGAGAAGACTGGGGCGGGTTAGCAGCCATCTCAACTGCCATGGATTATGATAGTATTTGAGTTTTATAAAGTGCTTCCCCCAAATCAACAAAACTATACCTGAGAATTAGAACTTAAAACTAATACTATTTTGTGAAAAATAATGTATTCAAATTTTATAAATAAATCTGAATGAAAGAAAGGAATACAAAAAACCAACAAAAAACTAACACTAACATTAAAAATCTTAGCTATATTTCTTTCATGTATATGCAAATATTTCTAGAATAATGATAACAGCAGTATTTGGTCAAAATAGACCAAGACTGAAAATAAACCAAAAGCCTATCATCAGATAACTTTATAAACAAACTGGAATGCCTCCATACAATGAATAAAATTCAGTTCCTTCAAGTCAATTCTGACTCATAGTGACCCTCTCCTACAGATGCTGGTTGGTTCAAACTGTCCACCTTTTGCTCATCAGCTTGATTCATTACTACAACAACAAACAATGCCACCAGGGCTCCTTATACAATGGAATATTGTGGTTGTTAGGTGCCATCCGGTTGACCATGACTCACAGTGACCCTTTGAGCAACAGATCTGAATCTTGCCCTGTCCTGCGCCACCCTCATCATCTCTGATATACTTGAGCTCAGTGTTACAATCACTGTATCAATCTCTGGTTGAGGGTCTTCCTCTCTTTCATTGACCCTCCATCTTTCCAAATATCATATCCTTTTCCAAGGCCTCGCCCCTCCTAACAATATATCCCAAATAAGTGAGGTGAAGCTTCACCATCCTTGCCTCCAAGGATCACTCTGCATTTTCTCCAGGACATATTTGTTTGATCTTTTGTCAGTTCTCCAACACCCCAACTCAGAGAGATTAATTCTTCTGTCATCTTTAGTCATTGTTCAACTCTCAGATGCATAATAATGAATTGAAAAGACTGTGGCTTGAATCAGATGCACTTAAGTCTTTTTTTTTTTAATTATTTTTATTTGTGTGTGTGTGTGTGTGTACCATTGAGTTGGATCCAACTGGTGGTACAGGAGGAGAGTGCCCCTCCTTCTCCAGCAGTGCAGCTTCCTGCCATTAGGCCACCAGAGCTCCACACTTTAGTCTTTAAACTGACATCATTGCTTCTTAACATCTTGGAGCACACCTTGATAGCAGATTTACCCTCTGTAATACATCTTTTCCTTGACTGGCAAATTATGAGGATTCTTTTTTAAATTTTTTTAATCGATATTTTGATGAAAGTTTATAAAGAACTCGGATTTCAAATCCTTTATTGTTGCACATTTCCCTCACTGTCCTTTCTCCCCCCAGATCGTTTTTTTCTTTGGAGAAAAAAGTTCTTTCATTGTTATATAGTCATCCCTCCCCGCCCCCCAGACCACTTTAATATACAGCTCTTATTCTGGACTCTTGTCATGACAATAATACCTAATAATATATTCCTTTTATACAGTTCTCTTCCTTGTCTGTTTCTGAGCTGTATACATTATTTATTCCCTCTTAGTTTCCCCCAACCACCGTGTCAGTCCTGTTTTATAACTGGTATTATGCCATATTTGTGACTGAGATATTTCACTCAGCATAATGTCCTCCATGGTCACCCATTTTGTGGAATATTTCATGAGTTCTTTGTTTTTCAGTGCTGCATAATATTTCATTGTGCGAATATACCACAGCTTCTCTATCCATTTATTTGGTTGATGGGCATGTGGGTTGTTTCCAACTCTTTGTTATTGTGAACAAAGCAGCAATAAACATGGGTGTGCATATATCTGCTTGGATGGCAGTTATGGTTTCTGTACGGTATATTTCCAGTAATGGAATTGCTGGATCAAATGGTATTTCTATTTCCAACTTTTTGAGAAAGTGCCATACTGCCTTCCGTAATGGTTGAACCATTTTACACTCCTACCAACAGTGAATAAGGGTTCCAGTTTCTTCACAACCTCACCAGCATTTGTTGTTGGCTCTTCTGTTAAATTTTGCTATTCTTACTAGGGTGAGATGATATCTCATAGTTGTTTTGATTTGTATCTCTCCTAGGGCTAGGGATTTTTAACATTTCTTCATGTGTTTGTTCACCCTCTGAATGTTTTCTCTGGTGAAAGAATCCTGTGCCCATTTTTCAATTGAGTTATTTACTTTTATCTTGTGGTGGTGCTTGAGTATTTTAGAAATTCTAGATATAAGTCACTTATCAAACATGTCATTACCAAATATTTTTCCCCTAATCTGTGGCTTCCCTTTTTACCCTGTTGGAGAAGTTTCTGGATGTGCATAGGGATTTGATTCTTAGAAGATCCCATTCATCTATTTTGTCCTCTCCTAGTTGTAGGTTTTTCAGGATACTTGGAAGACTGTTCATGTTGTGGATTAGTGCTTCTAGTGTAGAAATGATGAGGATTCTTGAGGAGGTAGACTCAACAACCTGCAGTATGCAGATGGAGGAGGACCTGAAGGTCAAGGACGGTAGTCTTCAATATGTATTAAAACTCAACATCAAGAAGACAAAGATTCTCACCACTGGGTCAAATAGTAGCACCACAATAGATAGAAAAGAGATGGAGGTTGTTAACAATTTCCGCTTGCTCAGCCCACAAAAAACACAAGCAGTAAGGAAATCAAAGGACAAATTACATTAAAGAAGTTCGCTGTCAGGGACTTCTCTAAAATGCTAAAGAGCAGTGATGTCAGTCTAGAGACTAAGGTGCGCCTAATCCAGGCCATAGTCTTCACAATTACATGCTATGCACCAGAGAGCTGAACAGTTACTAAAGATGACAGAAGAAAAATTGATGTCTATGAGTTGTGGTGCTGGAGAAGAGTACTGAACATACTCAATAGCATATAACAAGAAGACATCTTTTTTTTTTTTTTTGATTGCTTGATTAAGATTCTGCCTCAGTACTTTACTACTCCTGAAACTAATGACAATCTTTTTTTTTTTCTTTTCTCTCTTCAGAGGGGGAAGCGAGCTGGTGGGGAGGGGTGGGAAGGGAGAAAATTGCGGCAATGAATGAATGGAAATCCAAAACCTCTGTAAAAAAAAATAAAAAAAACAAGACATCTTTTGATAGGTTTTGATTGTGCACCCAAGCAAGATGAAATCATTGACAACGTCAATATCTTCTCTATTTATCAGGATGTTGCCTATTGGCCCAGTGGTGAGGGCCAACATCTTGATGTTGAGATGTATCCATATTGAAGGTTGCAGTCTTTGATCTTCTGCAGAAAGTGCTTCAGGTTCTTTTCACTTTCAGTAACAATGTTCTTCATCTGCATAATGTAGGTTGTTGATAAGCCTTTCTCCAATCCTGAAGTCACACTCTTATTCATAAACTCCAGCTTCCTGAATGATTTGCTCAGCAAACAGATTTTTGTCTCCTTGATGTTGAGATGTAATCCATATTGAAGGCTACAATCTTTAATCTTCTGATATATGCAATGGAACAATGTTCTGCAATTAAAGGAATTAACTGCTACTTGCAACAGTCTAGATAAATTTCACATGGACTTCTTGCTGAGCAAAAGAAGCCACAGAAAAAGACAACATGTTGTATGAGTCCATCCACATTAAAAAAACCCCTAACCAAAAAAACAAAAACAAAAACAAAAAAAAACAAACAACCCCTAACCATTAACTGATCTAAAAAGACAGGAAGCAGATCACAGGTTGCCTGGAGGCCAGAAAGAGATGGGCCATGAAGGATGGATTGCAAAGGCACACACGGCATCTTGGGAGAGAAAGAAGTTCTGTGTCTTTATTGTGGTGGTGGTTTCCAAACTGTGAACATCTCATTGAATTCTAGACCGGGTATATGCACCTTGATATAACTAAGTTATACCACAACAAGGTCTACTAAAAAGAGAAAGAAAAAAACCCCAAAACCTAACCTTTTGCTCAGCGTCCCAATGCTTAAACCACTGTGCCATCAGGATGCATGACAGCAATGTCTGCCCATAGGAAGGACTGTTAAAAACATCAATGAGATGGCATGGATGAACGAGCTTTGAAAACTATGACATATTAAACAGAGAAATCTCTTCCACATTGGCTTAAATTCCCACTGTATGACCTAAAAGATTTTACTAATTTAGGGCTGGTCCCAGCCCAAATTTTCAAGTAGATACTATCTCTTCAGAAACCCCACAGCCTATGAAACACCTCTCTCTGTCTTTTTAGCAACTTTTCTTCCCTTCTAAGCTACCTAAGATCTATCTCTTGATAGGAGTAAACAGCCTATGCTGGGTCCCTAGAGTTTCTGCCCTCTCTCATAAGACAGAGCAGACCCTTTCTCACCTGGCCTCCACCTACCTCTCTAGCTTCTCCTACCCAGGGACAGGGCAGAGCTAACCTTGTTATGTCTGTCTGTGCCAAGCACAGCAATGCTCAGAAGCACAGGGTTATACCAGATTACTCACTATTCCCTGGACATACCCCACCCTTCCCAGCCTGCTCTAAAACTTCCCACAATTCCCCAGGGCATACACCCCCACTCCAGACCCCATCCTACAATGTTCTCCATCCAGATCCAGTGCAAAAGCTGCCTGGTCCCTGGTCTCTGCTTAGCTTGAGCTTTATGTAGACCTTTCTAGGTGGTTCATTTTGTTGCCTCACCAACATAGTTTGTATATCCCAAAATCCTGGGTCCCCAGTGTTTAGCTCAATGTCTTGTCCACAGTAGGTCCACAATATATGCTGACAGAATTGACGTTTTTACTTGAAAGCATTTCTAGAATATGTTGCCTCTTTGTAGAGAGAGAAAGGGAGGGGAGGAAAATCAATCTTTAAAAGTAAGATTTCAGGCTCAGTGGGTTCTTGCAAGGGGTGTGTTTGTGTAGTAAATCTTTGCTTTCAAAATAAGTGTCCCTGGCCTAGGGATACCCCCTTTCTCTCTGGCATTTGCCTTTACCTCACTGTCCTAAGGGGAACCTTAAGAAATGAACGACTCAGGCTGGAAGCAGCCATTATTCTTCAGGCCAAAACCTGCAAAATCCCAGACCCCTGAGGCTTTCTGTCTGGGACAGGTCACATGCAGGCGCTGACTACCATACTCGCTTGCCAGGATCTCATCCTCAAACATCAACAGTCTCAAATCCACCTTAGGGTGGGGTGTCTATCTCCTGCTATTTCAGTAATAATACCCAGAAGAAATTTCCTGTGAGCTCTGGGAGCAGCCTTGCTGCGAGGCTGCAGCCTTTGCTCCAAGCTGTAAGTGGGTGCTTATAGCTTTGAGACTCCTTTGCTCATAGGGGTGAGTCCTCTACCAGAAAAGGAGTCTGCAGTGCCTTTTCCATCCACCAGGGGGCCCTGGGAAACAGCGTGATAAGGCTCTGCGTAAACACGCTGGCGGCCAGAACTGGAGGAAATCCTTCTGCTTTGACCGATTCACATGAGTAGAGGAGTTGGAAGGGCTTCTTTCTAACAAACCTCGAACCAAACTCACTACAGTCGAGTCTAACTCACAGCGATCTCTAGGTCAGGTTAGAACGGTCCCACGGAGTTTCCAAGGTTGTTAAACCTTAATAGGGCAGACCCTCTCTTCTTTCTCCCACAGAGTGACTGGCAGGCTCCAATCACGGACCTTTCATTTAGCTGCCTAACACTCAGCTCACTGCACCACCAGGGCTCCCCTTTCTAACAAAAGTGGACTATGTATTCTCTCCATGGAAGCAGAGTGTACGGGAAGGGAAGGGTTGTGGCTGTGATTGCTGTGGAGTTGGGATGAATCCATAACTGACCCTATACCCTTTTTTTCTGGGAAGCTGTAAATTGCACGAGAGGAGATCATCCATCTTTCTCCAACGCAGGCCCTGGTGGATTTGAGTTACCAGAGAGAAGCTGCCTTTGAGTTAGCAGCACAATTCCTTAGGCACCAGGCCACCAGGAGCTGTGGCGGTGCCTTATTGGTGAGGAATCTCCTGCCAACTACCAGCTGCTCTGAAGGCATAAGATGCCCAGGGAAGGGGGAAAGATGGATATTCTCCGCCTGTGCAATTTATTGCCTCTGAAAACCTACTGGAGGGTCAGCTATGGGTCAGGTCTGATTCCACGGTACACCACCACTTTCCTTGCTCTTTTTTTGGAAATCATTTGCCATCTCTCCTGCTTAAAGTCACTTCATCAGTGGCTTTCTGGAAAGATCGTTGCTTTAGTAAGAATCCAAATTAAATCATAGAATTTGACACTTAGAAATTTCTGAAGAATTTATCTGTTCTCTTCCAACATACACCATACACAGGAGTGCTTTCAGAATGAATCCGTTGTTCAGGTCTTGGAGGCCTTCCTGGCATTTTGCTGTAGGCTTTGGGATTCTCAGTAACCCTCCTCACTTCCTCCCAGTCATCTCTGCTCGTTGTAATCCGATTCATCTTTCAAGAATCAACAGACTGAGGTAAATGTTAACCAATAATAATTTTAAAACTCACTGCTGTTGAGCCTGTTCTAATTCATGGTGAGCCTCCATTGGGTTTCTGAGATGGGGAGAGACTGCCCATCTTTCTTCCCAGGAGCCTATGTGGATTTGAGCTGCTAAAGGTGTGCAGGTCTTGGGCGAGCAGCACAACTAGTTATAGATTATGCCACCAGAGTTCCCCAAACAATTAAGATAAAGGTGTGTACCTGCCACAACTTCCACAGAGCCCAGAATCCATTGCTGTCAAGTTGAATTCTGAATCACCGTGACCCTGCAAGGCAGAGCAGAACTGTCCTATAGGATTTACAAAGCTACACATTTTTCCAGAAGCGGATTGTCTCATCTCTCTCTCTTGAAATGGTTAGTGAGTTCAATCCATCAACCTTTTGGTTAGTAGTGTAAGAGGGTGAAGCAGAGGGGCTGTGCCTAGAAGAAGGTGTTGGGCCACTTGGTGGTGAACTGTGCCTTGTGTTGGCGAAGCAGGATGCAGTGGGAACTTGATCTTGGAGTCATGGAACTGCTTGACTGCAGGCCGGCGGCACTTGTTGACTGCAATCTCCTCCACCTTCATGAACTGGATAGAGTGGGCCCTGGCATGATGCCGAGCGTCTAATGTCGTAGTCTACAGGGAAGACAAGCACAATCCTCCTACCATATACTGTGCAGTCCCAAGTGACCCCACAAGGTCTAAGCACTGGCCACTAGGAGTGTAGAACTTCCATATTCACTTCGAGGGGCACAGCACAGCCCCTAAAAGGTGACAAAGTCCATATGCTATATGCACCACCGTTTAAACCGCGTAACAGGGTGTTTTTAACTCCCACAACCACTACTGCCATCAAGTTAATTTCAACACATAGCAGCCCTCCTCTGAGTTTCAGAGGCCGCAGATCTTATTAGAGAAAAGTATCCCATGTACGACGAAGAGAATGAATAAATACATCTTAGAGACAGTACAGGTAGAGTGCTCCTTGGAGGTAAGGGTGGTGAAGCATTGTCTCATACATTTTTGGCTATTGTTAGGAGGGGCCGGTCCTTGGAGAAGGACATGCTTGGAAAGGTGATAGATTCAATGAAAGAGAGGAAAACCCTCAAGATGGATTGACACAGAACTGTAACAATAGGCTGAAGTATATCAGCGATGAAGATGCCACAGGCTAGGGCAAGGTTCAGATTCTCTGCTCTTGGGGTCACTATGAGTCATAGTCAATCAAAAGCAACTAACAAGAACAGTAGCAACAAATCTTTATGGAAGGACGGAATCACAAGGTTGCACAATTTGGTGTTTAACAGAGGGGGGTGAAAAAAAAAGAGAGCGGGTGAAGGAAATGGGATTGATTTGGTGGGGACCTGAAAAGACAGGGTATTGATGGGCATAGTCCAATGGTGATTAATTTTATAAAACATAATTCACAGGAATAATTGTATAAAACAATGTGAATAAGAATAGTGTAAAACACAATGTATATGAATCTTGTAAGCAAACCAATATAAAATAAAAATATTTATGGAAGGAGACTGCTCATCTTCCTCTCTTAGAGCTGATGGTAGATTCCAATCCCTCTGACTTTTTTAATAATAGAGCAATACATAATGCACTGTGCCACCAGAGCTCCTTAATCCACCAAGTGGAGGTTAATGATTCCATTTTACAAGGAAAGCAGTTCAGACTCAGAATGATTAGCTGCTCAGAGATGGTCTCAGTGCCAAAATCTTAATATTTCTTTCTCCTATATACAAGCGTTTGGAAGGAGGAGTGGCATCCACTTCCATAACAGCTTGCCTCCAGAAACCCTATGAACCTGGAAAGAGGATGAAAGGCACCCAAGCATCGAGTACTCTCCTTCATGGGGTCGCTATGAGTCGCCTGCGACTCAACGGCACTTAAAAACAACAACACGATATACAAGGGTAGTTTCTCAGAATATGGTTCCTGAAGCAACAGCAGCAGCATCACCTGAGAATATGATAGAAATTCAAATTCTCAGGTCCCATCCCAGATGCTCAAAATCAGAAGCTCTGTGGTTGCTCCCAGTTAATGGTTTTTACAAGCCCTCCAGGTGATTCTGCATTACACTCAAGTTTGATGACCACAGGTCTCTACCATGAGGGTTAATGGCAGCACTTGTAAGTGCTTAATGTATTTACTACCATCTAAGCCCCGTGATTTCACATTGACTTTGCCATTGAATTGTCTTAAAATAACAACTATATGCTGTCACGCAACCTGTAATGCATAGTGACTCTGTGTACAACAGTTCTGAAGCCTGACCTGTCCTGAGCCAGTCCATCGCCTCTGATAGACCAAATCCCACTTCTCCAGTCACTGAGTCAATACATCTCATCGGCGGACTTCCTCTCCTGTGCTGTCGCTCCACCCTTCCAAGCATGATGTTCTTCTCCAAGGATGGGGCCCTCCTGGCCACCTACCCCAAGTATGTGAGACGGAGCTTCAAAATCCTAGTCTCTAGGGAGAGAGCAGGTTGGCTCAGAACAATTCCATAATTTGGCCCCAACTCAGCCAGCTTCTATGTATTAGAAGTTAGAAAGCAGGCAAGCCTCAGGAACCCATGTCCTTAATCATTACACTTAATCAGTGGAAGAAGAGGTTATGTAAACCCTTGACAATGGAGACTGATCGAAAAATGTTAGTAAGTTATGCATCTGGAACTTTCCACAAAATGGCTACTACATCAAGACATGTATTGTGCACCAGCAGTTGGCATCCTCACCCAGCTTCAGTCACCCTCGTCCCCGGTGCTGCCTACATGTTGTTAATCATGTACTTATGTACTTGGGTCTAATATGTTTATTCACACATCCTTTTCATTTTGCTACTCAGGAACATTTACTGAGCTCATCTTGTTTTTATTGAACCTTATTTTAGTTTTGGGGATGGAAATACAGATAGGAAGCTTTAATACAGGTAAGTGAAAATTACTTTCCAAAGAATTCATTCCAAAGCAAAATATCAACATTCTGCAGGCCCATGAAAATACGGTCTGTAGCCCCCACTAGATTATGTACTTCCGAAAGGTGTGAATGAGGACTAAGGCAATTAGAAGCAGCAGCATTGAGTCGTGCCTACAGTTTCTGGCTACTGTCCAGCTGAGAAGAGCTCAGGAGCAGATCATATCTGACATGTGTTGGGAAAAAGGGAAGGTGATGAATTTCGCACCCCACCCGGTCCTGGAGCAAGCCTGTGGAGATTACTGTTCAGCACAGTTTCACAAACATATTTTCAGCTCCTACCATGTGCTGAGCATTTACAGTACAACAGAGATCTCTGCTTTTCCTAGACCCCGTTCCTCTAAGCCCCCAAAATGACAAGGGTTAGTGGAGAATGAAGTGTATAAAGGGAGATAAAAAAAAGACTTCTCCAATTCACTCCACCAGATAAGCTTCCTGGGAACAAAGACTTTTATCTGCCTTGTTCACTGCTAAAGCCAGAGCCTGGCCTATAACCTGCTGTGTTGAATGAATGAATGAATGAATGAATGATGAGTGAACGGAGTCTTCATCACTCCCTACATTCATTCCGAAGGGTCTTAACAGGCAAGACCTCGTTTAGGTGAACTCCATCAACCTCATATTGCCCCTTCTGGGGAAGCTAATAAACTAATTACCTGGCACAGCTGACTGCTGAAGCCCCTTTGTGGATCATGCATCACCGGAGCGTGTATGTGTGTGCGCATGCGCATATGTGTGTGCGTGCTCATGCCCGCGTGTGTGTTTGTACACGGCTGTTCCTATTCCAGGCAGCGCTCTGGGCCCTGGTCATAGATAAGACCGTCTACAAACAAGGAAGGAGTGCAATTACACTCACTGAAAGAAATCCAGCTGTTGCACCGAGAGCAGATAAGGTCAACACAGAGAAGTTTCTGGAGCATTGAGACCCAGAGATCAAAGTTAGGGTGGGAAATGCCCTTAAGAGGCTCCTTCTGATTGGTCAGCTACTCTTGAATCAGCTGTCCCCTGCCAACCTTAGCCTTCCAGAAGGGCCTCTGCCCAGGACCAGTCTGCCTGGATCGCCCCAGTCCTAGGGGGTCTCCCCTTCCTCTCCTCACAGCCCAGCATGTTCAGCCCAGAGTCTCACTCTGGCATTCCCTTCCTTCCCCAGGATTCAAACGTAGCTGGTGAGGATGGAAACAACTTCTTCTGGAGCCAGCACATTCACCCACGTGATAGTGGGCCAGGGTCTGGCAAAAACCAAAGTTCAATGAACAGTGGAATAGATGGCCTTGTGCATGGAGTCAGGAGACCTTTATAAAACTTAATTTTCACTTCTTCCCTCCAGGATCTCAGGCATGCCACGTAATTAGCTGCTTCTTAATTTCCTCATTTTTTTTTTATACAGGGAGATGCTACCCCTTCTCCTTACCTATCTCTCCAGTCTTTGTGAGGAGCTGGTGATAATAAGTCTATAGGGAGCTCTAGTGGTAAGAAGCTGTGCTGCAATCTCAAAGGCACGTGGTTCGAATCCACTACTACTGCTCAGGAGAACGATGGGCTATCTCCTCCTGTGCCATTAACTGTCTCTGAAAACCCAAGAAAGGGCCAGCTATGGGTCAGATCTGACTCGATGGTACACCACCACCACCACCACCACCACCACAACAACATACAGATGAAAGGGATGAGCTGGGGCAAGTGTAGAACCACCGTGAGTCTCAGCAAAATGCTGTGTAAGTCCCAGATCAATTCCAACCAAAACCCCTAAGCCTTCTCCACACCTAGATTCACTGTGGGTGCCGAATAAGCTCCAGAATTCTCCCACATGTACACCTTCTCTTTCAAAAAGTGTATTTGTTTACCATTTACTATGTTCCAGGGGTTCTTCCAAATACTTTCATTTGTATTAACTCATTCATTTCTCATAGCAATGCTAAGAGAGGAACTCAGGGATATTGAAGAACTTGTCTGAATTCACACAGTTGGAGAGAGAGGAGTCAGAATTTAAAAGCAACACTCTCTGAGGTCAGAGCCAAAACTCTCAACTGCCGTGTTATTCTGCCAACCTCCTTTAGCTCTTATTCTTTCTTTCATCTCCCACCTGGTAGGCTGGAGAAATACAGATATATTTCTTCCAGGGCCTAGCTCTGTGTCTGGCTAGTAGTTTGGGCTCAGGAATGAATGAACGTTTGCCCTTAGCCACTGGCCTATACCCAGGCTGGAAGCAGCCTTCAGAGAGCACAGGGCAATGCCCCAGAGATAGGAGGCAGTTGTCAGGGTCACTGCTGGGTGCTTACCCTATTTCTAAAAATACAAAGAAGCGTGTGCCCTCCAAGGCCACCAAAGAGATATCCAGTTGCACTCTGGGGTCAGTGCCATACAGCTTGATCCTGCCACCTGGCACTGGCTTCCCTCTGGGCCTCTTGCCTCGCAGCTGACCCCTGCCATTCCTCTGTCTGGTGACTGCAAAGCAAAGTCCGGCTTTGCAGAGGTGGGAAAGTCCTGGGAAGCCAGGCCCAGCCCAGTGTAGCTTCCCCAAAACTGATCTGTGGGACACTAGGATTGGTGTTGAGAGTTTCAAGGTCTTTTCTCCTGAGCCCAATGAACGGAAACCTTTTTTTAATGTTGGGGATCTAATTCCACAGCCATAAAGTGGAAACATAATCCCTGCAGCCCCATTTGGAGTTAGAGCAGGAGACTGGTTTAGAGATATAGGCACTGGCCTTGGAGTTAAGACACTCGGATCAAGACCCAGCATTTTCCATGAATAGCCACATGACCTAACACTTCATGGTATACACATATTAAAAGTGAGAGTAATAAGGTTACACAAAACAGTTGCAGTAGTATAAACCTATTTTAAAAACACGCTCTCTTCACATAGACAAATCTGACAGGATAGAGACTAAAATATTAAGTGTTCTCTGTGGATGTTGTGTTCTTTCCTTCTAATTTTTCTCCAGTGAGCATATGCAGTAAAAGAAAGAAAAAAAGTTAAAGCAACCACATAATTGGTATTTAATTATTTGTCTTGCTCACAGGAAAGCTGTGAGACTAATATACATCTAAAGGCGTGTAAATGGAATTTTTCAGGCTTAAGGCCAGGGGGAGAGGGTATGAAAATGAGTAGAGAATAATTCTCTTCCAACTCTACACCAGGAAATATCCTATTGAAGAATTCAAGAATTATTCAAGGGATCCGTGGACTTCCATTGTTGGGTCTGTCTTCTTTGGGTAGAAAAGGGAGAGGATGATTATAGCTATGACTCGCAGCCTTTCAGCCAGCTACCTATGATTTGATTGAGGCCAGAGAATACGACATGGTCTGACAATCCAGTCTGCTCGGTGGACAAGTCAACAGAACTGATTGAGCACTCAATGTGTGCAGTAGCATCGATTGAGCACCCAGTGTACATACTACCCTGTAGTGTGTCACAAGACAATATTTCTGTTTGTTTCCCAGCTGGTCAACAAACATTTACGGAGCATCTATCTACTTGGGGCATATCAGAGTGTAGAGGGAATGACATAGAGATGAGTAATCAAGAGAGGTTGTGGTCCATGAGAGTGTGATTGGTGCACATAAGATATAGTTAAGTGAAAAGGTAGGCAAGCCTCTATCTGGGGTAATCAGAGGAATCTTCATGGACTTCAACACTAACTTAGCTGGACCTTGAAAAACAAGGAGAATCTTCCAGTGTTCTTTCTCTGGCAGTCAGAGAGGTTCTCTGGAGACCTCTAATGGAAGAAAAAGGTTTCTATGCAAGTATCAGTGTAACTCACCAGCCAGACATAATTTACAGGGCTCAGGGCAAGAGTTTTGGTGGCCTAGTGGTAAGAAGCTGCCCTGCAATCTTGAAGGCATGTGGTTTGAATCCACCAGCTGCTCCATGGGAGAAAGATGGGCAATCTCCTCCTGTACAATTTACTGCCTCTGAAAGCCTGGTGGAGGGTCAGTTATGAATCAGTTCCAACTCAATGGTAGGCAACAACAGTGTAAGCTGCACATATAGGGCCCCTTGTTAAAAATGTATTTAGTTATTTCCAGACTGTCTCTGCACTAGTCACACACCCATGAAGCCAGTCCTGCTTACAAGTAACTGCAAGAAACAAGGTTAAAAGGGCCTCTTGGGCGAGCTCTGGTGGCCAAAAGGCAAGAAGGTGCACTGCAACCCCAGAGGTGAGCGGTTCAAATCCACC
>NW_006399846.1:10794430-10798840 GCF_000299155.1 Elephantulus edwardii | reverse complement strand
AATTTATAAAAGGACCTCTTGTTGCCAAGAGCGCCAGAGGTTGGGAAACCCAGTGAGTGTTTCATTGTTTGTATTCTGGGCCAGGGTTGGCTCCAAATGGTGAGATAATCTAGCCTGAACCAGGTTTGAACTAAGCTCCTCCCTTTGGGGCCAGCGATGTGTTCTGCTAGCTCAGAAAATGGTGCCAAAAAGGACAATCTGTTAGCTCCTCTCCCAAGGGCCAGGTCTGGAAAGCAGCGAAGAACACAAACCCAGATGCCTCTAGTGGCAGAAGTGGTGGGAACTGCTTCTCACAGAGAAGTACCAGCCCCACCTAAAGACATTTAACTTCCAGCTGCCTATATATAGGGAGCTCTGGTGGCCTAGTGGTAAGGAGGTGTGCTGCAATCCCAAAGGCATTAATTAGGTGAAGTTCAAATTCACCACATACTCTGCCCCTGGATGGACAAGCTCTTCCCTTGGGATTTATTCTCTCTGAAAACCTACTGGAGGGCCAGCTATGGGTCAGTTTCAACTCTGTAGCACATAACAACACATTTCCTTCTCCTATCAGAGCATCAGTTTCAGCCCCTGCATCAAGCCCAGTTCTCTCATTTTATAAATGCAGCAACTAAGGTTCAGACAGGGCAAGGGTCCTGGTCTTTCAGCCAGAGTGTGAAAACCAGAACACGATTTACCATAGCTCCCAACAAGTGCGCTTTGCCTAACTTCTTAATACCTCTCCGTGTCCTCTGTACTTGTAGATGTGGACTGAGGCTTGAAGCTGCCCCCACAGTGATCCACAGACCTCTGAGACCTTCCCTTAATGAGGGAATCACAGTTTCCTACTTGGGGGATGGGGAAACGATCCCCCCAGTAGGAAACTGTGACGAGAAGGAGTCCCAAGGTGGTAAAGAGAGTTAAAGTGCTTGGCTGCTAACCAGGAGACTAATGTTTGAGTCTCCTCAGGAGTGCGCCGGAACAAAGGCCTGGCAAAATATTACTGAAAAATCAATCATTGAAAATGCAATGGAGCACAGTTCTATTATGACACACAAGGGTTGTCATGCATTAGAATTGACTTAATGGTAACTGTTTAGTGATTGATAAGAAGAATTGACGTTAGCACTGAAGACACCCATTCTAAGTCTTTGCCAAGACTTTGACCTTTACTGTTAAAGATTTGCTATTGATAAGAAGGCTATATATCAAGGTCTGGGATAAATAAAGCCAAAGGGGAATCGTAGGTGGTTGAGGAATTAAGTCTCTTAAGCTATTAACCAAAAGGTTAGCCAGTTAGAATCTACTAGCTGCTTCAGGGGAAAATATGAAGCAGTTTGCTTTTGTAAACTTATACAGCCTTGAAAATCATGTAAGGCAATCCTACTCTGTCCCGTAGGGTGATGTGTCAGAATCAACTCAGTAGCAGTGGGTTTTAGGGGGCAGGTTCTACTCCTGCTACTAAAAACCTGTCAGCCGAGGAGACTCAGCTCTTCTTGTGGAGAATCACTATCGGCATTTAGTAGAATTGAAATAGAGTCCTGACCAAAGCCAATAAAAGGACCAGGGAAAGTGAGGAGTTAAGAAGCATCCGTCCAAGGCTGAGAACATGGAGGTCTGAATCCATGTAGAGCTACCCATGAACAGGAAGCAAGACCAGGGACCTGAGAGAATGCAGCCCGGCTGAGCTCATACCAAGCTTCAGAGGCCGGAACAACTCTGGTTATCAACTAGCAGCAGAAAGTGCCTCGAGAGTGTTACATTTTTTCAGATTATGTAAGTGTTCATGCAAAAGTTATACTTGGACCAGGAAGCAATCCTCAGAATAGGGCAAGGAAACACTGCATGGTTCAAAATCAGGAAAGGTGTGTGTCAGGGATACATCGTGTTTCCATGCCTTTTCAATCTATATGCAGAACAGATCATTCGGGAAACGAGGCTTTATGAAGAGGATTGTGGCATCAGGATTGGAGGAAGACTCATCAACAGCCTACTTTATTCAGATGACACAACCTTGCTTCCTGAAACTGAGGAGGACCTGAAGTGCTTGCTGCAGAAGATCAAGGACTATAGTCTTCAATATGGATTAAAGCTCAACATCAAGAAGACAAAGATTCTCACCACTGGGCCCATTGGCAGCACCATGATAGATGGAGAAGAGATTCACAGTCAACACTCTTGGCACCATCAGTCAGGAAATCAAAAGATGCATTGCACTGGGAAAATCTGCTGTCAGTGATCTCTCCAGAGTACTGAAAAGCAATGATGTCAATCTAGAGACTTAAGGTGCGCCTAATCCAGGCCATGGTCTTCACCATTACTTGCTATGCATCAGAGAGCTGGGCAATAACTAATGATGACAGAAGAAGAATCGATGCCTTTGAGCTGTGCTGGAGAAGAGTCTTGAACATACCGTGGTCTGCCAAGAAAACAATTAAGTCTGTCTTTGAGAGGGTGAAACCAAGTTTCTCCTTGAAGGTTAGGATTTTGAAGCCCCATCTCACATACTTTGGGCATGTAGCCTGGAGGGACCTGTTCTTGGAGAAGGACATCATGCCCGGAAGGGTGGAGGAACAGAGCAGGAGAGGAAGACCCTGGATGAGATAGATGGATTGATACAGTAATTGGGGCAATGGGATTAGGTGTGTCAGAAATCAGTAAGACTAAAATAAAAAAAAAAAAAATCAGTAAGACTAGTTCAGGGCAAGGCAAGGTTCAGAGCTCCTATACATAGGGTCACTCTGGGTCACAGGTGACTTGACCAGGCACATAACAACAACAACAACAACGATAAAACAGAATATTTGCACATAACTATTTTACAGAATTTTCACAGCTGCCTAGTGACACAAGGTGAGGTTGCATTTTAAAGATGAGTGAAGTGACCTCTAGAACAGTAAAAATACTTTCTAAGGATATCTGATAATTACAGTTGTCTAACACGGTGATAAACACACATACACCAATCAACCAGTTGCTATCAAGACAGTTCTAACTCAAGAAGACCCCATGTGTGTCAGAGTCAAACTGTGCTCTATAGTCTTCAATGGCTTTCTGAGCTCATTGTTTTAACACCAGGGGCTCTAGATTGGTATAAAAGCCTGGTTTCCCTGGTATTAGTCTGATGCTCTGTGATCTGGTCTCTGGCTGCCTTTCATCCCACCACCTCCTCCCAGCCCTACACCCTGACCCTCCCTACTTTAGTGCCTTTGTGTTAAGGGAACAAGAAGGTCTGGAAGATCTTAAGCACTTAATAAATATTTGTAGAGCAGTGATTGAACATCCTGTCCCCACTGCTTGGAATGCCCTCTGTGCCCTCTCCCCACCATGCACCAGAGAGCTCTTTGTTTCATTAAGAATGTTATTTCCTCCACAAGGTCTTCCATGACACCTTCCATCTGATGACTAGTGTGTTCTCATACTGTACTGCAAGCTACCGTGAAGTAGGAAACTTACTTTGAGCTTGGAACTTACTGACAGGTAATAATTTCTCATGGAGGGAGGCCGGGGCTTATCCAGGGCCATTCTGTCAGAACATGAAATTACAGCTACCACAGTCCATTTTCCAACCAGTGTGCCATAAACACAACCTAATCCAGTTCTCACACACAGAATAAACATAGGTATTACACCCCTTTATTACAAGAACAAAAGCCAAAATTAGCATGGGAAAAACCAAGTAAACTTACAAAACAGCAAAATAAGAGAGGAGAAGGGGAGAGGATCCATGTTGCAAATGGATTTACCCCAGACTCCTTTTAAATAGTGTCCTTTTCGAATGTCTTTCTAATCTTAGAATGATAAAGCCTGATAAGTAGGTCAGGAGATCCTGAAGCCATAAATAATCAACAAATTACAGTATAAACATTAAAGCTATTTTAATGTAAAATAATAATAGTAACAGCATCCACTCCCAATGATATACATCATACCAGGTACTATTTTGAAATACACACACACACACTCATTTATTTCTCATAATAACCCCATGAGACAATTTCTTCCCAAAATATGATGGGAACCAAGGTCATTCAAATAGTAAGAGAAAGACAAAGTCAGCGTCATCAAGAAAAATCTGTGCTCTAGCCACACCTTACACTACCACATACCATCAGATGTCACAAGACAGAGATAAATGACCGGAAGTTACAACTCAATAGACAAACCAATAGCTGATTTCTCTGATAAGCTTGTTGTTGTTGTTGTTATGTGCCATGAGTTGCTTGTGACTCATAGTGACCCTATGTACAGCAGCCCTAAACTGCTCTGTCCTGTGCCTATCAGCACTAAACTGCTCTGTCCTGTGCCTATCGCACCATCTCTGACACTCCCACCCCATTATCCCAGTCACTGAATCAATCCACCTCATAGAGGGCCTTCCCCTCCTATGCCGTCCCTCCACCCTCCCAAGCATGATGTCCTTCTCCAAGG
>NW_006399846.1:10792298-10792896 GCF_000299155.1 Elephantulus edwardii | reverse complement strand
ACCTATAAGTTGGTTAGTCAGACAGCCTATTAGTCAAGAAATCCTGGTAACAAGAGGGTTGATTGCTAACTGAAAGGTTGGCAGTTGACATCCATTTTGGTTTTTTCCTTCTTGGACCTTTCACTCTCTTCGTTGGATGATACCCTTGATGTCATCTCTCAACTCACCTGATCTTTGGTCCTTGGTGTTCAATGCTTCAAACCTATTCTTTTTCTTTTTTTTTTTAGTTGAGATTATAATGAAACTTTATAAAGAACTTGGGTTTCCATTCATTCATTGTTGCATATTTTCCTCCCTGTCCTTCCCCCAACCCCCAATTTTTTTTTCTTTGGAAAAAGTTCAAACCTATTCTTAAGATAATTTTAAAATTCAGGTAGGATAGACTCAAGATCATATTTTCGTTACTGGGGACTTGTTTTAATTTTATAATTTTGACATGTTTCAACTAACAGATACAGTCCTGGACGTGTTCACCAGTCTGTTGTTGTTGTTGTTATGTGACCTTGAGTCGCTTGCGACTCATAGAGACCCTATGTACAACAGCCCTAAACTCTGCTCTGTCCTGTGCCAATCGCACTGTCTCTGACACTCCCATCCC
>NW_006399846.1:10768276-10786959 GCF_000299155.1 Elephantulus edwardii | reverse complement strand
TCTCATGGACTGCCAAAAGAACAGGTATGTCTTGAAGAATGTACACCCGGAGCATTCCTTAGAGGCAAAGGTGGCAAAGCTTCATCTCTCATATACTTTGGACATGTTGCTGTTGCCATCAAGTCGAGTATGATTCATAGCGGCCCTATGAACCTTGTCCAATCCCATGCCATCTCACACTCAAGCCCATTGGCAGGCATAGTCAAGATGTCAATCCACCTGTTTGAGGGTTTTCCTCTCTTTCACCATCCCTCCACCTTCACAAGTATGATGTCCCTTTCCAAGGAATAACTTCTAGCCATATGCTCAAAGTAGGTGAGTTGAAGCTTCATCATCTTTGCCTCCAAGGAGCACTCTGGCTGCACCAGATGCATGCACAGCAAGTGACTGAAAAGAACATGGTCCTCAAACTGACATAATTACTCCTCAATAATGTGGAGAGGTCTCTGACTACAAACTTTCCCAGTGGCTATACTTTATTAAAATAAGTCCATAAGCATCAAAATATGACCTTGAATCTATTCCATCTGAATTTCAAAATCATAAGAATACATTTGAAGCATTGAACATCAAAGATTGAAGACCAGATGAGTTGTGGGATGATATCAAGGATATTATCCATGAAGAAAGCAAAACATCACTTCAAAGACAGAGAAGAAAAATCTGAAATGCATGTCAGAAGAAATACTAAAAATTGCACTAAATCATTGAGAATCCAAAACAAAAGGAAAACATGCTGAAGCAAAAGAGCTGAACAGATTTCAAAAGGCAGCTTTAGAAGACAAAGCAAAGTATTATAATGGAATGTGCAGAGAGCTGGAATTGCAGAATAAAAAGGAAAGAACTTGCTCAAAATTTCTCAAGCTGAGAGAACTGAAAAACAAATTTAAGCCTCGAGTTGCAATATTGAAAGATACTATAGACAATATATTGATTGACTCAAGAAGCATCAAAAGAATTTGGAACTTAAGGAATAAAAAGAAAATAATTTGGAGGGAATACACAGAATTACTGTACCAAAAAGAAATGACACAGCAAAATTTCAGGAAGTACTGTATGAGCAGGAGCCAATGGCAATGAAGAAGGAAGTGGAAGATGCTTTGAAGGCATTGGCAAAATATAAGGCCCCAGGAATCAATGGGATACCAATTGACTTGTTTCAATTAACAGATGCAACCCTGCAACATCTTACCAGTCTATTCCAGGAAATTTGGAGGACAGTGTGCATCTAGCCAATAGATTGGAAAGGGTCCATATTTATTCCCATTCCCAAGAAGAGTGATCCAACAGAGTGTGGAATCTATTGAACAATATCATTAGTATTACGTGCAAGAAAAATAGTGTTGAAGATCATTCAAAATTGGCTAGAATAGTACACAAGGAATTTCCAGAAGCTCAAGCAGGATTTAGAAGAGGCCACGGCACCCAGGGACATCATTGATGATGTCAGATCTTGGCGGAAAGTAAATAATACCAGAAGAAAGTCTATTTATGCTTTACTGACTATGCAAAGGCATTTGATTGTGTGGATTATAACAAGTTATGGCTAAGGTCCGCCTGATACAGGCCATGGTTTTTGCAATCACTTGTTATGCATCAGAGAGTTGGACAATGACTAGGGAGGATAGAAGGAGAATTGACACCTTTGAGCTGTGGTGCTGGAGAAGAGTATTAAATGTACCATGGACTGCCAAGAAAACAAACAGATTCATCGTAGAGAGGATTAAACCAGGCTGCTCCTTGGAGGCAAGGATTCTGGGGCTTCGTCTGACATACTTTGGACATGTTGTAAGGAGAGACAGGTCTTTGGAGAGGGACATCATGCTGGGTAGAGTGGAGGGACAGCACAGGAGGGGAAGACCCTCTATGAGGTGGATTGATTCAGTGACTGGGGTACTTGGGATGGGTTTGTCAGGGGCAATGAGATTGGCACAGGATAGAGCACAGTTTAGGGCTGTTGTACATAGGGTCGCTATGAGTCGAAAACGACTCAACGGCATATAACAACAACAACAACAACAACATGGCTATCATTGAGAAGAACAGGAACACTTACTTATGTCATCTGAAACCTATACCTAGACCAGGAGGCTGTTAAGTGAACAAAGCAAGAGAACACTCTTGTTGTTGTTGATTGCCTTCAAGTTGAGCACGACTCATAGCGACCCTATGAACAAAAGGCCTGAAGCCCCTCTACAACTATCGACATTTATCAACGTTTGTAGAGTTTTTGGAGGCATGTTATTTAGGAAGTGGATGGCACTCCTGTTTCCAAAAGGGAACACTACATGGTTTAAAATTAAGAAGGGAATGCACAGGGTTGTATTCTCGCTCCATGCCTATTCAATCTGTATACTGATCAAATTATACAAGAAGCTAGACTCTATGAAGAGGAATGTGGCATCAAGATAAGAAGGAGACTCATCCATAACCTGCATTATGCAGATGACACAACCCCACTTGCTGAAAATGAGGAGGATTTGAAGTACTAGTTGGAGAAGATCAAAGAATACAGCCTTCAATATGGATTGCATTTCAAAATCAAGAAAACAAAAATACATAATGATAGATGGAGAAAAGATTGAAACTGTTACCAACTTCATCTTACTTAGATCCACAATTAACATCCATGGTACCAGCAGTCACGAAATCAGGAGACATATTAAAGCCTGCAGTTAGGGACCCACCCCAAATTATTGAGGAATAATGATGTCAGTTTGAGGACTAAGGTGCATCTGGTTCAGGCCATGATCTTTCCAATCACTTGCTATGCATGTGAGACCTGAACAATGAATAGCGATGTCAAAAAAAGAATTGATGCCTTTGAGCTGTGGTGTTGGAGAAGAAGAATGAACATCCCATGTAACTTCCTCTTGGATAAAGTGCAGCTAGAGTGCTCTTTGGAGGCAAGTATGATGAGGCTTCACCTCACAGGCTTTGGGCATGTTTCCTGGAGGAGCTATTGCTTGGAGTGGGACATGATGCTCAGAGAGATGGAGGGTCAGCAAAGGATTGGAAGACCCTGAACCAAGTGTATCGACACAGTGATTGCCATAATGGACTCTAGTGTGTCAGGAAGTGTGAAGATGGCATAGGATAGGATAGGGTTCCAATCTGTTGTTGATATGATCACTATGAGTCAATTTGAGGGCACCTAACAACAACAATAACAACTGAGTCTTAGGCAGTTATGTTAGATGTTGGGAAGCAAAGACTTATATACATAGCTCCTGTTCTCAAGGAACTTCTCTAAAGGGGGAAACAGATTGATGTCTCATGATAGTCAGTGGGTATGGGAAGCCAAACTTTGTACCAAATATTATATGAAAACCCTTATTTAGCAATTGAAGGAATGACAAGTTTATAAGTTAGAATTTCTCCTGTGGCAGATCACAGAAAATGAGCTGTTTGTTCCCTGCAGACAGGAGACAGTGAAAGCCCCCTACAGAGGGAGTGTTACTACTACCTTTGAAATACTTCCTGAGCTAGAGCATTAGGTTGACAATAGAGAAAAATTCGGCTTCATTTACAAGGAATTCCTTTTATGATTTGCTTCTCCTGATTATCAATAAATACACAAAAAAGCATGGCTTGGTACTTCAGAACTGCTGGTCCCCTGTTTTATGCTCTGTGCTCTCTCTCATTCCTGGGTGTATGTCTCCTTATTAATAATTATAAAATTACCCTCGGTCTGCAACAAGTAGGTATGAAAAGTGCTCATGAAAAAGTATGTTCTGTGCTCAGAGAGGATAGGAAAGGGAGTGGTTAGTTCTCCAGGGTGGAGGAAGGGCTGTTAGGGCAGAATCTTAAATGATGAACTGATAGCCACCAGGCAGATAACTCAACAGCTCATCTTCTTCCCCCACTCATGTGTCTCTGCTTCCTCTAAAGTGGTGTTGTATACCAGTAAATTGGTTCTGACTCATGATGACCTTATGGAAAACAAAACAAACAAACAAACAAACAAACAAACACCCAAAACACCACACACAATAACTCAAACTCATTGCTGTTGAGTCAGAACTCATAGCTGACCCTCCAGATAATTTCCAGAGGCTATAAATTATATGGGATGAGATTGCCAGTCTTCTTCTGGAGGAGCATCTGGTGGACTCGAACTGCCAAACAAGGGGTTAGCAGTGCAACTCCCTATGGACCACATACACCAGCAGAGTTTCCCCAGGCAGATAGAGTGGTGGCAATCTCAGCGAGGGTGAGGAGCACACAAAGCTGGGATGTGGATGGACAGTAGAAGGCAGGAGGAGAGGACGGGCCAGGAGATGAGGCTGGAGGCATATATGTTGGGTGTGATAAGAAATAGAAAGATACATCAGAGAGGGACCTTTAAGGCACTTAGATTTTACCCTGAAGGCAGTGGTAAACAGTAAGATTTTCCTTATTTGAGTGACATCTTTACAGCAGCATTTTTAGAAAGCTCTCTATGGAGGCTGCACAAAGGACTGGGGCAAAGGAAGTCAGGAGGCTATTGCAAGAGTCCAGGGGAGACACGGTGCTGGGGAAGGGACCTCTGAACGACAGCAGGGCAGTGTGTATGGAAATGAGACTGCCCAAAGAGAAGTCAAGTAGTCTAACTGGCAGGATTTGATGAATGGATGGATGCTGAGGATGACCCCTGTGCTAGGCTAGATGCACCCCAGTGCTTTCCTAGTCTGCAATCTTGTCCTCAGTTCTCCAGCCCTAACAGGATTCAATTATGAACAACAAACTTTGCAGGAATTTAACCATTGTGTAAAGTGAGTGACAATTTAGGTAAATTTCCGTGCACATATTTACTGAGAGATAATTATGCTGGTTGATGCTGGCTACAGCTTCAGAGTTTCTGAAAGCCTGTTGTACCAATGGCCTTTGACTGGTGCTAACTACTGAGCAGAACACAGGACAATCCACTTCCAAGCAGATGGCTAGTAAGTGCATTTAGATTCAGATTTCTTGATTTAGATCTAGAAGATGTGGAGGAGAAAAACAAATAGTGAGAGGTGCCTTTTTCAAGATGGTCCAATCATTCCTCGTTTCTCTGACTTCTTTCTTTCAAGTTGAGCTGGAAGGTCAGCTCTGAGTTGGTTCTGACTCTATGGCAATGAGTTTTGTGTTTTTGAGAACGGTGCATGATTTCTATGAATCAACAACGAGGGTGGTTTTAGGTTTCAGAGGATGTCAGAGGCAGCCCCGGCCCTCAGCAAAGTCCAGGCTGCACTGTGCCTAGATTTCACAACCCCGCGTGACACCTCCCATCACCTCCTGCTTGCTGACAGTACTCTGCTAGGGCAAAAATAGCCCAGTCATGCTCCCGATGCCCAGATCCATACACGTCAACAATCTGAGGTGCTGACTCTTTTGACGCAAGGGCCTTTCTTTCAGTCATCACTGCTAAGGCCCTGCCACGCAAAACCAAATGCTGACTTGTTTGCTGCCTTAAACAGAGGGCTGGGAACAAGTTTAACTGCAGAAGCTTCTGGAAGGACAGTGCTATTGGAGCTCCATAGTATTACTGTGTTCCATGGAGTCTGTTCTGATTCCCTGCAGCCCTACAGGACAGTGTAGACTGCACCATAAAGTTTCCTAGCCTGTAATCTTTGTGGGAGCAGATGCCAGGTCTTTTTTCCTGCAGAGTAGCTTATGGATTCAAACCACAGACTTGTCAGTTAGTGGCTGAACATTTAACTTTTTTTTTTTTCATCCAGTTTTTCTCAGTCTTACCCCCACCCCAATGCCAGCCTCATTCTACAACAGTGGCACCATGTAGCATTTGTCCCTTTGTGACTGAGATACCTCACTCGAACATTTAACTTTTGCACTACCAGTGTTCCTTAGAGATGCACTAAAGAACTGATCTAAAAACCAGAGGCCTCTTGGCTGGGAGTGCTGAGCCCCTGGAGAGACAGTGTCTGCTGTGGACAGACGTCACTGAGGGAGCAGGACGTCACCAGGCTGGCTCCTTTCCTCAGGTCTCGTGGGTACATCTTATCTTCTGCAGTTAGGCTAGGGCCACTGCCAGACTTTGTGGGAGCTGGCTCTGAGGGCAAAGGGTGTTTCTCCTAAGGAGTGTCTCAAGGATGAGGGTCTGGGCCTCAGGTTAACATGAAGCGACAGAGTGAATTGTCCAGCAGCAGAAGTCGTATGAAGTAACAAGCCAATGCCAAACAGAGCCTCCATTTTTAACCAAAGCCATTCCCCTGTCCTTCCCTCTCCACTCCTTCCTCCAGCTGTTCTTTATGTGAAAAACGCAAGGAGAGGGGGAGGCAGAAGGAGGAAGGAAAATAGTAATTAATTCAATAAAACACAAGGTATATAAATGAATGCATAAAATACAATGTACATGAGTTTTTAAAAAGGCATTATCATAGTAATTAATTATATAAAACATAAAAGTATACAAATGATTGTGGACAACACGATGTACATAATGAAGCACAAGGTAAATGAATGATAGTATTAAAAACAATTTTTTTAAAAGTAGTTAAAAAAGCCCCTAAAACTTAGAAACCATTAGCTACCAGTCTGCAGCCACATGCATAGCTTGTTTTCATTCTGATGAACTTTCCATTATTCTGTAATAGGTAAAATGTAGAATTTTAAATCCGAATGAAATAAAATCCTGACTTTACTACTCACCAGCTAGGTGACTTGGGAAAAGTTAAGTTCTCTGACCCTTAGTATCCTGTACCAGAAACTAGGAATAGATTATTGCCCTACCTCCATGATTTGTTGTGAGGTTGAAAAGACATAATGTCTGTAAAATAGCACTAAAAATATCAAACCAAACCAGTTGCTGTCAAACCTACCCTGACTCATGGAAGCTCTGTGTGCGTCAGAGCAGTATACTCCGTAGGGTTTTCAATGGCAACTCTCAGATGTCAGACCTTTCCTCTGAGTTACCTCTGAATAGACTTGAACTGCCAGTCTTTCAGTTAGTAACTAAGCTCTTAAGCATTTACATCACTCAAGGACTCTAGAAAGTAGCACCCCAAAACCAAACAAACAAGAAAGGAACTTCACTCATGACCATACATAGATTGGGTAGGTGGCAGTTCTACATGCATATCTGAATAACCTGTAAATATATCCATGTATATAGTACAGCAAACAGGGGCAGAGTTATGTAAACTTCTGAATCATAACCAAATACCCTGAAGGAATGAGTTACTGGTCCTATGGCCTCAGGACTATACCCTTGGGAACTGTCAAGTTCAACTAGCATAACATAGTCCACAAAGACAATGTTCTACATTCTATTTCTGTGAGTGGCAGCTAAGGTCTTAAAAGCTTGTGAGCATCAATCTAAGGTACAACTATTGCTCTTTCATCCACAGCAAAGAAGAATAAAGAAAATGAAAGACTCAAGAAAACAATTAGTCCAAAGGATTAGTGAACGGTGGCCTAGTGATAAGAAGCTGTGCTGCAATTCCAAAGGAGCGCAGTTCAAATCCACTAGCTGCTCCATTGGAGAAAGATGAACCATAACCACCCTTGGGTTTTACTGCCTCTGAAAACCCTCTGGAAGGTTGGTTATGGGTTGGTTCCAACTCAGCAACATACAACAACAACAACAACAACAACAACAACCCTGAGAACAGAACTAGATTGTGGCCAGCTAGCACTGCTGACTACTTCTACAAGGGATCAAAATAGAGGGTCCTGTACAGAGTGGAAGAAAAATGTAGACCAGAATTCAAAACCAAAACATATCAGGTTTAATGACCTCATAGAAACTGGTGGACACATTGGGATGATGGCTTTTTTAGTTGTTGTGTACTGCTGAGTCAGAACTGACTCATAGCTGACCCTCCAGCGCATTTTCAGAAGCAGTAAAACCCATGGGAGGAGATTGCCTATCTTTCTCAGCAAGCTGGTGGATTTTAACAGCTTGCTTTTGAGCTGGTAGTGCAACTCCTTACCAAGAAGCCACGGGAGCTCCCTACAGCCTTTAGTAACCCTTTCAATCGGAAAAAGAATCTTACCCCTTTGGCCAAGTACTAGACAGACTAATAAGGTTAACAACAACAACAGGGATGTACTCATTCCTTAGAACAATCCACCAAGAAAGTTCAGGAGGCAGGAAGGGATTGGATAGAAAGATAGAAGGAAATGAAAATCACAGAGAGAAAACGCAAAAAGTGATGCTACGATGTGGGTATTGTAATTACATAAACCAAAATCCAAATGAATTTCAGATAGAAGACTAGGGCTCATCTAAGGACTTTTCCCTTCAGGCCCTCTTGGCATCCTGTAATTGCCTTCAACTCTGCTATCCATTAACATCTGATATTTGCTAACCCTCCCTTTTAAAAAAAAATTCTTATTTTATATTGGTTTGCTTACAAAGTTCATATACATGTGTTTTACACTGTTCTTCATTCACATGGGGTTTCATACAATCATTCCCATTCATTATGTTTTATAAAGTTAATCACCATTGAACTATACCCACCACTGTTACCCTGCCTTTCCAGATCCCGGCCAGATCTTTCTCATTTCCTTTACCCACTCCTCCCTCCACTACCAAATTGTGCGGCCCTAAGACTTCCCATCTACCCATCCTCAACCCTCTGCTCCCATCCTCCTCTTGCTTGGATCCTTATACGCATTTTACTAGTTATCTTTCTATTTCTACAATAATGGTTTTATGCAGTATTTGTCTTTATGAGATTGAGTTAGTTTACTCAGCATAATGCTCTCAAGTCCCTCCCAAGTTATGTAGTAATTTTTTAAATCATTGCTCCTGAGTGCTGCATAGTATTCCATCGTGTGAATGTACCACAATTTCTCAATCATCCTTTGATTGTGGTTAGACATTTGGGCTGTTTCCATGTTCTTGTTACGGCGAATAATGCTGTTATGAACATTGGTGTACATGTCTCTGTTTGTGCCTCAGTTCTAATTTCCCAGCAGTGGAATAGTTAGGTCATATGGAATTTCTTTGTTCAGTTTTTTAAAGAAATGCCAAACTGCCTTCCAGAGAGGTTGTACCATTCTACAATCCCACCAACAGTGTATAAGAGTTCCTATCTCTCCACATCCTCGCCAACATTTATTGCTATCTGTTTTAATAAGACAATCTTTATAGATTAACTTCCTGAAAATCTGGTCTGAAGTGAAACCAATTCAAATCAGTTCTTAGAGTATACACAGAAATACCATTCCTGAGAACTACCTTCCTAAGTGAGAAGTAATGTTATCTACCACATAGGAGAATTAAACCAGAGGGCCTTGCTACAGTACGTGTGTATACAATTCCATAATGGGTGATGTCTCTTGACTCAGAAGCCTCTGCAACAGCTTCCATCTTGGAGAACCAGCTGTGCTGTGCACTTAATTATTATGCATATCATACAGGACATTTCCCAGAATACCTTGCCTTTCCTTACGAATAAACATGAAACTGTTCCTCACCCAATCTTTATAAACTCACAATTCTTTTGTTCAGTGAGTCATAGACTAGCATCACTTAGGCCCTGCATATATTCCTTTGCAAAGTATTTTCCCTCATAAACTTCTTACCTTGCTTGCTCAGAAAATTCTGGTCTCTTATTTTGCTATCCTTACTGGGCAGGAGTTGCTGTTGTGTGCTGTTGAATTGGAACTAACTAATCACTGACCCTACAGTAGGTTTTCAGAGTCAGTAAATCACATGGGAGATTGCCCATCTTTTTCCTGTGGAGTAGCTAGTGGATTTGAACTGCACGTCTTCAAGATTGCAGCATAGCTTTGTACCACTAAGCAAAAAGAGGTCCCTTAGCAGGAGGAAAAATCCAAATTTAAGGAGTACACAGGTGACATTTCCTGATAACTGCAATAAAGGGATACTTCAGCAAAAGAACTCCAAACAGATATGTCTTGGAGAAGGTCCAGCCAGAGTGCTCATTGGAGGCAAAGATGATAAAGCTTCATCTCATATCCTTTGGGCATGTTGCTACGAGAGGCTACTCTTTGAAGAAGGACATCATTCTTGGAAAAGGTAGAGGGATGGCGAAAGAGAGGAGGACCCTCAAAGAGATGGATTGACATAGTGACTGCAACAACAGACTCAAGTGTGTCAGAGATGATGACGATAGGGCAGAGTTCAGATCTATTGTTGTGAACAATAGATTCTATGAGAATTCTATGAGAATTGCTGAGTTGTAATTGACTCCAGGACACCTAACAACAACCAGCAACAACAACAAAAACAAAAAACCCGACCAGCAACAAATCACTAAATGAAAAGTTAATTGCTCTGTAAACTTTCACTCAAAGAATAGTAAAACCAACAGCAAAACCCTACTTTCTATGAGATGATTCCATCTCATGATGATGTGATTGGATAAAATAGAACTGCGCTATAGGGCTTCTAATGTTATAAATCTCTCCAGAGCACACTATCTCATCTTTCTCCTGTGGAGAAGCTTGTTGATGTAAATCCCCAACCTTCCAGTTAGCACCCTAATTGCTTAATACACTGCCCAGCCAGGGTTCCATATAAAGTCACTCACTTGTCATCAAGTCAGAAGAATCATAGTTGACCCTCCACTGGGTATCTGAGTTTATAACTTGCACGAGAGGAGATACCCATCTTTCCTCGTAGGAGTTGTATTAAAATGCCAGAGGTGCAAACTTTGGTTTAACAATTCAACTCCCTACAGATTACACAGAGCTTCCTTATAAAATAATGCAATATCTGCCAAATAATATAAGTAGGTATTCAGAATTGACCTGCCATGACCCTTTCTGGGGAAAGCCAACAAAACTGTTGAAGAAGAAAGATAATAAAAATTATAAAGAACATTAACTGATTGTCCAGGAACAAATTAATAAAGAAGCAGTACTTGGGGGAAAAAAAAAAAAAAGAAGTACTTGGTATGGCCATCATGATTTGGTCTCTAAGTTTTAAATGCTAAACAAAATAATTTTTGTCAATATCCTTTAAATCTTTATTTTTCCCACTATTAAGTAAATATACTAAAAACTTTGTCTACATTTTACTAATGTTTTTTTTCTTATTCCTAAACCCAATCTGAACTCAGACTCTAACTTCTGAGACTCAGCGTCTTATCCTCTAAACCACCAGGGCTTTCCAACTCTTTTGTCAGTCAGGAAATCAAAAGACAATTTGCATTAGTAAAATCTGTTGTCAGGAACCAGAGTGCTAAAGAGCAATGATGTCAACCTAAAGACTAAGGTACATGTCATCCAGGCCATGGTCTTTGTATTTACTTGCTATGGCTCAGAGAGCAGGACAATGACTAAGGATGACAGAAGAAGAATAGAAGCTTTTGAGCTGTGGTGCTGAAGATAAGCATTGAACAGACCATGGAGTGCCAGGAGAATAAGCAGGTCTGTCCTAGAAAGGATGAAGCCAAGTTGCTCCTTAAAGGCAAAGATTTTGAAGCTCCAACTCAAATGCACTAGTCCTTAGGAAGGACATCATGTTTGGAGGGGTGGAGGGACAGTGCAGAGACCCCAGAGGGGATGTATTGACCCAGTAACAGGGGTAGGTGTGTCAGAGGCAGTGAGATTGACTCAGGATAGAAGAGGGTTCAAAGCTATTGTGCATAAGATTGCTGTGAGTCATAGACAACTCAACAGTATGTAACAACAATATGAACAAACCCAATCCTGTATGGCAGACTTGTTGTACCTAGTTATTATGCCTCTTCCCCCACCCCCCACCTACTCTAGTCTTTTACAGCTTATTAGTCTTTGTTTTTCCTGACACAGTTTTTGAGAATACTGATCATGTATTTTGTAGAATGTCCTTCAACTTTTTTTTTCTATTCTCTCCCCCTCACCATGAATTCTGAAGAAATACGCTGCAGAGGTTAACCATCCCTCTCATCATATCATATTAGAGTGTGCATGTTTTCAACAGTATTTATCACTCATGAAACTAACCTCGATACTTGGCCATATGGAGTGTTTTCTAGCCTTATCCATTGTAAAGTTACATTTAACTCTCTTTCTCAAATTTTTCAGAAGCAAGTTATTAAATCCAGCCCACAGTCGAAGAGATGAAAAGTATAGATCTTTTTAGAAAATATTATCCAATATTATTATCATACATTGGACAGTGTATAAAAGCTGAGAGAACAATAATTGATGCCTTTGCATTGTGGTGTTGAATAAAAGTACTGAATATCCATGGATCGCGGAAAGAACAAACAACTCTATCTTGGAGGAAGTGCAAACACGGGGCTCCTTAGAAGCAAGGATAGTGAAACTTCATCTCACACACTTTGAGTATGTTGTTAGGAGAGTCCCATCCTTGGAAAAAACCTTTGTGCTAGAAAAGGTCAAAGAAAGAAAGACCCTCAACAAGATGGAGTGACAAGATGGTCTGGAGCTTGTCAGAGGTGGTAAGGATGGTACAGGATAAGACAAGATCAAGAACTGTTGTGTGTTGTGTCACTATTAGTGGTAACTGACTCAATGACCCCTACCTAAAATCACTAGCAACAATTACCTAAATCCTCAACAATATAGGTAGTACTTTTTCAATCTATATGCAGAACAGATGATTTGGGAAGCAGGGCTTTATGAGGAGGAATGTGGCATCAGGATTGGATGCCACATCATCAACAATTATGATTACAATTAACATCTACATTATGCAGATGACACACCCTTGCATATTAAAACAGAAGAAGACCTGAAGTGCTTGCTGCAGGAGGTCAAAGGCTGTAGTCTTCAATATGGATTGAAGCTCAACATCAAGAAGACAAAGATTCTCACCACTGGGCCAATTTGCAGTACCATGATAGATGGAGAAGAGATTGAGACTGCTAACATTTATAGTATGCTCGGCTCCACAATCAACACTCTTAACACCACCAGTCAGGAAATCAAAAGATAAACAGCATTGGGAAAATCTGCTTTCAGGGACCTCTCCAGAGTGCTGAAAAGCAACAATGTCAGTCTAGAGACTAAGGGCCGCATAATTTAGGCCACATTCTTCATAATTACTCACTATGCATCAAAGAGCTGGACAATGACCAATGACGACAGAAGAAGAATCAATGCCTTTAAATTATGGTGCTGGAGAAGGGTCTTGAACATACCATGAACTGCCAAGAAAACATAGAGGTCTATCTTGCGGAGGGTGAAACCAAGTTTCTCCTTGGAGGCTAGGATTTTGAAGCTCCATCTCACATACTTTGGGCACGTGGCCAGGAGAGACTGGACCTTGGAGAAGGACATCACGCTCAGAAGTGGGGAGAGACAGAGCAGGAGAGGAAGACCCTGGAAGAGATGGATTGATATAGTAACTGGGTCAATGGGGGTATGTGTGTCAGAATTAGTGAGACTGGCTCAGGACAGGGAGGCTTCAGAGCTGCTGTACATAGGGTTGCTATGGGTCACAGGCAACTTGACAGCATATAACAACAACAACAGCAACATGTAGTTAGTGTTCTGTTTTTTTCCATTTGTCCACACTGTGATTGGATGACATGTTCCTTAATTTCATCTACGCACTTTCCCTCTCCTTTTCCCTCCTTACAATATTTTTTTTTTTAAGAAATCAAGTAATTTCTTCTGTAGTCTCTCCTGTTTCATGGTTAGCCTACAAGATGATTTCCCATGACTCTTGATGGTCACATATTGTGTTAAGATGATCCCTGTGACTCTTGATGTTCACATATTGTGTTGTTCCCTCACACAGTCAGTCAGACTGATAGGAGATAGCAGAAAGGATATTACAGAAATTGTGTGTGACTTCTGAAGCTAGATCATAAGAGACATTACTTTCTCATTTTACACTCTTTTGGATTGCTTCCTATGACAAAAACCAGCTTCAGGTTATATGTACACTCCAGCAGTCTAGAAAAGCCCACGTAACAATAAACTCACGAAACACTAAAACACCCTAACAATAGCCGTGGAAGGAGGCCATTTAACAGTGTATCTTCCAACTCAAGTGAAGCTTTCAGGTAGACCTCTTGACTCTAGTTTCTTGAGAGCCTTCAAGCAGAAGAGCCCAGATAAACTATTTCTCAACTTTAGACTCACACACAGTTTGAGAATAAGAAATGCTTAGAGTTGTGGGTTTTTTTACATTTTTTTTTTTTTTTATCATTTTTGTGTGAGTGTACCGTCAAATCAGATCTGACTGGTACAGGAGGAGATTGTCCCTCCTTCCCCGGCAGAGCATCTGGTGGATTCGAACCGTGTGCCTCTGGGATTGTAGTTGCAGCTCCTTGCCGCTAGGCCACCAGAGCTCCCTTAGAGTTGTTTTAAGCCCTTAAATTTTGGAGTAATTTTTTATGTAACAATAATTAATTGATAAGGATTTGTGGATTTTGTTTATTGTTTCTCTGTCCTCTGGATTTCCTGTTAAAATGCTAGGTAGTTTTTTTGTTTGTTTGGTTGGTTTTTGTTGTTTTATTCTCCTTGCTGTGTACTGTCAAATTGGATTTGATTGGCACAGGAGGAAATTGTCCCTCCTTCTCCAGCATAATATCTGGTGGATTTGAACCACAGATGGTTAGTTTTATAGATGATCAGATTCAGGTGTAACTTTTGGTGCAGTGTGCTTTATCAGGAGCATTGCCTAGGATGTACAGAATATATTACTGACTGATTGATTGTCTCTCAATTTTCTATTTCATATCTGAATATGTCTTTGACCTCCTCCTAAAAAAATGGTTACACTAAGTACATAGTTTAAACTACTAAAAATATAGGTCTTTTCTTTCAGCAGGATGAAAATATGACTCAGTTGTCATTAAAAAAACCAAAACAAACAAAAATCCGGCAATTGCTGTTGAAAAGTCAATCTTCCACACGGCATTTTTTTAAAATTTAAATTTATTATTAATTTCAGTAAAAATTTACAGAGACTTTGGATTTCCATTCATTCATTGTTGCACTTTTCTCCCCTCCCCCCCTCCCCCCCTAGTACACTACCCTCTTGGAAAAGTAAAAGAAAAATTCTTTGTTTTACAAACCTTCCCCCAGGTCCACTCCAATGTAGCCTTCGCTGTCATGACAAAAATACCTAATCACATATTCCTTTCAAACAGTTTTCTCCCTCATCTGTTTCAATGCAGTATACATTATTGAACCTTTCTTTCTCAGTTCTCCCCCAACCCCAAGGTCAGTACTGTTTTACAACAGTGTCACCATGCAGTATTTGTCCTTTTGGGTTTTTTTTTTTAAATTTTTTATTTATTTATTCTTTTTATGTGTGTACCGTCAAATTGGATCTGACTGATACAGGAGGCGATTGTTACTCCTTCTTCAGCAGAGCATCTGGTGGATTTGAACTGCGCACCTCTGGGATTGCAGTGCAGTTCCCTGCCACTAGGACACCAGAGCTCGCTGTATTTGTCATTTTGTGACTGAGATACTTCACTCAGCATAATGTCCTCCAGAGTCACCCATTTTGAATAATATTGCAAGAGTTCCTTGTTTTTTTTAATGCAGCATGGTATTCCATTGTGTGAATATACCACAGCTTCTCTAGCCATTCGTTTGTTGATGGGCACTTAGGTTGTTTCCAACTCCTTGCTATTGTGAACAAAGCCGCAATAAACATGGGTGTGTATATATCTGCGTGGGTGTCAGTTATGGTCTCTTTGGGGTATATTCCCAGTAGTGGAATTGCTGGGTCAAATGGTATCTCTCTTTGTAACTTTTTGAGAAAGTGCTATACCGCCTTCCACAGTGGTTGCACCATTTTACACTCCCACCAACAGTGAATAAAGGGTTCCAATTTCTCCACAACCTTGCCAGCATTTGTTGCTTGCTGTTCTGTTAAATTTTGCTATTCTGACAGGGGTGAGATGATATCTCGTAGTTGTTTTGATTTGTGTCTCTCTTAGAGCTGGGGATTTTGAACATTTCTTCATGTGCTTGTTAGACATCTGAATGTCTTCTTCGGTGAAGTGTACACACGGCATTTTTTTTTCCCACACGGCGTTTTTACACACAAGGAATGTTGTTGTTGTACTCTATCGTTGGAACTCTCCAGTAAGTTTTCAGAGGCAGTAATCACACGGAAGGAGACTTTCTATCCTACTGCAAAGCAACTGGTGGATTAGAACCACGTGCCTTTGGGATTGCCACACAAATTCTTACCACTAGATCACCACAATTTCATCCATGACAATAATCTATTTGTAGACGAAGAGACTAAGGCTATCCCCCCCCAACCCCGCAATAATCAAATATTCAGTTCTCGTCTTACTTGACTTCGCAGCAGTATTTGATACAGCTGATCAATTTTTCTGTTTATTTGTCTTCCAGAAGACTGCACTTCCTCCCACTTCACTGACTGATCTTTTTTAGTCCTTTTTGCTAGTTCTTTTTCTTATTGTCATCTGCTAAATGTTGACCTTTTGCAGGAAGGTCTCTTCTTGTCTTCCTTACTCCACAAGTGTTAATGTCTAATTCTGTGGCTTTAAATACCATTTAAGGAACTAAGGTGGAATCCACATTCTTCTTCTTCCTATAGTTCAGTTTCTCTAGCTATATGCTCAGCATAGTGACTGAGTAGGTATGGAGAAAGGATACAACCCTGATGCATTAATAACCTATGTTATGCAGATGACACATAACTTTCTTGTTTGCAGAAAGTAAAAGGACTTGGAAGCACTTATTCTTAAGATCAAAGACTTCAATATGGGTTACATCTCAATATCAAGAGAACAAAAATTCTCACCACCGGACATATAGGCAACTTAATGATAGTTGGAGAAAAGAGTGAAGCTGTCAATGATTTCATCTTGTGTGGATCCACAGACAATATCCTTAGTAGCAGCAGTCAAGAAATCAAAAGATGTGTTGCTCTGGGAAAATCTGCTGTCAAGGAACTCTACAAAGTTTTAAAGAACAGGATGTCAGTTTAAAAACTAAGGTACAGTAGGGGTGTATGGGAAACCAAACTTCATACCAAATATTATACGAAAACCCTTGTTCAGGAATTGAAGGAATTACAAATTTATAAGTTAGGATTTCTCTTGTGACAGATCACAGAAAATTAGCTGTTTGTTCTCTGCAGACAAGAGACAGCTAGGGCCCCCCTACAGAGAGAGTGTTACTACGTGTGAAAGACTTCCTGAGCTAAAGCATTAGATTGACAATAGAGGAAAAATCTGGCTTCATTTACAAGGAATTCTTTTTATGATTTGCTTCCCCTGATTATCAATAAATACACAGAGAAGCATGGCTTGGCACTTCAATCAAGAACTGCTGGCCCCCTGTTTTATGCTCTCTGTTCTATCTCATTCCTGGCTGGCTGTCTGTCTCACTGTTAATAATTATAAAAATACTTTACCCTAGGTCTGCAACAGGGGTGAAACCACAAGGTTGCACAATTTAGTGGGTGGAGGGACAGTGAAGGAAATGAGAAGGATCCTGCGGGGATGTGAAAAGACACGGTAATGAAGGGCAAGGTCCAATGGTGATTAATTTTACAAAACATAACGCATGGGAATGATTGTATGAAATACAATATGAATGAAGAATAGCATGAAACACAATGTATACAAACTTTGGAAGCAAACTAATATAAAATAATAAAAAAAAGACTAAAGTACACTTAATCCAAGACTTGGTGTTTTCAACTGCTTTCTATGCATCTGAAAGTTGGACAATGAATAAGGAAGACAAAAGAAGAAGCAATGTCTTTTTTTTTTGTGGTGATGGCAAAGAGTATTAAATATCCCATGGACTGAACAAATTTGTTTTGAAGGTAGTGCTCTAAGGAGTATACTGGTAAGTGACTTTTATCCAGATTTTATATATATAACTTGCACAACTCAATAATAAGAACACAATCCTCTGTTTTAAAATGTGGAAGGATTTGAACAAACATTCCTCCAAAGAAGGTATAAAAATGGTCAGGAAGCACAGGAAATATGCCCTACATTAGTCAATATTACTCACTGTAAATAAAAATGACAATGAGATATAACTTCCTAACTACTAAAATGACACTAATGAAAAAAAGACTGAAATGCTAGTTGTTGGTGAAACTATGAAGAATATGGAACTCTTTAAAAAATTATTTTATTGTAATTTGAGTGAACATTTATAAAGCATCTTAGTTTTTCATTCTATCATTCATATGTATTCTTGTTTTATAAAATTACTATATCCACAATGTCTAGTATCCACTTACTGTATATTGCCTTTCCCTTCTCTATCTTATCTATTAACTTCTTCCCCCTTCCCTTCTCTTCCTGATAACCATACAAAAATGATTCTGTGTGTAAATTTTTCTTTAGCTTTTTATTATAGTGGTCTTATTTAGTATTTGCCATTTTATAACTGACTGAATTCACTTAGTATAACATCCTCTAGATTCATTCATGTTATGCAGTGTTTTAAAAATTCTTTGTTGTTCTTTGATATTGCCTACTATTTCATCTTGTAAATATATACACTTCTTTAACCATTTATTCATCGATAGGCACAAGCGTTTTTTTTTTCATCTCTTTGCTGTTGCAAATAATGCTACAATAACATGGGTATGAATGTATTGATTCATGTTGCAGCTCTTATTTCTTTAGGAGATATAGCTAGTAAGAAACGGAAACCTTCATATATTGCTTGAGAGAACATAAAATGACTTAGCAACTTTGGATAACAATTTGGCAGACACAACCCTGCTTGCTGAAACTGAGGAGGACCTGAAGCACCTGCTGCAGAGGGTCAAGGACTGCAGCCTACAATATGGATTGAGGCTC
>NW_006399846.1:10728285-10765871 GCF_000299155.1 Elephantulus edwardii | reverse complement strand
AAGGAGGGACAGGTCCTTGGAGAGGGACATCATACTTGGGAGGGTGGAGGGACGGCATAGGAGGGGAAGACCCTCTATGAGGTGGATTGATTCAGTGACTTCAATTGATTCAATTCTTCTCAATTTAATTTATTCAAGCTGGTATAATACCATTTTAATGGAGTATTCTACTGTTCATTTTTTAAATATAAAGTCATGGGTAGCCAAGAACACTTGGGATGGAGGAGGGAGGGAAGGAGAAAGGGAGCAGATTTGCCCTATAAAATAACAAAACCTATTAAGTAAACAAGAGACTCTGATTGAAGTCCAGAGGAAGTGTCATACCTCCAGAGGTTCAACTCCAGGGAGGGCTCTATAGGAGAATGATGAGCAATTTCCTCCCGCGTGACGTAAAGGCTCTGAAAACCCATAGGATCAGCTATGAGTCATTTCCAAGTCAATGGCAATGGTTAGAATTTGAGGAAATAAACAGAACAACAGATTCCAAAACAATCTTGGTATACATAGGTTCTCTGGTGGCTTAGTGGTAAGGACTCGCACTGCCAGTGCAAAAGTACCTGGTTTGAATCCACCAACTTCTCTGAGGGAGGAAGATGGACAATCAGTCTCCTTCTGTGCAATTACTGCCTCTGAAACCTGCTGGAGGGTCAGCTATGGGTTGATTCCAACTTGAATGTTAAAAACAATAAATATGTTAAAGAAGCATCAGAAACTTATCAGGAAGGGATAAACTCTGAAACAAATTTCTAATGGCTTATATAGTAGGTGAAAAAGAAACAACAAACTAGAAGAATAGTGATTTGTTTTGCAGAGGATTTTTCTCCTGTTTGCATTTACAGCCTCTGAAACTTAACAGGTGGTCACTGATTTGGAACTGACTTGATGGCAGTGAGGTAGAGGTTTTAGTTTTGGTTTTGCTTGTTTTCAGTTTTCTAATTATTAAGATCTCTCCTTCTTTGACTTTTAAGATCCCAGATCTTAGAATTGCCCTTGGAGGCACTGGTGAATTTGAACTGCCAGAGATATGCAGCTTTTAGGTTAGCAGCACAACTCACTAGAGACTATGCCTCTGGAGTTTCCTTATTATTAGAGTTACCATTAATAGTCAGTGTTAAGAAGTATTTATGAGAACCTGTATCTCTGAGGGTTGTATTAACTCTGAATTAAAGATATGGGTGGACTGGAGTTACTGTTAATTTGTGAGGAATGTAAGTACAATGTTGAAGGTCTGAGGGTAGAGAGATCTTTTTATCTTTCTAGAATAACAAAACCCTCCACTGTTACCAAGTTAATTCTGATTCATGGCAACCCTTCAACAGGATTCTGAGGTTGCAGATCGTAATGGGAGAAGACTGGCTTATCTTTCTCTCGTGGCCTTGAACTACTGACCTTTGGAGTAACAATTGAACACTTGTCACACCACTAGAGTATCTTAAAAGCATAGTGCCTTATCTTTCCTCATGAAACAGCTGGTGGATTCAAACTGCGAACACTTTGATTGTTGTTATGTGTCATCGAGTCAACTGCCACTTATAACTGCCCTAAGCACAATAGCTCTGAGCCCTGCCCTGCCCTGCGCCACTCTTACTGTCTCTGACACACCGATCTACACTACCCCAGCTACTGTGTTAATCCACCTCATCCTGTTTCTTCCTCTCCTGTGCTGTTCCTCCACTCTTTGAACTATGATGTCCATCTCTAAAGACTGGAAACATGCAAAACATATGAGATGGAGCTTCAAAATCCTTGCCTCCAAGGAGAAACTTAATTTCACCAGTTTGTTCTCTTAGTAGTCTATAGTATGTTCAATACTCTTCTCCAGCACCACAGCCCAAATATATAAATTGTTCTTCTGTCATCCTATTCACTGTCTAGCTCTCTGATGCATAGTAAGTAATTGCAAAGATCATGGTCTGAATCAGGTGCATCTTAGTCTCTAGACTTTTGCTCTTCAGCACTCTGGAGAGGTCCCTGACAATAGGTTTTCCTAATGCAATTTCATCTTTTGATTTCCTGACTGCTTCTGCCAAGAGAGTTGATTGTGGAACCGAGCAAGCTGAAATTGTTAATTATCTCAGTCTCGTCTCCATCTATCATGATGCTGCCAACGGGCCCAGTGGTGAAAATCTTTGTTTTCTTGATGTTGAGCTTCAATTTATATTGAATACTGCAGTTTTTGACCTTTTGCAGCAAGTACTTCAGGTCTTCCTCAGTTTCAGCAAGCAAGGTTGTGTCATCTGCATAATGTAGGTTGTTGATGAGTCTTCCTCCAATTCTGATGTCACATTCCTTTTCACAAAGTCTAGCCTCCCAAAAGTGTGTGTGTGTGTGTATATATATATATAAAAGTATGGGAGATAGTACACATCAGTGAAGCACTCCTTTCCTGATTTTGAACCAGGCAGCACTTCCTTGCTCTGTTCTGATGACTGCCTCCTAGTTCAAGTATAGCTTTTGCATGAACACAATCAAATGCCCTAGGATTCCCATCCTTCTCAATGTTGGTCACAATTTGTTAAACGTCTTTGCATAGTCAGTTAAGTATAGACAGATATGTCTCTGGTACTCTGCCTTCAGCCAAGATCCAAATGACATTGGCTGTAATGTTCCTAGTGTCACAACCTCTTCTAAACTCAGCTTGTATTTCTGGTAATTCTCTGTCAACATACTGTTCCAGTCATTTTGGGATACTCTTCAGCAGGATTTTGTTTGTACATGATATTAGTGATATTGTTCAATAATTTCCATGCTCTGTCAGGTCACCTTTTTTGGAATGAGGATAATTATGGATCTCTTCCAGTCAGTTGGCCAGGTAGCTGTCCTCCAGATTAGTTACTTTTGGGAAATATCTTTCATCTGCACTTTTGGTTAAAATGCTTGCCTATCAGATATTGTTCTAAAGTTGAACATCTAAATTAAGACAGACTTGGGAGAAGGACTGACCATCCATTTCCAAAACAATAGACCTTCAAAAGCCCTATGTACAACAGAGCACAGTTAGATTAGACTAGCAGATATTGCACTGGAGGCCGAGCCCTTGTACTGGGAAACACAGAGGAGTTGCAAGTAGACACTTGTGACTGGAATGTGGAATGTAAGAAGCATGGATGTAGAAAATTGGACATTGTTAAGGGCGAAATGGACCACATAAATCCTGACATAGTAGGCACTGGTGAAATGAGATGGATTTGCACAGGATATTCAGTCAGGTAATCATATGGTCTGTTAGGCCAGAAACAAAAAGGTGAGAGAAAAACAGGATCATAGTTAAAAAGACCATTTGTAAATCCATTTTGAAATATAATGCTTTGAGAGACAGGATGATATCCATACACATGCAAGAAAGACTTGTTAATATGACTATCATTCAAATATATGCACCAACAACCAGAATTAAATAGGAGGAAATAAATTATTTCTATCATCTTTTGCAATTAGAAATAGATCAAACATACAACCAAGGTGTATTAATAATAATAATAATGGGCGACTGGAAAACAAAAGTTGGAAACAGGGAAGAATGATCATTAAGTGGAAAACATGTGCTTGATGGCAGAAATGAAGCTGGGGATAAAATGACAGAATTGTGTATAATCAATTATTTACTAGTTGCAAATGTCTTTTATAAGAAACACAAATGGCAACTATACACATGGACCTCCGCTGATGGTCCACACAGGAATCAGATTGATGACATCTGTGGAAAGAATCTTTGGAGAAGTTCAATACCAGCCTTGAAAACTAAGCTAGGTTCTGATTATGGAACAGACCATCAACTACTCATATGCAAATTCAAACGGAAGCTAAAGAAAATGAAAACAAATCCACAAGAACCAAAATTCAACATTGAGTGTATCCCACTTGAATTTAAAAACCAGCTCAGGAGCAGATTTGAGACCTTGAATGCTAATGAATGAAGACCACAGGAGCTGTGGGGAAATAGAAGGAATATCATCTATGAAGAATGCAAAAGGTCATTATTAATACAGAGGAGGAAGAAAAGACCAAAATGGATGTCAGAAGAGGCTGAATATTGCACTAGAGCTCCAAGAAGCCAAAGCAAAGGAAAGAAATCAGGAAGTTAAGGAGCTGAATAGAAGATTTCAAAGGGCAGCTCAGGAACTCAAAGCAAATGATAAAGAAATGTGGAAAGAGCTAGAGTCAGAAAATCAAAAGGGATGAACTCATTTGGCATTTCTTAAGCTGAAGGAACTGAAGAGCAAATTCAAGCCTTGAGTTGCCATACTTAAGGATGCTGTGGGCAGAATATTGATTGATCCAGGGAGCATAAAAAAGATGTAAGGAATACTCAGAGTCCCTGTACCAAAAAGAATTGGTTGACACAGAAGAATTTCATGAAACAACATGATCAAGAGGCAATGGTGATGAAGGAGGAAGTGCAAGCTGCTCTGAGAGACTTGGCAAAAAATAAGGCTCCGGGAATTGATGGAATACAAATTGACCTATTTTGACAAACAGATGTGCTCACCAGATTGTACCAAGTAATCTATAGGACAGCATTTTGACTAGCATTTGAAATCTTTAACCCTACACCTCTGATTAAGGCAATTCTCCAGTATAAATGACCTTTATTATTACCCATAGGTTTTATCTAAGGAACGCTGCAAGTGCAGTCATTAAACAGTAGGCTGCTCAATAGTAAATCAGTGGTTTAAATGCATCTAGCCTCTCTGCTGGAGAATGATGTGGCAGTCTGCTTTCACCCTGTTATATGCCATCTATTTGAGTTGGAATTCACTTAATGGCACACAACAACCACCATAGGGTTTTTTGTATATAACTCTGAGCTCTTTTTTGTAGGTGGGCGGTATCCCTCCAGAGACAAATTAATCTCTCATATATAAACACATCTGACAAGCATCTAGATAAATTTTCTGTAGAGAAATGAGCTTGCTAATGGATGGTGAGATAGAGGGTGGCTCTTATGCAGACTCTGTGCATTCACCCTGTGTAGCAGCCTATAGCGGTAATTTCATGTGCATGTAGATATGTACAGATAGTTCTTTGCCAGTGACCTGTTTCATGTATGTCCAAGGATGTTCTTATCCTTGGCTATCTCACAGGCGCTTTCACTTGCTCCCCTCGGGCATCCATGGGGTGAGTGCCAGAGTCTACATTTACCAGGTAGCTAATCTCCACAACTCGATTTTGGCATTCCCCTTCCTGATTTTTTTTTTCCTCTGGCCAGGAAGATAAAACAGGTTCTGGATTCCAGAAAAGGGGTGAGATGGCTGCCTGAGCTTGCCCATGTTACTGTGTGCCAAGGGTGTGAATGGTCTGGACCTGGCACAGGCTGCCTTCAACGAAGGCACTCACCATGACTCAGTCTGGGCTTGTGAGAAATGAGGAAAACGGGAGGGAGACGTTGAAAACCATAGGATATGGTCATCAATAGACTTTGAGTCTCTAGTTGGAGTTACTAATATACACCTAAGAGTTAACAGTGATTATCTTTGCAAAATAGACTTACAGGGAACTTTTTTTTTTTTTTTTTACTTACAGGGAACTTTTAATCCTTTTGAATTCACATCTGCAGTGTTTTGATTTTTAAACAAGAATATATTCCTTTTAAGGGCAGAAAAATGGATTAATATTCAGTTATTAATATTATTATACAGATTAATTAATATTATTTACAGATTAATAATTGGGCTCAGAATGGTTAAAAGACCCCCTAGAATCTCAGTGCATATTAGGTGACAATGCAAAGGATATCAACTCCAACTAGTCTCCACAGAGCTGAGTGAACAGGACCACACAGTACCTCCAGAGTCTCAGAGTATGGAGTCTCTCACATACCAAATATGGACTCTCTCCTCCTTGGATTAGACCTGTACCCCACCAGCATGCTGAGTAATGGGGGCCTTTATTTCTCTTCAAGGGTTCTCCACTGATTTGCCTGTGCTGGTATTCACACCCACATACTCAGGATAGCTTCAAGGTCAAGTTTACACACCACAGACATCAGTTCTGTTTCCTTTTGCCCAACCAACAGGCCTTCCCGCTGCAGAGCCCGGATGTTCCGCCCTCTCTTGCTTCGTGTCTGATTCTTGGAGAATGTGCCCAGAAGCAAACTGGCAACCAAGACTCACATTTATGTCCTTTACCCTCTGTGACCTCCTGAGTAAGTAGGGGGTCTTGGCTGCCATTCCACTTTATTGCCTCAGGTCTGAATTTTTCAAGTGAGTTTTGGGAGGTCCTTTGAGTCCTTCTGAGAGACTGGAGGTAATCAGGACTAAGAAGGAAATGAAGCTGGAAATTTGTAAAAATTAATGAAAAAAATAATTTGAAACTAGACTGGTGGAGCCACAGGTGATTGAATTATTGTTAAACTCTCCCCTTTTCTGTTAATGTTGTTCTGATATTTACATAATTTTTAAAAATGAATCTTGAGTTCCTAGAGGAAAAAAAAAGATACCTATACAAATATCTTTTGAGTCTCTCAATAATTTTTTAAAATCTTAATACTTCTAGTTGTTGTTGAGTTTGAACTGACCCATAGCTGACCTTCCAGGGGGTTTTGAGAGGTGGTGAATCACATGGGAAGAGATTGCCCATTCTTCTGCAGGGAGCCTGGTGGATTTAAAGCATGTGCTTTTAGGATTGTAGCACAGCTTCTTACCATTAGAACACCAGAGGTCCAGACAATCAATACTCCTAGTGGAGAGCTGTCCTCTGAAAGGAGGTATGTTCACATTGACTATAAGATTTATTTATTAGCTTTTTTCCATAATTTTCTCTGGTGACCCAATGTAGGGGGGTGTGGTGGGGGACAGGGAGAATGGAGTTGTGCTTTTAGCCCAAAGGTAGTGTGTCTCTGGTGTTTTGAGAAAATAAGAAATCTCTTCCAACCTCTGAAAATCCACTGGAGTGTTAACTATAGGTTAGTTCCAAATGACTTTTTTTTTTTTTTCACTACCCAAATGTGTGATAAGTGGTGTGTAGGAAAGATGAAGGAGCTGGGTTTGCATTCTTGTTTAGAATGCATTTCCAGGCATGGAAACAGGTTGTTCTGTTGTTCTGGTGGACTACATCTCACAATGACCCTATGACCAATAGAGCTGAATCCTATCCTCATCATCTCTGACACGCTAGTGCTCATGACCACAGTCACTGTGACAATTCATATTGTTGAGGTTCTTCCTGTCTTTCTCTGACCCTCCTCCACCTTTTCCAGCAGAGAAGAGTCTTTTTCCCAGGATTGGAACCTCTTAAAACATGCCCCGTATGTGAGACAAAGTATCACCATCTTTGCCTCTAAGGAGAACTCTGGTTGTACTTCCCCCAAGAGATTTATTTGTTCTTTTTATAATTTTGTCAGCACCACAAATCAAATATATCGATTCTTCTGTCATCTTTATTCATTGTCCAACTTTTAGATGCAAGAGAAAATACTATAGCTTGAACTGGGAAGTAGCTAAGTGCCATTTTTATAGTGTGCTATCCCCCCAAGATGGGCAATCTCTTCTTGGATAATTTACAATTTAAGGAACTCAACGGAGGGTCATCTATGAGTCAGCTTTTACTTGATAGCAATGAGGATAAGAGTTTCCTAAATTGTGAGAACATGAACTTCTGTTTGGTGAAGAGATATAAATATGTGTATTGCTATTAAAAAAAGGAAACATCTTTTTAAAGAGAAGACAGCTTTAAAAAAGAAACAATTTTCTGTGGATTTTAATCTCAAACACTATTCACTCAGTTACTTGATTCAGGAAACCTTATTTTAATGAAGCCAGTAGCAATTTCTAAAATAAATAACCATTAGCTTGTAAACAGACATGTCACCTCAGATGTGCTCTCTTAATGTGATAATTGAGGAAGACTACACACTACAGTGCAGGTGTTCATAGTCAGTAGTGATGCCAAGAATCTGCAGATCTGAATCCGCTCAACTGACCTCTAGAAACTCCATTAAAGTAACAGTAACAAGGTTTTAGAAAATATACAGCAATTTAATTGATATATAATTTATAAAATATACAATTCACCCATTTAAAACACACAATTCTAGGAGCACTGCTCATGCAACAGTTAAGTGCTCAACAGCTAAATGAAAGCCTGGTGGCTTGAACTCACCCACCTACACCTCAAGAGAAAGGCCTGGGGATCTGTTTCTGTAAGGACTGTTGTCATTGTTATGTGCTGTCAAGTCGAGTACAATCTATATGGGTCCCTATGAATAACAGATCTGTGCTATACTGTGCCATCCTCAACATCTCTGACACACTTGAGACCATTGCTTCAGTCACCGTGTCAATCCATTGTGTTGAAGATCTTGCTTTTTTTTGTTGACCCTCTACCTTTTCAAATATGATGTCCTTTTCCAAGAAACAGCCCTTCCTAAAAACATGCTCAAAATTTGTGAGAGGAAGGTCCACCACCCTTGCCTCCAGGAGCACTCTGGCTACACTTTCCCCAAGAAAGTTTGAATCCACCAGATGCTCTGCTGGAGAAGGAGGAGCAATCCTCTCCTGTACCAGTCAGATCTAATTTGATGGTACACACACAACAAATAATAAAATAATAAAATAAATAAATAAACAAATAAGAAAGTTTGTTTGTTCTTTTGGCATTCCATGGGATATTCAATGCTCTTCTCCAGTACCACAACTCAAATTTTGAAAATAGCCATCCTTGTGAGTAGGAAGTGGTATTTTATTGTGGCTACAATTTTCCTTTCTTTTTAAAAAAATTTATTAATTTTCATGAAAGTTTACAGAGACTTAGGGTTTCCAGTAATTCATTGTTGCACTAATTTTTCTTTCTTAATGACTACTGATGTAGAATATCTTTTTCACATGCTTTAACAACTGTAAAGATTACAGTCCCCCCCCAAAAGTCAATTGGGGTATCTTACCTTGTCATTTGAGATTGACTCACCTTGACAGCCTTACAACGAGATTAGCAAAGCATATAATTCAGTGTTTTTTGGTTTCTTCACAGATTTGTACAACCACAACCACAGTAAATTTTAGAAGATTTTCATCCCTCAAACAAGAATCTCATTCTCATTAGAGTGCTCCTCATTCCTAGTCCGCCCAGGATGTAGGCAACACCTACCTACATACTGTCCACATAGATCTGCCTAATCTGGACATTTCTCATGAATTAAATACTGTAATATGTGGTCAGTTATGTCTGGCTTCTTTCACTTAGCATTTACCAAATTTCATGTGTATTGTAGTATGTGTCACTATTGAATTTTTTTTGTTGTTGATGATGAATTTAAAAAATTACATTAATTTTTATACACTTTTTAAAAAAATTTTATACACATTTTGTGAATGTGGCAATTCATGGCACATTTGTTTATCTCTTCCTCAGTTGATGGATATATGTGTTGGTTTTGCTTTTTTGCTGTTATAAATAAAGTTGCTGTGAACATCCACATACACACTTGTGTGAATGCATGCTTTAATTTCTCTTAGGCTTATACCTAGGAATAGAATTGCTGGCTCACATGCAACTCTTTTCCCCCTCTTTCTTAAAAACTGGTTTTTTTTATTTTTTTAAAAAATTTTATTATTTTTGTGTGAGTTTACCGTCAAATCAGATCTGACTGGTACAGGAGGAGATTGTCCCTCCTTCCCCAGCAGAGCATCTGGTGGATTCGAACCAGGAGTCTCTGGGATTGTAGTTGCAGCTCCTTACCACTAGGCCACCAGAGCTCCCCTAAAAACTGGTTTTTATACAGTAATTTTTTTACATTGTATTACATTAATATACATTGTGTTCCATACAATCCCTCATTTACATTGTGTTTCATTCAAGGATTCATATACACTACAGATAACTCTTTAACTCCTTGAAGAATAGCCAGAATGTTTTCCAAAGTAGTTGCACCATTTTCTATTCTTACTAGCAGTGCTTAAGAGTTTCAATTTCTCTACCTCTTCAGGAACAGCTGTTATGTGACATTTTGAAATTAGCCATCTTGATGTGTGGGAAATGGTATTTTATTGCAGTAGGGATTTTCATTTTCTAATGACTAGTGATGTAGAACATCTTTTTTCATGTGCTTATCAGTAATTTGTTTTTCTTTCTTAGAAAAATGTTTCTTGAGAGCCTTTGTCCATTTTATAATCGAGTTGTCTTTTTATTAATGAGTTGTAAGGTTCTTGACATATTCTAGATATAAGTCATTCTCAGAGAAATCATTTGCAAACATTTGCTCCCATTCTATAACATAGTCTTTCTTGATGATGTACACTGAAGCATAAAAGTTCAAATTTTATGAAGTCAAATTTATTTATTTTGTCCCTGTGCTTTTGGAATCATATCCACAAAAACCTATAAAGATAATATACATAGAAAAGAGAATTCTTATAAATGAAAATTAACATAGACATTTATTATCTACAAATAAAGTAAGAGAGAGAATAGTATAGGAAAACAGATTAGAATTGTAAAATAGTTATCCCATCATTAAACAATATTGCTATTGGTCTTGTTCTTAAAAAAGAAAAGACAGTGGAATATCTTCAATAGTAGAAGGAAAATATTTGTCAACCTAGAAGTAAACAAAAGTATATATTTAACAATGAAAATATAGTTATTTTCCTAGAAACCTGAGAGTATGTTACTAGTAGATCCGAAGTAACTAAACAAATAAGCAAAGCTTCACCAAAGAAGACATTCAGATGACCAACAAACACATGAAGAAATGTACAAAATCCCTAGCTCTAAAAGAGATACAAATCTAAACAACTATGAGATACCATCTCACCCCAGTAAGAATAGCAAAATTTAACAGAACAGCAAGCAACAAATGCTTGCGAGGTTGTGGAGAAACTGGAAACCTTAATCACTGCTGGTGGGAGTGTAAAATGGTGCAACCACTGTGGAATGCAGTATGGCGCTTTCTCAAAAGGTTGCAAATAGAAATACCATTTGAGCCAGCAATTCCACTTCTGGGAATTTACCTTAAAGAAACCATAGCCACTGCCCAAGCAGATATATGCAAACTCATGTTTATTGCAGCTTTGTTCACAATAGCAAAGAGTTGGAAACAACCTAAGTGTCCATCAACAAATGAATGGATAGAGAAGCTCCGGTATATTTACACAATGGAATACTGTGCAGCACTGAAAAACAAGGAACTCATGAAATATTATGCTAAGTGGATTACCCTAGAGGGCATTATGCTGAGTGAAACATTTCAGTCACAGAAGGACAAATATTGCATAAGGCCACTATTGTAAAACAGGACTGACATTGGGGTTGAGGGAAGACAGAGAAGGAGGGGAGGCATGATTTATTCTGCATTGCAACAGATGAGAGAGAGAACTGTTTAAAAGGGATATACGATTAAGTATTATTGTCATGACAGGAGTCCAGAATTAAGGCTGCACAGTGCAGTGGACTTGGGGAAAGGATTGCATAGCAATGAAAGAGTTTTTATTTTATTCATCAAGGAGAAAAAGTGAATTGGGAGGGAGGGGTGGGCAGGGAGAAAGTGCAACAATGAATGATGGGATACCCTAAGTCTCTGTAAACTTTCACTAAAATTAATTTTAAAAATTGTTAGAATTCCAAAGAAAATGAAACTAATAAACTGTTGAGTTTTGTGGAAAGACAAACAAAAGAAACCAAACAAGCAAAACTAAAAGATGTGTTTCAACAGAAAGAAAATAATCTCATGGAAGACTTTTTAGTTGTAAGATTAATTAAGGGGAAGCGAGCTCTGGTGGCCTAGTGGCAAGAAGCTGCACTGCAATCTGAGAGGTTAGCGGTTCAAATCCACCAGATGCTTTGCTGGAGAAGGAGGAACCATCTCCTCCTGTACCAGTCAAATCTGATTTGACGGTACACACACAAATTTAAAAAAAAAAAAAGATTAATTAAGGGGAGTGAGGCAGAAATATATGGATAAATGAAGCAAACAATCATGTTGTTGTTAGGTGCTGTCAAGTCCACTACAACTCATAACAACCTTATAAACAGCAGATTGAAACCTTGCCCTGTCCTGCTCCATCCTCACAGTTAACACCATGCTGAAGCCGATTGTAATCACTATCCATGCCAAATAATTTAGTTAAAGATCTTCCTCTATCTATCATCATGTTGTCTATTGGTCTAGGAGTGGAGATTTTTGTTTTCTTGAATTTTTTTTTATGTTAGTGGAACAAACCATTAACTAATCCATATTAAAAAATAAAAAGATGTAACCCTTTGAAAACTGTAGTCTTTGGTCTTATTCAGTAAGTGCTTCAAGTCTTCATCACATTCTACAAGCAAAGCTATGTTATCAGCATAATGTACTTGGCTATTAGTTTACTACACAACTATTACTCAAACATGCCCACCAACCATTAAGGCTCTATATATAAAGAAATTGAAGATTTCTACTGACAGTTGGAAATTGATTCAACATGCAATCAAGATGCATTGATAATAATTGGTGATTGGAATGCAAAAGTTGGAAATAAAGAAAATTAATAGTACTTCTGTCACTTGGTAACAGAAATGAGGCTGGAGATGAAATAATAAAATTGTGTACAAGAAATTATTTACTCATCACAAATAATTTTTTAAAGAAAGCATAAATGGTAACTATATGCATGGAGTACAGCATCAGGATTGGAGGAAGCTTCATCAACAACCTGTGTTATGCAGATGATAGAACTTTGGATGATCAAAACTGAGGAGGACCTGAGGTGTTTTCTTCAGAAGCCCAAGGATTGTAATCTTCAATATGGATTAAAGTTTAATGGAAAGAAGACAAAGATTCTTATCACTGGGTCAACTGGAAGCACTATGATGGATGGAGAAGAGATTGAAGTTATTAATAATTTCAGCTTGCTTGGCTCCACTATCAACACTCTTGGGACCAATAGTCTGGAAATCAAAAGCGAATTGCACTGGGGAAATCTGCTGTCAGGAATGTCGTCAAAGTTCTAAAGGGCAACAATGTCATTTTAGAGACTAACATTCACCTGATCTAGGCCATGGTCTTCACAATTACTTGCCATCAGAGAGCTGGAAAATTACTAAGGATGACAGCAGAAGAATTGATGCCTTTGAGTTGTAGTGCTGGAGAAGAATATTGAACCACCATGGACCACCAGGAGAACAAATAGATCTGTCTTGGAGAGGGTGAAACCAGATTTCTCCTTGGAGGTAAGGAATTTGAAGCTCCATCTCACATACTGTTGTCATGTGGCCAGGAGAGACCAGTCCTTAGAGAAGGACATCATGCTTGGAAGGGTGGAGGTACAGCGCTGGAGAGGAAAACCCTGTATTAGATAGATTGACATGGTCACTGGGGCAATGGAATTAGGTGTGTCATAGTCAGTGAGATTGGCTCAGGATAGGGTAAGGTTCAGAGCTATTGTAAATAGGGTCTCAATGAATCTCAGGCAACTCAATGGCACATAACAACAAAACAACATATACATGGACCACATTTGCTGGACTACACAGGAATCATATTGACTACATCTGTGCAAAGAGATGGTGAAAAAGCTCAGTTATCAAGTCACAACAAAGCCTGAGGCCCACTGTGGAACAAACCATTAACTATGCATGTGCAAGTTCAAACTGATGCTGAAGAAAATGAAAACAAGTCCCAGAGAATCAAAGTATGACCTTGAATCTGTCCCAGCTGAACAACTATTCCAAGTACTGATTTAGCACATTGAACATTAATGACAAAAGACCAAGAGACTTGTGAGATGACATTCAGGACATCATCCATGAAGACAGCAAAAGGTTGGTCATTATAAAGACAAGAAAGAGAGAAAAGACCACAATGTATGTAAGAAAAGACTCTGAACTTTGTACCACAATGAAAAGAAGTCAAAGCAAGGAAAGGAATACTGAGGAGAGCTGAACAAAAGATTTCATAGGAGTGCTGAAGAAGACAAAGCAAAGTATTGCAATGAAACAATTATAGTATATAAAATAACATTGAAGAGAAGAATTATACCAAAACTCAGATAAAATTAAAATATACAATAATGGTGATATAAAATTTAGGAGGAGGAAATAAATGGGATTATATATTTTGTTAAATCCATTTTATTAGCTAGGAAAAAAGAGAAAAGTGTTGATTAACTTTGTTGTTGTTAAATAACATCAAATCAGAACTAATTCATAGCTGACCCTCCAGTGGGTTTTCAGAGGCAGTGAGCCTTAAGCGAGATTATCCACCTTCCAAAGAGTAGCTGGTGGATTTGAACCATATGCCTTTAGGTTGGGAGCACAATTCCTTGCTGCTAAGTCACCAGAGCTCCCCATTGATTTTATTAAGTGTGCTGGTTGTAATTTTTAGAATTATTTCTAAAATATATAAAAGAAACTGATACCTAATTCTGAAACTAATAAGGGAGAAATAATGAAATCCTTAGGTGCTAATTTATCCAACAGAAGGAAAGAAGGATTAAGAAAACTAGTTTCTCCAAGCTTTTGAAATAAAAATTTAAACCCCCCCCCAAAAAAAAGAAAACTAGTTTCTAGTGGATGAAGTTGTAGCATGTGAAGCTTGCTTCTGTTGATGACCTTACCATGTAAAGCAGAAGGCCATGCAGACAAGCACACCTTTGCGATACTGAGGTTCGCTTCCAGATCACTGTTATACAGTGAATATCACAACAAAGCAAGTCATGGGAATTTTCTGATTTCCCAGTACACATAAAAGTTATGTTTACACTGTACTGTTATTTATTATGTGTGCAACAGTATTGGGGAAAAGTTGGAAGTATTGTGAAAATTATGAAAATGTGACACAGAGACATGAAGTAAGCACATGGAAAAGTAGTGCTGAAAGCCTTGCTCAATTTAGGGTTGCCACAAACCTTTGATTTGTTTTTTCTTTTTAAAACAGTATCTGCAAAGTGCAGTAAAATGAAGCACAATAAACAAAATATGCCTCTACTAAAGATAACATATGAAACAGCTGACCACAGAATGAGTATTCTATAGAGTAAGAACATAATGATGACAGTGGTTGAACTAGAAGTACTTTGGAATTACAATCTCAGGAAAAGTTCCTGTGACCATAGCAAATGGTGGCACTGAATCAAATTTGCAAAAACATACACACAACAGAAAAGTCAGAAATACTTATATATAATACTTATATACTGGGAAACAGGTTTCAGCTGTACTTGGGAACCTGTCAGGTTGGTCAGGTCAGGTGTTGACATAGGAAGCCATTAAGAAGAAAGTTCTCAGGTGTGGCCATTGGCTGTGAGTAAGTGAGTGAGGGACACTCAGCATCCGGGATGACGCTTGGCTGGGGGAATGCTGAGCTAATGCTACCTTTCTCAGGAAGTAGGTCAGGAGGAAATATCCTGAGTGAGCAGCTTCTAATTGCTTTTTCAGGCAGAGACCTGTGCCCCATAGGACTGGGGGTGGAAGGGGATTGGGAATAAATTGAGGTTGGGAGGGTTGGTGGTGTGGGGGTGGGGGTAGGAAATTACATCTTTATTCTTGGCAGGAGTAAAATTCTCTCTCACATGGTTTTCCTGGCTCTAGACTTTTGGCATGCATCCACTTTTCTTTGTGATGGGGGTTCTATTGACTTCCCAATGCTGAGCAAATTTGAATGGAAACTGAGAGTTCAAAGATTTCAAAGGAAAAAGCAGATGAGTGACCATTTAAGATGCAACTATTGGTGAAGAAGTTCAAAGAGGCATGGAAACAATTAGTCCATAGCAGTAATGGACCTTGCAAACCTCAACCTGATGACCCTGAGGCTAGAAGTACTAGATGGTGCCCAGCTTCCACTATTGACAACTTTAAAATGGATTATAGAAAAGCATGATAAAAAGAGACAGAATGGGAGAACTCAAAATCATTAAATTGGGCAATTTTATGGGGCTGATAGAGACTAGTGGAAAACGCAGACTATGGCTCTTAGTCACGTTTTGAGACTGAACTGAACTCACTCCTGTGACTTAATTTTTTACTAACAGTTGAGTCCTTTTCATTCTCATTGCTGTTGAATTGGAACCAACTTATAGCGGACCCTCCAACTTGTAGTGGTACACTCCAACTCAGTGGTACACAACAATTGTCTCACTGTCTTCATCTGTAAAAATGGAGACAGAAATTGTGTTTAGCCTCATGTTACTGTTTGTGAGGACTAAGTGAATTAAAATAGGGCAAATGTTCTGGAACATGCCTGGCGAATAGTAAGCACACTATTAAGTGTTTGCTATATTTTGGGATTGCTGTTGGGTTAATATTGCCGTAGTTATGATTACATTGTTGTTAATAACAAGTCAGTGCTTAAAAGAAAGCCATAATAAGGGAGCTCTGGCGTAGTCTGTAGCATTTTGCTCTGCTAATCAAAAGGATAGCCATTAACAGTGAGAGAGTTTGCTATTAATGAGGAGAGTAAGATTTTTAAAGATATTTTGAAGGACTGGGGTTCTATTTTAGAAATTCTTGGAGAGATGGGTTTCTTCTCTTTTTGGTAAAGACTGTTAAAGAATTGAGTATAGCCTTGTAATCCCATGGACAATTATCAATATGGAGGCAATGATCAACAACTCTCCTGGTAAAGGTAAGTGTCCTCGACCCAGACATACTGAGAACTGAAGTAGGAGCCAGCTTTCTACAAGTACATCTCTCCCTTGCTCTCTTTTTTAACTTTAACAAACAGAAATTAATTTTCTAATGATTAAGGAGGCTAAAAGTATGAATTCAGAGCACCTAGACCAAAGGAAAGGCTTTCTCTGTGGTTCTAGAGGAAGGTCCTTGTCTCTTCAGCTTCTGCTTCCTAGTTCTTGGGGTTCCCTGTATGTCTTTGTGTCTATTTTATCTTATTTTTGCACTGTTCCCTTGTTTAATATCTAAAGAAATGCTCAAAAGACACTCTGCATGAATCCTGCCTCATTATTTTAACAAAACCAACCCATTTCCAAATGAGATTATAACCATAGACACAGGAGTTGACTTTATAAAACATTTTGAGGTGGCATGATTAAATCCCCATCAAAATATCAAGAAATAATCAAACAAGCAAAGGAGAGGAAGACCCTCAACCAGGTGGATTGATACAGTGACTGCTGCAATGGGCTTTCGTGTGTCAGGAAGTGTGAGGATGGTGCAGGACAGAACAGGGTTCTGATCTTTTGTTCATGGGGTCGCTATGAGTCGTATTCAACTCAATGGCACCTAGCAACAACAACATAATAAAATCCATAACATTTCACCTTTTGGCCCCCAAAATTCATTTCTGTATGACATGCAAAGCATATTCACTCTATTATATGATTCTAAAATGTCATCTTCTGAATTATCTAAATAAAAAATGGTTAAGGTTTTAGGCATAGTCTATCTAGGCCAAATTATTCTTCTGTGCTCCTGTGGAATCTAGAATACAAGTTACCCATTCCAGAGGGACAAACACAAACACTTTTGTGTTTTTATTTCAATTTCAATCCCTTGCCGTGAGTATAATACTTTTAAAATTTTTTTAACATTCTTAGTTTTTACTTTATTTCTTTTCGTTATTAGGGGTTGAATGAAACTTGACAAAGAATAAAATCATTCATACACATTTAGTTTTGTGACATTGATAACAATCCACATAACGGTAACAGACCTCCTCTTCTTCTTTCTTCTTCCCTTTGATTCTTGTTTCCATTCATCCTTCTCTCCTCCCCCTTGTTGTCTGTCTTACGCATCTTATCCCTGAGCAAATGTTGGGTTTTTTTTCTCTTGTATGTTGTTAGGTGCCATGGAGTTGACTACCTCTTATAGCAACACCATGAACATTGGATCTAAACCTGCCCTATCCTGAGCCATCCTCATCATCTCTGATTTACTTTAGCCCACTGGTACAGTCACTGTGTCAGTCCATCTCATTGAGGGTCTTCCTCTCTTTTGGCTAATGTTATTAGGACTGAGTACTTCCCTGGTGGTATTCCAAACTCTTATGTCTATATGTTTTATATGTCTATCTATTATTTAGCTATGGGAGGAAGATGTTCAAACACCTCTCATGCCATATACAGCTTTGGAAGACTCACTGGAACCCACAGAAAACCTACTGTTCCGAATCATTTGGCCCATTTTAATTTACTTAGTCCTCACAATAGTAAGATGAGGCTAAACACAATTTCTGTCTCCATTTTTACCGATGAAGCCATTAAAGCAATTGCTGTTGTTGTGTACCACTGAGCTGGAGCTGACCCCATTGCTAACCCTCTAGTGAGTTTTCAGAGGCAGGAAATCACATGGGAAGAGAGTGCCCATCTTTCTGCTGTGGAGCAGTTCATGGATTTACATTGCATACCTTTGTGTTAGCAGCACAATTCCTTACCACTAAGCCACCAGAGCTACATTAAGGCAAGAAAGAGTGTAAATGAGGTCACATAAAGTGTTGTACTGCCAGAGCAAAGGCAGATGGTTCAACTCCACTAGATGCTCCAAGGAAGAAAGATGTACAATCTCCTCCTGAGTGATTTACAGTCTTTGAAAACCGCTGGAGGGTCAGCTATGAGTTGGTTCTGACTCAAGGGCACTTAACAACAATAACAACAACAGCAATAAGACCTAATAAATGGTAAAACTGGGATTCAGATCCAGGAAGTTTGGCTTCAGAATCTCTGCCCTTTAACCACTGTAATTAAATGATGGGCACAAGGTGCTGCTTGGTGACAAGGTGTCAGCAACAGCTAACTTGCAAATGAGCCTATTTTGACCAGAACAGGCAATCTGATGTTAGCCAAATAGCTCTGCATTTATGTGGTGAGAACAGTAGCTATATTAGGGGTAAAAGATCTGGATTTACTCTGACTTTGCCATTTAGAAAGGAAATAGACTAACACCGATTGAATGTTAAATATGTCTCAGGTCTCCCAGCTAGCTTATGGGATCTTAGGAAGAGTCACTGCTCCTCACTAGGTTCCAGGGTTCTTGTATATAAAATAAGCCAAGTCATGTCAACTGCCTTCTTTGTTTGTTTTATGGCTGGTTGGTTGTTACTTTTACTTTTTGGTTTTCAATTCAATCTAGAAAACACTAAAGAGTTAATACCTATGTACACAGGGCAATATGCTAGGGCTGTAAGAGGCTCTGTGTGTGATAACAAAATAATGAGTACAATTGGGGGAGCTCTGGTGGCCTAGTGGCAAGGAGCTGCAACTACAATCCCAGAGGCACACAGTTCGAATCCACCAGATGCTCTGCCGGGGAAGGAGGGACAATCTTCTCCTGTACCAGTCAGATCTGATTTGACGGTACACTCACAAAAAAAAAAAAATTAGTAAAATACAGATTTTATGCCATTGTGAAGTTCACAGGCTGAGTCTATTTTCCATGTTTTAAATCTTTTTTTAATTGAGTAAGATAATTATCATCCTCATTTTTTTAAGTGGGAAAAATAATATTTAAATATGGAAGCTCACACAGTTCAATTGTAGCTGGAATGTGACTCCAGAGTGACTCCTAGATTGGAACTTTTTTTACTCTGAACTCTCTTACTTCCTCTTGACATCACCTTGACTAAATGATACAAAGTTCACCCTCAGTTTCTAACACAACAGTCCTATTGTGCAAATACTCTCTCTCTCTCTCTGTCTCTCTCTCTCTCTCACACACACACACACACTGGACACCTCAAAGACACAGAATCAATGCTGTTGAGTGATGAGAATTCACTTCCTCTGGCAGTCTGCCTTTCCTGCCCAAAGCCCCAACTTCATAGTCCAGTGTTAAGATGGTGATAGCACTATCAGCAAAGCCACAGCTACCATATACACCATGACTCATTTTCCCATCCAGCTGAGTCTGAACTGAACTGCAGCCTCTTGCCCCACCAAGTAATTACTAATGAACAGGAAGCTCTCAGCTAGAGACAAGGTCAGACTGGTGACCGAGAAGAAGAGGTCAGTCAGCCAAGGACTCCTTCAGACATACCTTCTACCATAACAGCTGCCACAGTGTCTCACAGACTGTGGACTCTCAACACAGATTTTGTGGTGGATTAGCTACTCTGAGTTGCACAGCCCCGTACAGCTGCAGGTTGGAGGGAGTGGTGAGATTATAACATGTGGTTCTCAAATTCAAAGAAAATTAATTCACTCTCCCTTGTTTAGTAGAGTTGGGCTATTCACTTCTTCAATCTGTCCCAAGAACTTCCTTTTCTTCCATAACTTAAGAGTGGGGGAAGAAGTATATCACCGGTGTGCTTGTCCTGAAATGTTATTATAGTGCAAAGGTATTTTAGAAATCATTGCCCCTTCCCCACTGATCACATCTTTCACACAGGTCTTTCCATATCTGCCACATCTCCTTATTAAGAACTTTCTCCCAAGGCCAGTCAGCAGAGTGAAAAACAAAACAAAACAAAACAAAAACCACCCCAAATAAGCTATGGTTAGTTTCTAGAAATTAAGGCCACTATTGCTAATTATAGGAGGTTCCTGTGCTGTATGGTGGTCTAATTTCATTTTACCTTCTTACAGGGTGACAGAATTTGACCTTCTTGCAAGGTGATAGAATTTTCAACTGAGTTCATGACACTTAGGTGAAGTAAACATTTCCCAATCCTTTTTGTGGTCAGTTATGGGCATACAACCAAGTTCTGACTAATAAGAAGCTAGCAGAGATGACAGTGCTCTTCAAAGGAGTCTTCTCTATCCTTTCTGCTTCTTCCTTCATCCTTCTTTACCTAGATGGCATGCTAACATTGTAGTGAGCTATTTTCGACCACATGTATAAGGCAAATATCCTAACAGCAAAAAACAAAGTAGGAGGAGCTACTGTGGAGCTATGTTAAGAAGCTACTAAACCAAAATTGATTCTAATCGACATTGAAATTCTAGTGCTGGGCTCACAGCATTTAAAGGAGGCAAAAACTTTCCCCAGAACCATCAGAAAGAGAATGCTTTCCCCTAGTGCTGACACTCTGAAATGAACTTCAGATTCCTAAACTATGGGTCATTGAATTGTAGCTTCCAAAATATGTAATGTTCTGCCATGATCTGATAAAAGTAAGGAATGACTAACCTACAGATGCTGAAGGAAAGGACTTTCTTCCACACAACACAGGGTGAAGGCTTGTCTCCAGAGCTTGTACCTTGAATTCAGACTTCTAGCCTTCTAAATGGTAAAAAAAATAAATTTGTATTCTTTTGATCCACTTGTGCTATTTCTCTTATAAGCTTTTTCCCCTCAAAGCAGCATGTGGATTTGAACCATGTGCCTTTAGGTTGGTAGTGCAACTCCTTACCATTAAGCTTCCAGAGCTCTCTGTTATAGCAGCTCTATGTAATTAAGACATTTCCTAACACTGCAGAGTCAGAAATATCCACTTTGTCTAAGCGGTTATTATTTAGGATCTTGTAACCAAATTTGTAACCTAACTAACACAACCCCCTTTGGGGTGTCAGAGATGTCACAACCTCTCCTTTTCTGAGACTATCTGCTGTCTTACCTACAGGCATAGCTTACAGACATTTATACATTTTATGAGTGCCTGCTTCTGCTTCTGCGTGGTTGAGAGGACTAAGGGGTAGGTGTCCCATCCAAGTAAGGTCGTTTAGAATCTCTCTCCTATGAACTTGAAAATGAGATTTATTATCGCTATTCAACAACTGCTGGTTACATCAATTAACATGCATAGAGAGAAGAAATGAGAGGCCAGGCAATCTGAGAGAGGCAGAGAGAAAGAAGCCACCACAAGGTATGAGTTTTCTAGCTTCTGATTCCAAGTGCTTATGGGACCTCTCTGAACTCCCTACTCATGGTTTCTAGAAGATTCTATGACATCTTACTATAAATTTTCCTCTTTGGATTTAAAAACAAAACAAAAAGATCAGCTCACTGGCATTGAGTAAATTCTTACTCTGAGTGACTCTCCATCAGTTTTCTGAGGCTGTAATTTTTTTTAAATTTTACTTTATTATTAATTTTAATGAACATTTACAGAGATTTTGGATTTCCATTCATTCATTGTTGCACTAGAAGCTGTAAATCTTAACAGAAGCAGATTGTTTCATCTTTCTCCCACCCCAAAATACAAGAGATTAAGTAAAGAAACAGAGAGAGGGACTCTCTTTCTGTATCACCAAGAAAGAAGAACCAAGAAAGAAGTACATCCCTTGGTGCAGGAGTCTCTGTACTGAGAACCTCTGAAACTCAGGGGACAACTGATGCCTAGATATATGTAGATCTCCAAGAAACGCTGAGCCTATAGTTGTTGAAAGCACACAAGGACCTTCCCTCAGAGTCAATAGAGAAAATCTTTCTCTAGTGCTGATTCCTTAAACTTGGACTTCTGGCCTCCAAAACTATCAGAGGGAAAAAAACTGCTTGTTAAAGCCACCCACTTGTGGCATCATTAGACAATGAATAAAAACATTTTTTCGTCACTAATTCGAAATCTCATCATAATTTTAAGAATAAACAACTTTGTTTTGTGGAAGGAATAATAACTGTTGTACTTCTGTGATATGCCAGTTTCCACGTGCTTGATTGTTTTTGGTTTCTCCATCCACAGTCAGGTGTCAGCTGATTGAACTTGCTAGATTTAGCTAACAATGAGCTGTGAGCTGGAAGTCTCTTGGTTTACAGTCAACCAATACTTGGTGGGCATGCTTATATTTAAAAAGTGGTAGGGTCCTTTGGCCTGTGGCCCTCAGGACTAGTGATAATTGATTTTGGAATGAACATTCTTTTAAGCGGTACAGTGGTCTGTCTGTCTACTTGCTGTACTGAAGTAACTTGGGGTTGCTGTGATGCTGAATATTGTTCCATAGGTGTGTCAAACACTATAATTGTTATCCATTGTGGACAGTGTTTGGTGGAGCTCCGAGGTTTGCAAGCAGGAGTAGCATCCACTTAATAAATGACGTGCCTCTGGAAACTCTATGTACACAGAGAAACGATGATAGTTTTAGAACAGTGTTCAGGTCTTTTGTTCATAGGGTCACTATGAGTCATACTTGATTCGATGGCATTTAGCAACAGCATCTTATTAAAACCCTAAATGAACCCTTTCCCCAGAATAGGAAATTGGGTTTGAGAAAAGACATACAGCAAGGAAGAATGGTATTAAAGAAGAAATCCAGGCTGATCTGGTTCTAAAATCTTTCTCTTCTGCAGTATCTAACATATACTGTCTCCTGAAGAAGATCCATTCTTTTAGATAATTTTTATCCATTTCCACCCATCCTGCCCCCACCACCCCTAGCCTTCTCCATGGGAATATGCAGGATTTGATTAGAGTCCTTCAGAGTTGGGGGTGGTGAGAGATGGGGGTGGGGTTGAGGGAGGGTATGTGCCCTGTGTTGCCTGTGGGAGGCTCAGTAGATGGCACTCTTCCCTCATAGTCATGCCCTCTTATTTCCTCTTCTGGGGCCTGCCCTGCATCATTATTCTTTCTGCCTAAGCTTGTGTTTGCCACTTGCCTCTGGCCACATCATCCTCCTTCATCCCCAGGCATTCTTCAGTGCCTGGGCTTAGCATGATTGTTGCCTCCCTGTTGCACTCAACAAAGGACATCAGGGTCATCCTGCTGAGTACTTAATTTTCTGAGACATTGGATGGTTAGCTCATTTCCCCCTACCCACCCACCCCCCACAAAGGAACAAATCTCACACCTCAGAGTCTCAGACTGCTTGCTTGTTGGGTTATGCTTGCACCTACAGCTGAGTGTCTGTCTAGTTCAAATTCCCAGAGGCCTTAAGGGCAAGACTCTGTCTTAACATGCCGGGTGGCGTGCATTGTCAGCGCTCTATGAAAAACAAACAGCTGTCATGCAAAGAAAAGAGAACTGACTGGCTTGGTGAGGCTGTGGTCCCGAGCTCAAACAGCACAAGCTTGAGGTCCTGACCTCTTCCATTTAGCATACAAACTCATGTTCCTGACCCACACGGTCATGCTGGGACTCTAGGAAGATTCTGCACTTCCATGATCTCTCTGAAGAATCCAGCTCAGTGATCTGTGTAAATGTACAAAGGTGGAGGGTGGAGTGCTCTCTCTGATTTCCTTGTGGATGATAGAAATCTACAATGATCTCTTCTGTTATAAGAGTGATTCTCAAAGCAGAGATGTGGACCCCACTACAAAGATAGATTAGATAGATTAGAATCTCAGAGTTCAGGATGATACATGAAAATGTTTTCTATTTCTATATTTATCAAGGGAGCATGAATCTCACCACCCCCACCCCCGCACACCCATGCACAATGGACTAGCTCAACCCTTGCAAAGACTATCTCCTTCCTATCCTTTTCTCTACTTTAAGAACTTCTACTTATTCTTCAAAGGCTGTACTGTCAAATCCTTTGGGAAGCCTTCCTCAGCCTCCATCGACTACATTTATCCCTCATTCTCAGTTCTCTAAAAGCTTTTGGTTCATTCCACTAGTACTGCATGCACTGTGGGGTTTTACTGAGGATTACATGTGAGCTTGTCACCCCCTGGGCTGCAAGCACCTTGAAGCACAGGAAATGCACCCCACAGACCTCATCAACTCATTTCAGGACACACTGACAGTCAAAAAAAGGGCCTGCTGATTGGTGCAGAGGTGGTGGAGATGTAGGAAGTACGTGGGAGGAAGGGACTGAAAAGAAAAGTGAAGCACACTGTCTGAGAAATAGGATACACAGTGAAATGTGTAGAAATAAAAAAGCAACTGGACTGCTTTGTTTTCCCAGGTTCTGCAAGTCTTTGGCAGGGTACAGTCTCATCACTTTTCTACTACTTTTAGTGGAAAATATTAGTATTTTACTTCCCTGACAAGTTACTGTACCTTTACATAAGTTTTCATTTTCTAAGTTTCATTGTAAATAACAGGGAATTTTGTTTAGGGTGAGAAAGGAGTATGTTTAAATTGACCAGAGTTAAATTAGCTAGGAAAAACTAAGGAGAGCTTTTGTGAAAGCCCTGGTTATGCAGTGATTAAAGAACTCTGGTGGCTAATCAAAACGTTGGTAGTTCAAGCCCACCAAGCCTTCCATAGGAGAAAGATGTTTGTGGCGGTTTGCTTCCATAAAGCTTTATGGCCTTGGAAACCCCATAGGGACAGTCCTGCTTTGTCCCATAGGGTCACTATGAGTCAAAATAGACTTGATGGTAGTGTGTTTAGATTGTAAAGGAGAATTTGTTAAGGCAGAGGAAGTGGCCCAGAAAGCAGATTTGTTAAGGAAAATTACCAAGAAAGGAAAACCAGAAAAGCTTTATCATTCCAAGAGGTTGCCTGGCCTTGTTTTGAGACAGTCCTAGAGCTACTGCCTCCGCAGTGCCTGGGGCAGTCAAGGACTGGAAGCTAGAGAAGGAAAGAAAGAAACAAAAGCAATGCTGAGAACCTGAAGGTTAGAAACTGTACCAAGCCACCCTAAGTAACTAAATTGTGTACCTAGGAATAGCTGAGCTCTCTCTCTGTTGCTTCTATGTCAAGGTTTCTTGGATCCTGCTCATTAATTACGAATCTCACTAAAATACAGAGGAATCTGTGTAAGCTGAGGGAGTTGGCTTTTGGAGGACACATATCTCATTTATCGGTGTAGTTAACATTAAGTTTTCAGGGATAGAAAGCCAGGAAACTATCTTTGTGGAGTGTTAGCATGATTACAGTGAAAATACTTTGTTCCCAGGGAAATGGTCATGACGGTATTACAAATTGCACAGCATCACCAGGAAACTCGGGCTGTCCCCTTCTCCAAACAGGAAAGAAACAAGCCAAGATGCCAAGGAAAGGGATTTCTGCTCTATGAATTGGTCCTGTCTACCACAATGAGTAAAGATGGCAGAAGAATGGGTGCCTTTGAGTTGGAGAAGAGTACTGAATATCCCATGAACTGCTAAAAAAGCACAAACAAACAAACAAACAAAAAACCCACAAAATCAAAAAATATAAACAGATATATCTTGGAGAAGATGCAGTCAGACTGCTCCTTGGAGGCAAAGATGATGAAGTTTCGTCTTACGTACTTTGGGCATGTTGCTAGGAGAGGCTATTCCTTGGAGAAGGAAATGATGCTGGGAAGGGTGGAGGGTCTGCAAAGGAGAGGAAGACCCTCAATGAGATGGACTGACACAGTGACTGCAGCATTTGACTCAAGTGTGTCAGAGAGGAGGAGGATGGCACAGGATAGGACAGAGGTCAGAGCCGTTGTTCAAACAGTTGCGATGAGTAGGACTCCTCTTGACAGCACATAACAACCGCACCAAGCATGTCTCACATACTTTGTGGGCCTGTCCCACCTACTCTCAGGTGTGTTATCAGGAGAAACAGGCATATTATCAGGAAGGGCCTGTTTTTATAAAAACACATCTAGCTGGTAGAGAGTTAGAGGAAGAGATGAAGATCCTCAAAAAGACTGTTAGAAAGTGACTTAACTGGCAAGGAGCTGCAACTACAATCCCAGAGGCAAACGGTTCGAATCCACCAGATGCTCTGCCGTGGAAGGAGGGACAATATCCTCCTGTACCAGTCAGATCTGATTTGACGGTACACACACACAAAAATAATTAAAAAAGAAAGAAAGAAAGTGACTTAAATGGGCTGAACATGGCAGAGCTCATGAGGATGTCACAGGAGAGGGCAAAGTTTAGAGCTGTTGTCCATAAAGTGGCTATGTGCTGTAGCTGACTTGATGCCACCTAACAAAAACAACAATCACCACCCTTTCTAAGTTAGAAGCAAAGCTTCTGAGTGGTGTCAGGAAGCTGGTGAGCGCTTTCCTTTCTCATACATTGGTCCAAAATGGACACTGTTCCATCTATTATCCCTTATGTGACCTGATTCTGGAGACAAGAACCCCTAGTTAAGCCAATAAAAATGAAATATTATCACCCAAAATAAGCTCTGCAAGTGTTAAACAGTGTTAAAAGCTGGCTCCATTTTATGAAAAGACTGTGTGATCAGCCTGTTGTTATCCCAGGTCTCCCTAGTCTAAGCGAGGTGGTTGTAATGAAGCTGGGTCATGCTAAAGAATTCCCAGAGTGTCCCTCTTCCAACTAAAGCCTTTGCCCTCTACTGAGAAATGCTCTTTCTCCATTTGCCTCTCTGTATCCATCACCCAAACATATCTTCTGCTTCCAGAACATGTCTTCACAGCAGCTGATGAGGCAAGTGTCCTGGTCAAAGCACAACAATTTACATCCTCTTTCCTCCTGGGCTTATAATTAGGGGGTGTCTGTAAAGATCTCAAGCTTCTTGGGATAAAAGCACCAGTCTGATCCCTGTGCTCTTTCTCACGGCTCCCTGAGCTCTCAAAGGTGGTGATTGTAGGCAAAGAGTTACTTAGCCAAGAGCGGTAGCTCCCACCAAGGCCCTCAGCCAGGCTCACAGGTGTCCTTGCCCCTGGGCCCCCAGGCCCCAGCTTGTCAGATAGCTGTGGCATTGGCATGATTTCTGTTCTCTTTGCAGATTCCCCAGGATGTTCTGATTTCCTCATCTAAGCTCTCTTTGTCTAGCCATAGAGGTTGGGCAACTACCTCTGGGCACCAGGCTCAGGCTCTGCCTTCCTAGGAAGGGGCTACCCACACAATGTGGGGTTGGTCCTCATATTATAGAAGGTCTTGGTCACCTCAGAGCCTGGGCTTTTGTCTTAGTACTCTGGTTTCATTTGATGAAAAGCTATTTTCTCAGGGCATTGCTGTTCAAAGGTCTCATACATAAATACCTGTCTATTCTCCAATGGGAGAAGGATGGGCAATCTCTTCCCATGTGGTTAACTGCCTCTGAAAACCTGCCGGAGGGTCAGCTATGGGTCAGTTCTGACTCAATCATATGTAACAACAACATACTCTACTACTAGTTCCCACGTAGCAACAATATTCTACACTTACTAGGAGTGCAAGCTATGGGGTTACTTGCCCTGAGACCAAATCATGGATTTGTTACCAGTTAGTTGTGTGACCTTGAGCAAATTATTTAATTATCTAAGGAGTTTCAGAATAATTTTTATTTTACAGAGATGCTGTGAGGATTAAATAAGAATGTATTTAAGGTGCCTGGCACTTGGTGAGTGCAAGCACAGTAGGGTCTTTTCCTGAGAAATGTTGTCAACTATAATGCCATTGTCACCCTGTGGTTTCAAGCTTTCCTTGGATAGATAAAATAAATAACTTTGCATGCCTAATTCAGCACATTTCCTGTCTCTGAGTGGTTAGACTGGGCCAAGGGGAACAGTAAAGTCACAGAGGTATCCAGAGTTCATGGATCTACTCCTCTCTTCAGAAAGGACCACACTGTGGGTGTGAAAAGGTCTTGCTTCACCTTTTTAAGGATCATCTTTTCCTTTGCTCAATTAAAAGATGATTGTGCTGTTTCCCTTGATGACCGTTTTCAAAGTCTTTTTCCTCCTAGAGAGGATTGCATTTAGCCACTTTGTAGCAGGAAGCCTCAGTCCATGGCAGGGCATGACCTGAGTGAATCAGCGACCTGAGCATGTGGGAGAGGTTGCGAATAGAGGCCTCTTACTCCCACTGTATTTTCATCACAGCATTCCCAAGTGAGAGGGCCCCAGGCTTCATGAGAGAAACTTAGAATCAAGAATCATACTGCCTAAGAAAAGGAAGGGAAAGGGGCCAAAAATAGGGAGGTCTGTTCTCTTTTCCAAGGCCGTGACTGGCAAGAGATCCTTACCTCCCTTCCCAGTTCCTCTCTCCCACCAAAATTATCAGAAGAAAGAACAAAGCAGGCTGGAAATGGCCCAATAATCTCTTCCTTTGCAATCTTCTCTGCTTTCTCTGACTCTTGCTTGTAAGAAGAAAAAAATAGAATGGATGTTGTAGGGTCCTTTTCCACAATACATCTAAATTTTTTATTAAAACCTTCAGAATAACTTTTGCATATTATTTGCATATAAGTTCTATATTATTTAGCTAACTCTTTCAAACGGTCACACAGAGCTCTCGCTTGGTCAAAACTCATTGCCTCCAAGTTGGAACCTGAACTCATTGCTGACTCTCCGTCGGGTTTCTAGGCTATCCATCCAAACAGAGATTATCCATCTTGAAGATCTCTTAGTGGATTCAAATCTTCAGAGAGGTGTAGCCTTGGGGTTAGCAGTACAACTTCCTATAGAACCCACCAGACATCTCCCTCCATGGTAAAGGAATTATTGTTGTTGTGTACATTCAAGTCAAAACCACCCCCCAGCAGATTTTCAGAGGAAATAAATCCCACAAAAAAAACACTGTCCATCTTTTTCCCACAGACAGCTGGTGGATTTGAACCATGTGCCTTTGTTGGCAGCACAACTTCTTACCATCATTAAAAGGGAATGCATTTGTGCTTGGCTTTTAGGTCTCTGTGGTTTCTCTTTAAGATATGATACAGTTACTCATGCTTCTTTATAATTTTGATGTGACCGTTAAGTAGGGTCTGTTATATGGTGCCCTGGTGGTTAAATGTGTAATATATTAGGTTACTAACAGAAAAGTCAGCAGTTTGAGTCCACTGATTTCTGTAACATTTCAATGTAGAAATGGAAAAAATAGTTAAATTTAGATAATAGAAAGATTCTTTAGAAGATTACTTTTGAAGACTGTGTAACACAATTCATGCTCAGAAAATAATTTATTACATACAGTTGATAGCTTCAAGAAAATAAGAAAATGAAGATCTGAAAGTCCATAGTAGCACATAAACAGTACATGAACACATCAATATTTTTCTTTTAGCTGGATTTTGAAAGTGTAGCTATCTCAAATTTTATTCATCAGCTGTTGCAAATAGATAATCTTTTCTCATAAAGATTACAGCTTCAGAAAGCACCTTAAGCACCTTCAGGTTGCCATGAGTCAAAATATTTTTGATGGCAGTGGGTTTATTATATGAGAATAATCATCCTTGTCTTCTACATAGAGTTACAGGAAGATTTTCCAAAGTGATAAGAATGTAAAATAATTTCATAAACTGTGAAGAGCAAGACACACATTTCAAAGTATTGTTATTATTCGTGCATATTCTCTGGTAATCTGAAAGGGATAAAGCACTTTCCAAGGGACCTAATGTAATTTATTGATTTACTATCAAACTGCAAAAAGGTACGTTGCTTCCTCCTCCATTTTCTCTAGAATTCTGACTGGGAGCGACCTTGTTCTGTCAACAGAACTCTTCCAATTGTGGGAACTCCTGCTTAGGTAACACCAAGGTTCAGTTCTGAATGTGGTATGTGGTTAAAAGTTCTGTGGGAAGTCAGTAGGGGTAGAATGGGTGGGGCTGAGAAGGTAGTGTGCTGCTCTTGAACTTCAGAAAGGGTTTGTATAGGAAGAGACTTACTGGCCAGTGGTATCTATTCCTACCATTTTACATCAGAGAAATGGAGGTTCAGAGAGGTTCATTAAGTGTTCAAGATCTTTATCAGGATTCAGTTAGCTGCCTTCCACGGCTCAGTGAAAGTCAGTGGAACAGTACCTCAGCCTGAGGGCGTGCTCAATTCTAATGCCAGAGATTGGACTCCAAGGGAGACATCAATGTTGGATCAGGGACTGAATTGCCTCTTACCCTAGACATTTTGTCTCAGTCTGTATAGGAAAAAAAATACTCTCAGCCTTTCAGGGTAGCAAAAAGCAAACACATTTTGTTAACAGGAGCCCTTGAGAAAGTGGCAAGAGGGGAGAAAAGCACAGCAAACACCCACTTCTATTTTCTGTCTTTACCCATTGCCAGGACATGGATGGTTTTCAAAGGCTGAGCTGCCAAAGCACTGAGTGGCCTCTCAGATCCTTATAAGAGCCCCAGGTGCAGAAAGACTGGTCTCAAGTCTCTCATACAGAGCCCCATGGGCCCTAACAGGGAGGGGGAAAATTCTTATAAAGGCCAGGCTTCTTTCTGACAGGTAAAACAAACAAACAAACAAACAAAAAAACAACCTAGCACTTTGGGTTGAGTCAAGAACTTCATAGGGAAATTAGGTGAAGAATTGTTGTTCTTGTTTGCTGTCAAGTTGGAACCCATACTTAACCCTCTAGCAAGTTTGCAGAGAAAGTGAATCACATGAGATTGTCTATTCTTCTCTCACAGAGCACCTCGTGGATTAGAACTGCATGCCTTTAGGATTTACAACACAACTTTTTACCACCAGGGAACCAGAGCACCCTATTTCTTTCAGGAGCCAGCAATTTCTTTGGAAAATAGCAATAGCCAGAATGAATGGTTCAGGAAAGAGGAAACACATTTTCAGGATTATTTGGCTTCATTTAACAAGTATTTATTGGGAATTGATTATGTACCCAGTCCTGAGTGAGCACAATGATTAGGAGATACTTAACCTTTGCTTTCAAGGATCTAACAAAGTCAGAAGCTTTGTTCACAGCCAAAGAGAAAGGCTCTGGAAGGAGTTAGAAAAATCTGTAGAGATTCATGTAGTTCAGAAGGGATTCAGGGTGTAGAGAAATCTTTACATAGCCTTCTCTGCTTTTTTTGCTAGTGGGTAAACTGGGGAGAGAGCATTTCAGGATAGAGAACAGCCTGAGCAGTGGTGTAAAGAAAGTAGTCACTCATTTTTAAATATATAATTCAGTGACACTAATTATTTTCACAATGTTGTGCAATCATCGCCACTATTTATTTCCAAAACTTTTCATTACACCGAAGAGAAACTTAGTAATTCTCTATTTTCTTCTCCTTCCAGCCCCCGATGCTCTCTGTATTTGCCTGTTCTGGCAATTCTGTAGTAGTGGAGTCAATCAATATTTGTCCTTTTGTATTTAACATACAAAAGCATGACATTCATATGACAACACACTGGAACAAGGAGTGCATTGAGTTGTGGGCTGAGGAGGGAGAGGAGGGAAGAAAATGTGCAACAATGAATAAAAAGCATCACATTCAGCATGCTTTTAAAGTTCATACATGCTATAGCATGTATCTGAGCTTCATTTGTCTTTATAGCTGAATAATATTCCAGTGTGTGTGTGTATTGTTTATTTATCCACCTATTCATGGATGTGTGGGTTGTTTCCACATTTTGTAAGTGTGAATAGTACTGCCTGTAATTTTAAAAATATATAGCTAAAAACTTTTTGAATGCATTAAGGCTTTTCCCTACCCATAGCCTATAGTATTTTATTCATGGATACTGAAAGTATAATCCCAATTATCTGGAGGCATCAAAAGTGAATTTGAAGTTTTAAAAAAGATACTCAAGCTTGAAAAGTTAAGCTACCACTGGGTCAGATAAAAGGTACACTCCACCTTTCCTGGACCATGTTCCGAGTTCCAGCCTGACAAACAAGTCTTTCTTCTTTTAGAATCATTACTTTCTTAAATAAATCAACCCAAACTTATTGTCATTGAATAAGAACCAACTGACAGCTGACGCATCAACGGCTGTAAATTGCACAGGATCAGACTGCCCATCTTTCTCCTGAGGAGCCGCTGGTGGATTCAAACAGCCAGAGAGGAGTCACCTTTGACTTAGCAGCAAAACACTCCACTCTTGAACAAATAACAGCTACTAAACTATGATTTGTAGCAATGAAGAGGGGGGAGGAAAGAAGAATTACAGAGAGTGGAGAAGGAAGAGGATTGTTACTTGAGGAGGGGATGAAAACTTTTATAAACCTACTGGGGAAGTTATTCATGAGTTTACCCATTTGAAAATCTTCTCAAGAAAGTGACCTGCCACTTTCTATATTTATCATTGTTTTCACTCCACATGTTTGTAGCACATGGGTTGTGAGAGGAGTTGGCAGGTCTTCCAAATTCTCCTGATATCAGATTCCATCTTCATCCTCTAGAAAAGTGTTTTGTAACTTTTCAGGAGGTCACAGACCTCTTAAGAATCTTATAAAGGTTATGGATGCTCTCCCAAGGGAAAAAAATGCATCATATACAGCAACATGCATCTTTTAGGACCAGAGATTCCTTTGCCAGCCAAACCAGGACTACACAGTGCAACAGCAGCCTCAACAGAGAACCAGAGATGGATATGAGATAGAGCATATTTGGGACTGCTCTCCATGGAACCAGAGCCAGAAATCTTCACCTATGCTTGTTGGAAGACTGAGGGAAGATAGCATAACTGGCAGAAATAAGGAAAATTTGTGCCTGTGACCATGCTTGAGAAGCTATCTGGACTGAGGGATTGTATCCTGCTGCCAATCTGAACTATAGTCTATTAACATCCCCTAATAAACCCATAATCATGAATAAGGTTCTAAAAATTCTGTGTGGCCATTGCAATAGAGTTTGGACCCAGTAGAGTAGTAAGATTGGTATTGGAATTAGTAGAAGTATATGCAGGAACATGGAAGACAATGTCTAACCTAAAGGAGTTAATTTTGTACTGTGGATGTTGTTGACGGGGACACTTCTCCTTTATGGAGTTAGTAGATGTCAGACTTAGCTGTCCCCATGCTGCTTACACTCTTTACACGTACATACTTACTATATTATACACATACACATGGAATTTGTATACACAATACAGATTCATGCTTCTTCTTAATTCACTATAGGCCTCCTTCGAGATTTATAATCCCTGAGTTAAGAACTCTTGCTCTTGTGTTGGCTGCTTTCAGTAAGTTTCAATTTGTATTATCTTTATTGTACTTAGATGAGTGCTTGTGCACTTCTAAGTATTCCATGTCCCAAACTGCTATTGTTGTAAATATCATAGGTTTTTAATGAAAAAAAAAAAAAAGGCTGCGTGTTCTATAGTTCTTAGTAGACCACAACTGAGGTAGATTGCATTTTATGGTTAGTTTTCTGGATAGCTGAGTATATAAACCCAAGAAAATAGTTAAAGAACAGAGTCCATTTGAGAATCAAGAACACCCTCCTGACAGTGCTATTTTATAAGTTTCTATCCTAAGAACAGTGGGCTGGCAAATCTGTAGACTTTGAAATGGAACACTGCTCCCATCTCTGGGAAGAATCTCCCAGCTCCCACACTCCCTCCTACCCATCCTCTGATGCAGCTCTTTTCAACTTTTGTTATTATGTAGAGCACTGTTTTCTATGGCTCATTCCTCTTGCTGGAGCAGCCTGCCTGGTTAATCAGTGCTTTGAGTCCCTGAGTCAATCAGGCAACATCAGGGACAATTTTCCCTCCATCCACACAAAACATGACTAGTCACATAATCCAAATACTGAATCTGAAAGTCCAGTGATTCTTTTCCAACTGGATTCAATTCCATTTGAATCAAGAGTATTTATCCAGGTACGTGGTTCAAATCCACCAGATGCTCTGCTGGAGAAGGAGGGGCAATCTCCTTCTGTACCACTCAGATCTGATTTGGTGGTACACACACACACACACACACACACGAATAAAATTTTTGAAAAGAGTATTCATCCTTGGATTTATATTTGCATCTAAACTTGTGTGCAGGACTCTGGGAGGAACTCCAGAAAAAAATTAACAGGTCTACTAGCAAGAGTTTGGGCTGGTAGGCTCTAACGATTTGTACAAAGCAAAGGAGATAAATTCCCCAAATATCAGGAAGTTGGGAAATAGTTTAAATAATGACATTCATTGCTATTACAGCTCTTCCTTTACACTTACCTTGAACTCTGTGTTCCATCCTTTTCCTCTACAAAGTACTATGCAAATGACTCATTACTCTCTGTAAGCATATTCTTCTTGTTTCAATTTTATTTCCTCTCTTTTGGATCCTAAACATATAACTGTCTACATATCTTTACAGATTATACAAAGGTATGCACACTTTGAAGAAAGATTTCCAGGGAAAGCCCTTATGAGTTTAAATTCTTCAACTTATTTTATTCCTTAATTTTAAAAATGCCTTTATTCAATAAATAATTATGGTGTGGAGCTCTGATGACTTAGTGATAAGGAATTGTGCTGCCAATGCAAAGGTACACAGTTCAAATCCATGGGGACTGCAATCAAGGAATCAAAAGATATGTTGCATGGGGGAAATGTGCTGTCAAAGACCTCTCCAAAGTACTAAAAAGCAAGGATTTTAGTATAAAGACCTAGGGTGTGCTTTACCCAAACCATGGTATTTTCAATTTCTTCCTATTCTTCTGAAAGGTGGACAATGAGTAAGGACAACCAAAGAAGAAACAGTGCCTTTGAATTGTGGTGTTAGTGAAGAGTGTTGAATATACATTGGACTGCCAAATGAACAAACTAATCTGTTTTGGAGGAAGTATAACCAGGGTGCTCCTTAGAGGTAAAGTTGGTGAAGTTTCACCTAATATACTATGAGATGTCGTGAGGGGGGCCCAGGCCTTGGAAAAAGACATCATGATGATAAAGATAGAAAGTCAGTAGAACAGAGGAAGACCTTCAATGAAATGAATTGACTCAGTGACTTTGACAATGGACCAGAGCATGTAGGAGATCATATGGATGACACAGGGTAAAGTAAGGTTTGGATCTGTTGTTCATAGGGTCCTTATGAATTGTAGCCAAACTGACAACACCTAACAACAACCACCTATTGATAAGAAGCTGTGCTGCAAACCCAGAGGCACACGATTTGAATCCACCAGCTTCTCTGTGGGAGAAGATGACGCAGTCTCCTCCTGTGTAATTTATTGCTTCTGAAAACCAACTGGAGGGTCATCTTTAAGTCACTTCCAACTCTCTGGCACACAACAACAAAAACAAGTTTAAATAAGTTGGTTTTGTTGTTCTTCTGTGCCATTGAGTTGTCTGTGACTCATAGTGACCCTATATACAACAGCTCTGAACCCTGCCCTGTCCTGAGCCAGTCTCATTGACTTTGACACACCTTCCCCATTGAGAGATTCTGAATATTGCACTAGAGCACTGAGAAGCCAAAGCAGAGAGAAGAATTCAAGAAACTAAAGAGCTGAGCTCTATAAATGTACAGAAATGATGTTAGTTATAGAAAAGAGTTCAGGTCTTTTGTGCAAAGCTTCCACTCAGCCGTATTTGACTTTACAACACTCAACCACTGCTAAATAAAACTAGTGCTGTTATATCTGGAGGAACACTCTTCCACTTTGTAACATCACTCTTTGTCAATGTGCTCTATGAAATGCCCTGGGTTTCCTGAACCTTGTACCACTGGGGTATCAAATGCTGGAATGGTTTCCCAATGTGGACAGTGTTTGGTGGAGCTCCCAGGTATAGAACAGGTTTGGAAGAAGGAGCAGAATCCACTTCCTAAGCCACATGCCTCTAGAAACTCAATAGACTTGGAGAAATGATGATAGTTATGGAAAGGCATTAGGTTGTTTGTTCATAGGGTCACTTTGAGTTGCATTTGACTCAATGGCAATTAACAACAACATAGAGATGAATAGAAGATTTCAAAAGGTAGCGCAGGAAGACAAAGTAAAATATCACAATGAAATGTGTAAGGAGCTGGAGTCAGAAAATCAAAAGGACCGAACTCACTCAGCATTTCTTAAACTCAAGGAACTGAAGAACAAATTCAAACCTTGAGTTGCAATATTTAAGGATGCTTTGGGCAGAGTAGTAAATGATCCAGGAAGTATTAAAAGAAGATAGAAAGATTATACAGAGTTATTGTACGGAAAGGAATTGGAAGACACAGAAGAATTTCGTGAAACAACATATGAACAAGAGCCTATGGTGATGAAGGAAGAAGTTCAAGCTGCTTTGAAGGAAATAGCAAAAAATAAGGTCCCAGGAATTGATGGTATACCAATTGACATATTTCAACTAACATATGCTCACCAAATTGTGCCAAGAAATCTGGAGGACAACCACTTGACCAACCAACTGGAAGAGAGCTATATTTGTTCCCATTACACAGAAAGGTGATCCAACAGAGTGTGGAAATTATCAAACAATATCATTCATATCACATGCAAGCAAGATTCTGCTGAAGATTGTCCAAAAATGACTGAAAAAGCACATCAACAGAGAACAGCCAGAAGTGTAGACTGGGTTTAGAAGGGGTCGTGGTGCTATGAATATTATAGCTAATGTTAGATGGATCATGGTTGAAAGCAGGGAGTACCAGAAGAATGTCTATCTGTGTTTCATTAACTCTGCAAAGGCATTTCACTATGTGGACAACAACAAATTGTGGCTGACTCTAAGAGGAATAGAAATCCCAGAACACTTGATCATGCTAATGCAAAACCTATACTTGGACCAGGACGCAGTCATCAGAACAGAGCAAGGAAACACTGCATGGTTCAAAACTGGGATGGGTATAAGCCATGGGTATAAGCCAGGGATGTGTCCTATCTCCATATCTTTTCAGTCTGTATAAAGAACAGATTATCCGGGAGGCAGAGCTGTATGAGAATTGTGGCATCAGGACTGGAGGAAGATTTATCAACAATCTGCTTTATGGAGATGACACAACCCTGCTTGCTGAAACTGAGGAGGACCTGAAGTGCTTGCTGCAGAGGGTCAAAAGACTGCAGGTGACTCAATTGCACATAACAACAACAACAACCACCCCTATTTCCCCCAGACACTGTATCAATCCATTTCATCCAGGGTCTTCCTTTCCTACACTGTCCCTCCACCCTTCCAAGCATGATGTTCTTCTCCAAGGACCAGTCACTCCTGGCCATGTGTCCAAAGTATATGTGGTGGTGTTGTTGTTATGTGCCGTCGAGTCGTTTGAAACTCATAGTGACCCTATGTACAACAGCCCTAAACCCTGCTCTATCCTGGGCCAATTGCACTGCCTCTGACACACCCATCCCGATTACCCCAGTC
>NW_006399846.1:10720269-10725460 GCF_000299155.1 Elephantulus edwardii | reverse complement strand
ATTAGTGCAACAATGAATGAATGGAAATCCAAAATCTCTGTTAATGTTCATTAAAATGAATAAAATTTAATTAAAAAAAGAAAAAAGTTTGAATATTGGAAATAACAAAGAAGAAGATACAAAGATATAGGAAAATAACAAATAACATTTGTGTTAACTTTTAAGGAGCTTTCTGTCCAGTAGAGGAAATAAGACATATGAATAAATAATGATACACAAGAAATTCTTATTATAGCTTAATAGCTGTCTGCCATCTAGTAGGTGTTCTATACATTTTTCCTTGAGTTAATATTTAAAAGAACTTTTAATAGAAGGTACGACATGTAAGCTAGATATTGAAGAATGGAGTTGGAGATGCAAAGATGGGAAAAAGGCATTATAGGTGGAAGCAACGGCATGAACAAAGACTAAGACACACTGGGGATAGACTGAAATGCAGATCAGACAGTTCTATCCAAAAAGAACACAGGGATGGAGAACAGAGAAAAAGAAAACTAGAGTGGGTTCAACTTATGGAGGACCCAGAATGTCAGGCTTAAGAGCAGTTTATAATTCTTGGAGGAATCATTTCCGTTTTTGAGCAGAGGAGCTTGTGATGATCATAGCTCTATCATAGAAAGATTCATTTGGGAGTTGTTGTTTTTTTTTTTTTAATTTTATTTTTATTTTATTATTTTGTGTGTGTACCGTCAAATCAGATCTGACTGGTACAGGAGGAGATTGCCCCTCCTTCTCCAGCAGAGCATCTGGTGGATTTGAACTGTCATTTAGGAGTTTTATAGAGCATTGACCAAAGAAAAGTTTTGGTTGGTTCTTTTTTTTTAAATTAATTTTATTTTTATTTTTTGTGTGTGTGCTGTCAAATTGGATCTGACTGGTACAGGAGGAGATTGTCCCTCCTCTCCAGTAGAGCATCTGGTGGATTGTTTGGTTCTTTTAAAGTGATGGTAACCATGGCAGAGGCCATCATTTAGAGGAAGGGACTTTTTTTTTTTTAGGAAGGGACTTTTTTAACAAGATACTTCTTGTCAACTAAACTAAAATTGACCTTGACTTCTGTGCTTGATGATGCTCACTGTCTTACCTTTTTATAGGGAGCAGTACAAAATACTTGTTAAGAGCAGACTCTGAGTTTCACTCTAATTGTAGAGAAAAGGTAAAACACTGACAAATATGGCACATAGTGGTTGACAATATAGAGATAAGCTGCCTGGTTCAAATATTGGCCTTCTTATTTGCTAGCTGATATTAGGCAATTATTTATTAGAATCACAGACCAACAGCAAATTAATGTATCAGAATTTTTGCCATCATATATAAAATGGGAATATTTATACTCAGGCTTCTGACAAAAATTAAATGGGGAAAAGTCTAGAGGTAAAGTACAAACAATCAATAAACAGCTTATACGAAAACCTTAACATTTGGTACATATTCTAGAGCTCTCTGTTCACTGCTAGAATCATCTCTATCAGGTAAACTATAAACAGCGAGAGGACAAGAAATCCATTAATTTTCTTTCTTGGCATTTATATCACTTCTTATACCAAGCAGGCCTTCAATGATTATGAAAGAAATAGGTAGCATGGTAAGTGGGTGATGAGGTTGTGAACTACATATACATAAAGTGTAGGAGAATACATTTGCTTATTTGAAGGCCACTATTTCCTTTATCCAAACTACACCCTGTTTTCAGAAACACAACCATCATGACTTGTTCCATATCCTGAGATATATTGAGGGGTACCGAAGGCTAGTCAATTTAGGGAAGAAATGAGTCTATCCTTAAGACAGGACATAGAGTTCTAGTTGTGGATAATGTTCAGAACTCACTAGTTCTGGTGAACTTTAATGTGAGATCACTAAGGTCTTTGAGCACTAGAGTTTGTGTCCACAAGCCTTCCTAATACCTAGCTGGCTGCATTCATGGCAACCTTATCCTGGATCTGGAAAAAACTGGGTGAGTGAGGAAGTTGTGAGATCTAGGTTTTAGTACACAGCAATATCTGAGTTCCAGCAGTCTTGGTCTCCATTCTCAAGTCTACTACTCCAGAAATAAGAAATTTTGGACAACCCCTTCTCTCTCTGGTATAGGCCATATTGATTAAGCATCACTGAATGTTGATTGTGAATCCATTACTTAAAATATCTACAGAGGCATTGATACACAAAAAGCACTGCAGGGACCATGACGAAGGACGAAGCTGCGTGCCTGCTTTCAAAGAGTTTCTCTCTAGTTGAAAAGAGAAGGTGAAGCACTGAGAAATATGGCTCACAGTGGTTGACACTGTGAACTGAGATAAGCTCCCTGGTTCAAATATTGCCCTTCTTACTTGCTAGCTGATATTGGGCAATTCACCTGTTATGCATCAGAGAGTTGGACAATGACCAAGGAGGATAGAAGGAGAACTGATGCCTTTGAGCTGTGGTGCTGGAGAAGAGTACTGGGAATACCATGGACTGCTAGGAAAACAAATAGATTTGTCCTGGAGAAGGTTAAACCGGGTGGCTCCTTGGAGGCAAGGATTCTGAGGCTCTGTCTAACTTACTTTGGACATGTAGTGAGGAGAGACCGGTCCTTGGAGAGGGACATCATGCTTGGGAGGGTGGAGGGACGGCGCAGGAGAGGAAGGCCCTCTATGAGGTGGATTGATTCAGTGACTGGGATAATTGGGATGGGAGTGTCAGAGACAGTGCGATTGGCACAGGACAGAGCGGAGTTTAGGGCTGTTGTACATAGGGTCGCTATGAGTCGCAGGCGACTCGACGGCACATAACAACAACAACAACAACAACTTTAGTTTCCTTACCAGTAAAATAGGGAGCTCCAATTGCCTAGTGGTAAGAAGCTGTGTTGCAATCCCAAAGCCATGTGGTTGGAATTCATCAACTGTTCCACCAGGGAAGGATGGGCAATCTATGTGATTCACTGCCTCTAAAAACTGACTGGAGGGTCAGCTATGAGTCAGTTCAGACTTGACAGCAAACAACAACAACTAATAAAGTAGGAACACTTATAGTTTTTACCTTAGAAGGAGATTGTGGTGTTGTTATGTACCATCCGGTCACCTGCAACTCGTAGTGACCCTGTGCACAATAGCTCTGAACCCTGCCCTATCCTGAGCCACCCTTACTGTCTCTGACACACTTACCCTCATTACCCCAGTTACTGTGTCAATCCATCTCATGCTGGGCCTTCCTCTCCTGTGCTGTCCTTCCACCCTTCAAGCATGATGTCCCTCTTCAAGGACTATTATAAAATAATTGATCTTGTTGTTTAGCACAATGTACTACAACAAAGTACTCAATCATTGTTGGAGTTACTGGGTGGTATAGTTAACATCCTTGTTTCCTCACTGAAAGGTTGAAAGTCCTCATTCACCCAGAGATACCTCAGAAGAAAAGTTCCACCTTTGAAAAATCAGCCACCAAACCCCCGATGGAGTACAGTTTTACTCTGACACACTTGAGTTTGCCATGAGTCATGATCAACTCAATGACAACTGGTGGTGGTGAACTATCATTACTTGAAAAGCAGCAGATGGCAATAAGGAATTTTCTAGGTTATCCTTTTAGATTTTAAGCTTCTTGATCGAAGAAGATCTTGTCTTTTCCTTTTATAGCCTCCCCAACACCCACCCATGTGCCTTGCAATCAAATAGTGCTCACAATTTGAGGCTGTAATTAAGTGCACTCCTACTTGTCAATTGAATAGAATAATAACAGGAAATCCAAGGTGGCCCGAGACTGGTGTGAGGAGAGCAGTCAAGAGATGTTTTGTGAGAAAGGTAAGATTGAGATGAACTGTGACAGCTTTGGCTAGGAGTTGGGGGACCCTGATTAAGGCATTGTACATGCTCTGGGAATGTTAGGAAGAGTCAATGCCTGGAGGAGAACATTATGGTTGGAAAAGTAGAAGATCAATGAAAGAGAGGAAGACCTTTGATGAGATAGATTGCCACAATCAATGCAGAGCTTGTGAGGAAGGCACAAGATGAAGCAGGGTTTATTCTGTTGTACAGAGAGTCACTATGAGTCAGAGCTAACTCAAAGGCACTAATAACAAATGCGTTAGGGGCAAAAGCAAATAAAGAACAGACTTGGTGGGCATAGCCCAGGCATGCCACAAGTGCAGTTTGGTCTCTGAGTGTGGGGCCAGGCGGACAGTCATAGGTGAACCCAAAATCCCCTGGGGGCTTGATCAACAAGCCCAGAAAACTTCACAGCCAAGTCCTTTCTGTCCTCAGGCTTCCTCTTTCACATCCAGCTGGGAGGCTCGTAGTTAGGGGAAGTTTGAGGCGTGGCTATAGGGCCCACCAATCACAAAGCCAAAGAGCTAGAGTCTAAAGATCAAGGCCAAGCCTGTCAGAGGCCGCCTAATCCCCCCACAGCTTTATTTGATCCCGGGGTTGAGCTAAGATACTGCTCTGGGTGGAGAAGGGGCCATATGTCCCAGAGCCTGTGACAGGTGTCAGTGTCATGACACCATTAAACAAGAGGAAACAGGGTGCAGGTTTTTATTTCAGTTTTGTATTTGTTGAGTATTTGTTTGTTTGATTTCTCTTTTTTAATACTCTGGAAGTTTCTGTGGGCAGATCCTCTTGCCCTCTTACAGGACAGCAACCAGGACTTTCTTTTTCTCTGTATCTCCCTACAATGACTGCTCTTCCTATTGATGGTAAAGAACAACCAAGATACAAGTTGCATGTCACTATTTTATATCGAGAGAAAGAAACCTAATCCAAGTGGTGCTGATATGTACTAGACCCTATTCTACACATTTTGCATGTATGGACTCATTTAACTCTTAGAATCACCCCAAAGGAAGACCCTAAAAAAATAATCACCCCATATGACAGATACTGTTATTATCCCCATTTTACACTGAGAAAATGGAGGTGTGAAGATTGAGGAATTTACTGAAGTCCATACAACCAGTTAGTCACATAACTAGTAATCTGGGATTTTAATTTAGGCAGTTTGGCTATGTAGAGGGAGGTCTAAGAGGAAAGTAAGAATGGTTACAACCCTGGAGTCCTGTGGAGTTTAACTCCATGTCATTAACCTAATTCAAGACTAGTTGACATTTTTTAAATTTTAATTTTACTTTTTTAAATTTAAAATTTTCACAACATTAAGCCTTCCTATCCATGAGCAGGGAATATTCTTCCACTTCTCTAGGCTTTTTTTT
>NW_006399846.1:10714317-10716155 GCF_000299155.1 Elephantulus edwardii | reverse complement strand
GCCAAGTGGTTGTTCTCCAGATTTCTTGGCACAACTTGGTGAGCACGTCCAGGGCAGCATTTGTTAGCTGAAATATGTCAATTGGTATACCATCTCTTTCCGGGGCCTTATTTTTTGCTATTTCCTTCAAATCAGCCTGAACTTCTTCCTTCATCACCATAGGCTCTTGCTCATATGTTGTTTCATTAAATTCTTCTGTGTCTGCCAATTTCTTTCTATGCAGTGACTCAGTATATTCTTTCCATCTTTTTTAAATACTTCCTGGATCATTTACTAATCTGCCTAAAGCATCCTTGATTATAGCAACTCTAGGTTTGAATTTGTTCTTCAGTTCCTTGAGCTTAAGAAATGCTGAGCGAGTTCGGCCCTTTTGATTTTCTGACTCCAATTCCTTGCACATATACATGATCAAAATACAATATAAATGAGAGATTATCTAAAACACAATATACATGCATGAAACACAATGTACATGAATGATAAAAATATTTTTAAAATTTTTAAAAAAGAGCAATACAGAGAGCAAATTTACTTTACTTCCCCAACTATACTGCATTAAAACACAAACACAAGCTCACTGCTTTTCAGTCATTTCTGACCTCTGGCAATTCTCCAGTAAGTTTTGGAGGCTGTAACTCTTAATACAAGCAGCCTGCCTCATCTTTCTCCTTCAGAGCCACTGGTGGGTTTAAACTGCAAGCAATCAATTAGCACCCAACAGTTAACTCAGTATACTCAGTTCCTTGACTAAACTGTAAACCACTAAGAATTTTTTTTCTGGTAACTAATACAATACGGGCAAATAGTGAACACATCAATTGTGCTCAACAATTAACTTTTTTATTAAATACAACTATTCTTTTACCAGGTAAAGATGAAACATAACACACACACAATCTATCTCCTTCTCATCAAGACAACATGACAGGTACGCATGTTGTCTGGTGGCAAGAAGCTGCACTGCAATCCCTGAGACACAGGGTTTGAGACCACCAGCTACTCCGCAGGAGAAGGATGGGCAGTCTCTTTCAGACTGCCTCTGAAAACCCAACAGAGAGTCAGCTGTGAGTCGGTTCTAACTGGATGGTACACAACAACAAAAACAACAACAAAGTTATGTTGTATAATACAGAAGAAAAAGGAGAAAGTGAGGGGGTGGGTGAGCTCAAAACAGAATAGAATGTTTTCCCAATGGTGACATTCTGAATGCTTACTTGAAAAACCAGACAACTCCAGTATGTTGCACTTTTCTTAGCATTCACACCCAGAGCACCATAACATTAAATTCCTTTGTGTTTATGACTTTGCCTCCGCCTCCAAGGAGGTTGGAGGGAACTATAACGCACTTCTTAAAATGGAACAAAATTTAACCTGAATCCACACATAGGGGTGAATATTAGCGAAATTAACACTGTGGGGTTATTTTGTAGAACTACTCAACCACATTTTCCAAAAATGTCAACATTATAAAAAAAAGGAAGGGGGGAAGAACAGAGGAGGTAAGAGACTGTTATACTTAAGATACTTAAGAGACATGACAACTAGATGCATTGATTAATCTCTGATTTTACTTGGATTTTTTTTTAAAAGAGAAAAAAAGCAATAAAAGGCATTTTTGTGTGGGGAGGTGGGAAAATTAATACAAACTGTGTCACAGTTTTACATTTCTTGAGAATAATAATGATACTGGGGTTGTTGTTATGTGCCGTCGAGTCGCTTGTGACTCATAGCGACCCTATATACAATAGTCCTAAACTCTGCTCTGTCCTGTGCCAATCACACTGTCTCTGACACTCCCATCCCAATTATCCCAGTCACTGAATCAATCCTCCTCATAG
>NW_006399846.1:10708180-10714217 GCF_000299155.1 Elephantulus edwardii | reverse complement strand
GGGTCAAATGGTATCTCTATTTACAACTTTTTGAGAAAGTGCCATACCACCTTCCACAGTGGTTGAACCATTTTACACTCCCACCAACAGTGAATAAGGCTACCAGTTTCACCACAACCTCGCCAGCATTTGTTGCTTGCTGTTCTGTTAAATTTTGCTTTTCTGACTGGGGTGAGATGATATCTCATAGTTGTTTTAAGACAAGTTGACATTTTAGGAGATAAAAATGAGGCTCTTCATTCTCCACCTCTCCCCACCTCAGTTCCTGTCCTCAGTCAGGTAACTCAGTTGTTCTAACTATTGAATCTACCCACACTCATACAGCAACGTTATGAGCAACAGAACAAAATTCTGCTCCATCTCAAGTGATCTTCACATTCTGTTTTGTTACAGTCACGGTGTCAGTCCATCTCAGTGAGGGTCTTTCCTCTGCCTTGCTGATCTACTTTTCCAAACTTGATGTCTTTTCCTCCCACCCATGGTTTGTGAGACCAAGTCTCACCAGCCTGTCATCTTAGGAGCACTCTGACAGCAATTCTTCCAGGACAGATGTGTTTCTTCTGTTGGTAGTCCAATATTCATTAACAACATCACAATTGAAAGGCATGCATTCTTCTTCAGTCTTCCTTATTCGTTGTCCAATTTGCACATGCAGGTAACTCTAAGATAACCAAAAAAACCCAAACTCACTGCCTTCAAGCTGTTGCTGACTTATGGTGATCCTCGGTTGAATTTCTGAAGCTGTAAACTTGTATAAGACTGACAGCCTCTCTTTCTTTTGTGGAGTAGCTGAAGTACTGACCTATCTACACCACCAGGGCTTCTGCCTCTAAGATACCAAACCCACTTCCATGTGCACCCCCTCCCTTTCATTCTGAAATGCATGTCTTATTCCAGATTGTCAGTTGCCACACACACAATATCTAATCAGCCATTCCCTTCAGTTTCTTCCTTCTTCCAGTGCAGTATTCATTGTCTACCCATTCTTTCCCCTGCTCTTCCTTTCCTGGTCTCTAGCCAATTTTTATATCAGGGGTCCTATGCTAGGAGAACAAACAGGTTCGTTCTGGAGAGGGTGAAGCCAGAATGCTCCTTGGAGTCAAGGATTCTGAAGCTTCGTCTGACATACTTTGGGCAAGTTGCAAGGAGGGACTGGTCCTTGGAGAGGGACATCATGTTTGGGAGAGTGGAGGGACGGCGCAGGAGAGGAAGACCCTGGATGAGATGGATCGATTCTGTGAGTGGAGTGGTGGGAATAAGTGTGTTTGAGATGGCAAGCTTGGCACAGGATAGAATGGCATTTAGGGTTCTTGTACAGAAGGTCACTATAAGTTGCAAGTGACTGGATGGCACATAACAACAACAACAATGCAATATTTGTCCTTTAATGACTGAGATACTTCACTCAGAAAAATGTCCAGACTCATCCCTGTTGTGTAGTGTTATACAAGGTCATTGTTTTTCAGTGCTCCATAATTATTTATTATGCAGCACCGAGGGATGGAGGAAAAGGTGTATCAATGAATTAATGAAAACCCCTCTTTTCTGTAAATTTTCGCTAAAATGACTTTTTTAAAAAAAACTTATTTTATTATGTGTGTGTGTGTGTGTGTGTGTGTGTGTGTGTGTGTGTGTGTACCATCAAATTGGATCTGGCTGGTACAGGAGGAGATTGCCCCTCCTTCTTCAGCAGAGCATCTGGTGGATTTGAACCGCATACCTCTGTGATTGCAGTACAGCTTCTTGCCACTAGGCCACCACAGCTCCCTAAAATGACTTTTTTGTAAAGACATTAAATCCCTTATTGCTGTTGGTCAATCCTGACTCATAGTTAACTCAAACTTACTGCCATCAAGTCACTTTTGACTCATATCAACCTTCCATCAGGTTTCTGAGGCTGTAAATCTTAATGGCAAGAGAATTGTCATCTTTCTCCTGTAGAGCTGGTGTCCGGTTTGAACTGCAGACCTGTTGTTTAGCAGACTATGCACTACTTCACCCGAGTGGAATTTTACCAAACCCATCCCAGGCTCCTCCTCAAGAGGCTAGGAGTGCACCCAGGACTGCCTGCCTTTAAGGCAACAATTTCCTCCCCTTTTAAAGAAAGTGGTAAACACCTGAAAATAGAGTTTTAGAAAGAAAGTGACTCTTCAATCTTAATTATAGCCACAGTGGGCCACTGCTCTCTACAAGCAAGAAAGCTGCTTCTAAATATAGTCTGAAAAATGCAAATCCCAGAGCAGTGTGCTGCCCTCCCACCCCATCTTGTTCTCTCAAAGCCTAGGTATGCACGCACCCTGCACCCTTGCCTGCAGTCTCCCGGGAGAGAGGCCCCAGCTCAGCCTCATTCTCCTCCTGGACCGGTGCCTGGTCTTTTTCACCAATCAAAGTGTGAGGCAGAGAAAGAGAGGGGTCATCTCATATTCTGAAAAAGTTACTTCTTTAGTATTTTACAACGTTTCCAAATGTTAAGTGTGAGAAGGGGCTAAGACCTCAGGATTGGGAGGGGAAGAAAGAAGGAGTTTAGGAACAGAAAACTGTTGGGAAGGATTCAGCAATAGTGCCTGTCACAGACTTGGGGCCAATTTCTTGCCAGCTTATTTGCTATTTCTAACCCAATGCCAGGCACTTGTGTATTGTCTTCATCCTAGTAATTTTGAGAGGGCAGTCTGTATGTAACAGAACAGGAGGCTCTTCCAATAAAAGTTCCAAAAAGAAAACCAAAACGTAAGACTCTTCCCACGCCCCCGATGGGCAGTCTCTGAAGGCCCTTGGGGAATGGTCCGGACGCACAGGCATCTGTGAATTTACTCACCTGAAACTTGCCTCCATTTCCAGGATCAGAAATGGGAAATGCAAAGACTCTGTCCCCAGCTCCAAGCTTTGTGCGTGTGTACTGTTTTTAAAAATCCGGTTCACTATCTCCCTTGCTCTCCACCTCATTTTCAGTTAGAGGAAGAAGACAATAAAGCAAAAAAGCAAAGCATGGGAGGTTTCCAGAAAACTTCTTCTGAAACTCCTGGATGGCTAGAAACACAAACAGGGTGGATCTCCAATTTCTGCAACAACCTTTAGGAAGCTAAGCTTACTGCTCTTTAAAAACCAAAGGGTCTTCACTTAACTCCAAAATAAGTCCAGAAAGCCATGCAGATGAGAAGGTAACTAAATTGTGAGGAAGCTCAAAATATTTGTTAACGATACTCAAGTTTGGGAAAGTTCAGCTGAAATAGCAATTTGTGGGTGGAATATTAGCAGGGAATTGGCTGCAAAATCATAGATTGGAGGGATATTGGAGCTGAGGGGGAAGATGAAGTTTGAATTTGGTCTCAGGATATGAAAAAGGAGTGCTGTGTGCTCAGAGTAAAATGTCCTACCCAGCTCACAGGGTGTCACTGACCAATAAGTAGAATCAGAAATTCCATTCAGCAAAAGCTCATTGGAAAACAAATCTCTTTTGTTTGTTTGTCCTGGTTGAAAATCAAACACAGTAGCCATTTGAAGAAATTCCAATGTCAGGAGTGTTCAGACAGGGAAAGGAGGATAAAAATGCAGCCAGCCTTTTGACCACAGGGGAAATCAGCCCAATGGCTCCGTGCATGCCATTCCCCAGGACTGTACTCTGGAATGTTCTCTGGGTGTCTACATTTCCCTTGATTCTAGCCCACAGGATCATTCCTGCTTGCCCTCTGTTTTCCTGTGACCCCAAAATGTCAACTGGCAAGGCTCAACATTCCTGTCTGAGACTGAGCAGCTCGAACAGCCTGTGTGAGTCACAGGTAATTTTCAGCTGTTGTGGGAAACTCTGAACGAAAAGCATGTATTAGGTCCTGATGAGGTTTAGCATCTTTTGAGGAATAAAGGTGGGAGGAGAGGTGAGGTGAAGGCCCTAGAAATCAGTTATAACATCTTTCAGCTTTTATGCCCTTTTATCAACATAGGGGGAAAAGGGGGGTTTGGAAAAAAAAACCAGCTGATCCACTAATAGCCTTAGAAAACATGACCTTTTGTGAAAATGAGGAAATGAAAATTACAGCCCCGCCTGGAGCTTGGAAGTTTTGGAAACATGGCACCACAGTGAGGCAAGCTGAGGAGAGTGCCAACCCAAACCAGAAACAAGAGTGGAAATTTTAGCCATTAGCACAAAAGAGAAGGGGCCCTGATAGCATAGTGGTTAAAATGTTCAGTTGCTAACTGAAAGGTCGATAGTTCAAGCCCACCAATTGCTCCATGGGAGAAATATGTGGCATTCAGCTTCTGTAAAGATTTATAGCCTTGGAAACTCTATGGGCTAGTTGTACTCTATCCTGTTAGGGTAACTATGAGTCAGAATTGACTTGATAGCATATGTTAGTGAGAAAAGTCAATAGACCTGGGTGGACTTCAGCAACATCTCACATGATCATAGATCCAGGTGAATTTTCTGACAATCAATTCAGGAAGAAGGAATGCGAAACATACCTCAGTCTGGCATTAAGCTTGGGGCAATGATTTATTTCTTTTCCAGGAAAGTCCTATGAAATTTGAGTCAATTCTTCTTCACTAATAATCTTCCAGCATACCCTGCTAGATCAGTCTAATTAAAATATTATCCGACTCTCCGATTTTAAAAAATCAATTAAAAAATTATGGAAAAAAATTAATCAAGTCACTTAAGAATCTTGAATAGTTTCCTACTAAATCAAATATGCATTCCTCTGCCTGGTTATTTAAATATACTCTATAATTTAGCACCACTTGTGTCTTCCCCACACACCCTCTGCTCTGGTTGTGTCCGCCCTCTCTATCTCTAGAATGCTTACTCATTCCCACCTCTGTATTTTAATACGCAGTATCCTTCACCTTCAATATGGAATTGGAATTTACTCTCCTTCTTGCCAATTCCAAAAGATTTCACCTTCAGAGATTTTTATCAACTAATTTAGTTTTCATCTCTCTCATTTCCAAGTAATTTAAAAAAAAAAATAGAGGAATACTAGTACTGATAGCAAACTTGATGGCTTGCTTTGAACTAAACTTTGCTTGTGGATGCAAATGCTCTAAGTTTCCAAAGTAAGTAGAAGATTCTTCAGGAAAGGGATATACTTGTTCCCTCAGAATACTGGTTTGGCAGGGATGGGCAAATCAGAAATTGGCTGCCTAAAATGGAAGATTAGGGCACAGCCATAAAGTAGATGGCTTACATGTTTTCAAGAATATAGTTAATTAGTAAGATAATTGTAGGAAGAAAATAAACCTATAATACGTTGTTGTTGTTATGTGCTGTTGAATCACTTGCGACTCATAGCGACCCTATGTACAATAGCCCTAAACTCTGCTCTGTACTATGCCAATTGCACTGTCTCCGACATACCCATACGGATAACCCCAGTCTCTGAATCAATCATAGAGGGCCTTCCTCTCCTGCGCTGTCCTTTCACCCTCCCAAGCATGATGTCCTTCTCCAAGGACCAGTCCCTCCTTACAACATGTCCAAAGTATGTTAGACGAAACCTCAGAATCCTTGGCTCCAAGGAGATGCCTGGTTTAACCCTCTCAATGATGAATCTATTTGTTTTCCTAGCAGTCCATGGTACCCTCAACACTCTTCTCCAGCACCACAGATCAAAGGCATCAATTCTCCTTCCATCCTCCCTAGTCACTGTCCAACTCTCTGATACATAACAGGTGACTGCAAAGACCATGGACTGAATCAGATGCACCTTAGTCTCCAGAGAGACACCACTGCTCTTCAGTACTTTGGAGAGGTCCCTAACAGCAGACTTTCCCATCGCAATACATCTTTCAATTTCCTGGTTACTGGTGCCAAGAGTGTTGACTGTGGAGCCAAGCAAACTAAAGCTGTGAACAATCTCAATCTCTTCACCATCCATCCCGATACTGCCATTTGATCCAGTGGTGAGAATCTTGGTCTTCCCTGACATTGAGCCTCAATCCATACTGAAGGCTACAGTCCTTGACCCTCTGCAGCAAGTGCTTCAGGTCCTCCTCAGTTTCAGCAACCAGGGTTGTGTCATCTGCATAACAGAGATTGTTGATA
>NW_006399846.1:10667158-10704757 GCF_000299155.1 Elephantulus edwardii | reverse complement strand
GCCAAGCAAACTAAAGCTGTGAACAATCTCAATCTCTTCACCATCCATCCTGATGCTGCCAATTGGTCCAGTGGTGAGAATCTTTGATATTGGGGTTATGTTGGAAAATTATTTTTACATTATTTTTTATACTAGTTTATTTACAAAATTTGAATACATTGTTTTTCCACACCAGATCCTTCCTATTTCCCTCAGGGCAATTTCCCTGTCAAATTGTGCGACCCCATGATTAATCCTCCCCCTCTGCACATCCTACCCTCCCTGCTTGGATCTTCATATTCACTCTACAATAAAGGTTTTATACAGTATTTGCCCTTAATGGGACTGAGTTCACTCACCATAATGCTCTATAGGAGAATTCTTAAAGGGATACTTGCTAAAGTATTTAGGAATGATACCTGCAACTTACTTTCAAATAGAAAAAAAAATGTGGGTCTATAGAAAGAAAAACTAAACATGGTAATATTCATGAATGTAGGTGAAGAGTTTAAGGGTATGCTTTGTACTTGTCTTTATACTTTTCTGTGGTGAAAAATAAGCAGAGGGAATTTTGGATCTTGAATAATTAGAGAAACACTGACTTTCTGTCTATCTGTAAGAAAATATCGATATCTTCTCTATTACTTCATTGGGTCATCCTCCTTCCTAAATTCTCACCTCAGGCATGCTAAAAGGAGCTGGTATGCAATCATTTGAGAAATGAGACTCGATGTTCCTGTCTTTAGCGATTGCTTACACATGGTGGATATGTGGCTTGCTTCTCTGTTCTCCTTTGACATAAAGGGTCTATGTCACCTGCCTTGACCATTTCAGGATGTTCCTGTGTTGTGTTTCTAGTTTTAATTTCCAAAGGCAGAGACATTTTTTACATTTCATTTAATCCTTCCTCTCTCAACTCTCCAGTCTCGCGCTTTATGCCAATCTAATTACATAGTAAGTGTCTATTATTTTCTATTGACTGATTATTGGTATTCCATAACTACGTAGGGAAAAACATATGGAAGTGTAAGTAGAGTGGTCAAGAATGAGGTCAAATGTTCACCCAACTGAGGTAATAAAATACTGCTGGGTAGGGCCTAGCAGAAGGAATGTCAAGTGTAGGCTTTGACACAAGTTAATTCTCTGTGGCAACCAGGTGTTACTGGCTTAGGTAGTGATTAGAGCTTAGGGGTTGGGTAAAAGAAAGCTTTGGCAAAAGCTTATGAGTACCAAAGCACAGAATGTCCTCAGCTTGGCACTGTGGGGCAACTGCTCTCACAACCCTGAGAATTCTTCCCAAGGAAGTGAGGCCAGACAAAGGAATGAGGACTTGGGGGTGGGGGGTGCAGGGAAATGGAGTTCCATGAGCAGAGTCATTGTACCTTGAGGAATCTGTACATTTGAGATTCAAGGAGAATAACCCTAGTCTCTTTCATAAGATGGCAGTTAGAATTCCCTAAAAGGCTTCAGAAGGAAGAAGATGCTGCCCACACGCTGAGCAAGCTACAAGAGTACACCTAGGCCTGCTGCATTCCACATCCAGCTGCGACCCAGCTGTGTTACAGCTTGTTAAGGGGAGTGTAGGCTTGTCTTTCTTCTCTTGAGTAATTTTTCAATAAGGTTGGAAGCACTAAAGGATAAATTTCCTTTCTGCTCCAACTATGGCTTGTAGGAAGCAGGCCTTCAAATCTAAAGTTAGATAAAACATGTTATTTCCTATTACACTGAATCTTTTCACTGTTGTTAGGTGCTGTCGATTAGCAACTCTATGAACAACGGATCTGAACCTTGTCCTGTCCTGTGCCATTCACATCATCCCTGATATACTCAAGACCACTGCTACAGTCACTGTGTCGATCCATCTCACAGAGGGTCTTCTTTCAATGACTCTCCACATGATATCTTTCCCCAAACTGGCCACTCCTAACAGCGTGCCCATGTGAGATGAAGTTTCACCATCCTTGCTTTTAAGGAGCACCATGATTGCACTTTCTCAAGACATATTTATTTATTCTTTTGATGGTCCATGGGATATTCATTACTCTTCAATTCTTCTGTTATACTGAGTATTACACTAACATGGACACTTTAAGCTTTATTTAATATTTTTAACCTATCTTCTTGTTTTAGTCTTTGATCATGTCATGTAAGTCTTGAATTTCCTATAAAATTACAAGCTTCTTGAGGGACTGTGCTACAGTCTGCTTTTGCTGCTTATTTTTGTATCCTCTATCCAATACATACACAGACATTGGACATTTTTGTTATTAAGTGCTATCAAGTCAATTTATCTTCATAGATTTTTCTATTCATGGATCACAACCATACTTAAATTATAATTGTCACAGGAACAGGTAATTTTTATCCAGGGTTTTCTCTCCTGGAGTTGCTGAATGGGTTTGAACTGAAAACCTTTCAGTTTGCAGCTGAGTGCTTAACTGATGCATTGCCAGGACTCTGTAAGCATTGTTGCTGTGTGCCATCAAGTCAGAATCAACTCACAGCAGACCCTCCAGTGGGTTTTCAGAGGCAGTAAATCACACAGGAGATTGTCCATTTTTCTCCTGTGGAGCAGCTGGGAGATTCAAATCATCTGTTTATGAGTTAGCGCAACTCTTTACCGATTAGACCACCAGAGTGCCTCACTTTCACACTATTCAAACCAAAACCCACTGCCATTGAGTTGATGGTGACTCACAGTGACCCTCCATTAGGTTTCATAGACTGCTTATTTTTCCATCTCAGGGTGGCCAGTGAAATCTAACATTGACCTTTTGATTAGCAGTACAATGCACCACCAGAGCCCTTTTCCTTAAACATTAGATATACAATAAATACACGCAAATGTATAAATGCTGCTTACTATGTGGTAGTTAGAAAGAATAAGAAGGCTCTACATACTCTGACATGAAGAAGTTTCTGATTCATATTTTTTTAATTTTATACTGATGATTTACAGTTTAATTGATTCATATTATTATGTACAAAAACCCAAAACCCCAAACAAGACGGTGTGAAAACCCCTTATGTAAAAGGTGCAAACAGAAAGAATAAGTGCTTGAGCCATTTGTATATTTTCTTCCTCATACACTACCTTGTTAAGTACTGTATATACTTCTCTAGCCAGAGACATTTGTTAGTGGGTATTTTGGTGGTTTAGTGGTAAAGAGTTGCACTACCAATACAAAAGGACATGGTTCAAATCCACAAGATGCTTTGCAGGAGAAGATGGGCTGTTGACTGTCTGGAATTTACTGCCTCTGAAAATCTTCTGGAAGGTCAGCTATGAGTCCCACTGAATGAGACATAACAATGACAGCAACAAATTGTAAGTGTTGGAGCTCTAATGGCATAGTGTATTACATTTTGTGCTGCTAACCAGAAGGTTATTGATTTGAATCCACTAGCTGTTCTTAGGGGGAAATTAGCAATATACTTCAGTAAAGATCCACAGTCTCAGAAAGCCAGTGGTGGGTCCCTATGAGTAGGAATTGACTTGATGGCAGTGGTCATGGGTGACAGTAGAACCATAGTTGTTGTCTGAGTAGTCTCTGTATTTTCCTTTTCAAAAAGGAATTATTGATAATGTTAATAACATGTTTATGGCCATATAGGATTGATTACAGTAGTAACTACATTTATACAGCATTTAATATGAGGTACACTTTGTTTTTAGTGCTTTATACAAATTAACTTCCTTGACAACAATCCTATTGGAAAGCTGAGGCAGAGAGAGGTCAATTTTCCTAAGCCAGACATCTCAGCAAGCAAATAGCAAACCCAGGGTTTAAACCTAGCAAACCTCAGAGCTTGTCCCTTTAACCACTATGCTAAAAGTGCTCCATAAATGTGCTTCTTCCCATACCCCTTTCCTGCCCCTTCTGCTTGTTTTGTTTTGTTTTCAGGTTTTTACTGAGGGCTGTGGGGGGCCCCCTATCCTTGGAGGTGCTCACAGTTTCTTCAGCCACTCTAGGCTGGGACCCTGTGGGTCCTGGTCTCTCTGCTTGTTGTACAGGCCTCAATGATAGCATTAAGAACACCATGTCAGAATTAACTGAAAAGAAAGGGGGAGGAAGTTCTCATTATCCCCTTAACCTACGCTTTCATTTATGAATTTGAAAGTTTGTAGTAACTGTAAGGAGCTACTGATTCCTTCTGGACACTATGTGTGGGTTGTTAGGGAGAGAACATCACCGTTTAGTCATGCAATATACACAGATCTACTCTGCTTGAGACATCCAGGTTTTAACCCCACACCTGGACCATATCAAGCATGATCTCAGTACAATAAGCAAGGCTGTAGATGATATTGTGTAATTAACACTATCTGAAAGTGGTGGAATAGATCTGATAACTTCTTGAGGAAGCTAGATCCAGAGGCACTAAGATTGATACACCTACAAGTGAACTAGGAGAGGTCCCCCAATAAATAAGGTACAGGCAATACCACCATGTGTAATGCTGTTTCAGATTAAATCAGCATCTTTCAAATTTGCCATACTTATTGTCACAGTAATCTGTGTCCCCAGCTCTCACAAGGAATGTTTGTTCTCTGGCAGCCAAATGCACTTGGAACTGGCAGTGATGATCTCATAAAGCAGGAAAGCTGAGCAGTGAGATGATTAACACATTCTTGAAATTGAGGAGTTGAGCATCACATTATGAAAATATCTGGGCTCTGCCAAATCCATCAATGCCCAATCTTGGAAAGTTTATGGATAATCTTTTCCACAAGGTCCTTATTTTACAAATGTGGAAACTGAGGCTTTAAAATAACAATAGCTTCTGGCCTGGGAAAAGTAAAGGCACAACTGTTGTCGCCTAATTCATTCTGGACAAGGGCATCGACTGCTCAGATCTTGCTTTGAGTGACTTCATGGCTTTCAGTGTTCAACTGCAGCCATTAATTCATGCCAGATGCCTTGTAACATCTATTCCTGGTAACGTTTACTGAACAGTCTGTTTTTATTTTTAATTATCCTGTTTGTATTGTGTTTACTCATATGTGAAAGGGGGACCATTTCTGCATCCCCGCCCCCAACCTCCTGTGGCTCCAAGACCACAAATTTCTCTCGGTTTGAATTCCAAATGAACAGAGGGCTGAATAAAGGGCGAAAGGATTGCCCTGAGGTAGGAAATGATCTTCATGCCTAATCTGTCCCTAGGAGTTTTTTAAAAATGCAAGCATTCTTTCTTATGTTTAGGAGTGATCATAAATATGCTTTTGTCCTGAGACTGGCAATTTGCTTTCAAATACTGTGAAGCACTATTGCCTTGTTGGCATCGCATTAAAACAAAAATCCTGGCATAGGCGTTACCTAGTGAAAAGTACATAGCTTTGTAGTCAGACAAGAGTCCATCCTTGAGGGGTACAAACATTTTCTAAGGGTGGAAGTTGGAGTTCACCTGGAAGTGCGTCAAAAGTCAAGTCTGGTGATTTACTTCCTAAGTATTAGCCAATGAAAATCCTATGGAGCTCAATTCTACTCAACACATAGCGGATCGCTCTAAAAACAATTTAAAGTCAGCCCTAGATTTCAATCCTTGTTGAGCTGTGACCTCGATGAAATAACCACCTCTAAACGTCAAGTTTTCTCAGTTGTAAACTGGGCTTAAAGAAGATCTAGGATGTTACCCTAAAAAAAAAAAAAAAATCTGGAAAAACACATGTACTTTTAAAAGTCCGCTTGATACAAAATGGTAGCTCAGAAAGTAGTAGCTATCATTATTAATAACCTAAGGGACGCCAAGGGGAAACTCAGCAGGAAACCAAGGGCTCTTCGCGAAAAAGGAACCGAAATAGCGCACGCGGGGCTCCACCCACCTCCGTCAGCTCGTCCACTGCGAGCGCAGGAGAAGCAGGAAGGGGCTCCTCGGCCTCCCCCGACCCCAGACTAGCAATGCGGCCCCAGGGCCTGTCAAGACAGCTAGAACAGAGGGATGGCGGGCAGAGAATGGACAATGGGTTGTTTTGCTTTAGACCAGGGTGAGCGATGGCTTCTGTGAGGGAAGGAAGAGAGAAAGCCACGTAACTAAAAGCTCCAGGCCAAACCCATGGCAGGCCCCAGAGCCGGGGGAGGGGCGGGGGGAAGTGTGTCCAGAGAGCGGTTTCCCCCTCCTCTGTTTGCTCGAGGTCAGCTGACCCGTGTCTTCCCAGGCCTCGGGGCCCGCGGACCATCCGGGCTCTTCCGCCCCGCCCAGGGCCCGCTCTGCACCGCCCGCGGGTCTGCGCCGGGGCCTCTCTCCCCGCGCGTCGGAACCTCCGCTCCGGCCAATCGGCTGCAACCTGACAGCGAGGCCTCTTCCGCCCTGCGCGAGTGTCTTTTTCTTGAGCCAGATTGGCCAGTTTGGGAAGGCCATAATCTCCTCTTTATGACAAGAATATCCACATTTCCCCAAGGCCTTTGCCAATGCTTAAGGACAGGCAGGCTGCCCGAGGCTCCCCAGGGCTGCACTGTGCTGGGCCTGTCCACCTGGCGTTCTCAGAGCATGCACCAAGGTCTGCTTGAGGGCTCCAGAACAGTGAGCCTTTTCTTCCCTTCAAAACCACCTTACCTGTGACCCTGACTGATCCTTCCCTTCCAGACACCGACTGTGCTGTCGGAGATTCCATGCAGCTTTCCAGCCCAGGTTTGGGAGGACAGGGAAAATGGTATTTATAAGTATGTGTTAAGAAATACTTGCTATTTCAGAAACCCCAGCTTGAATCCACCCAGTGACTACATACTTCACAAAACAAAGAAGAAGGAAAGGAGCATTTGATTCAGTCCCTACTCTGTGCCTGGAACTTTACATTTGTCCTCCTACTTAATTCACACTTAATTCTCTCAATTTTTAAGAGTTCTGTAAAAGGTGTTCTCAACCTGGAGAGAAGGAAACCTAGGCTCTTGAGAGATGAAGATTCTTACAGCTGCTGGAGGTCAAGCTGTCAAGGAAGCCAAGGTCTTTTTCTAAGTGGCTCTGCTTTGTACAAGTACTCTAAGGAATGTCCAGACTCGGAACCTCATGGATGCTCTTGCATAGGGAGCAGCAAGTGCAGTAGTTAATGCTCTAACTTAAAGAACTTTGGAGTGGGGAGGGAAATCTCTGAATGCCTCGTGCAGTCCCCCATCACTGGAAGTTTTGAACTGCTGCATTCCACAGCTACTCTTTATTCTCCTTATTGCACGTAGTGGCAACAGCTAATTAAATGTTTAAGAAGAGGAATCTGGATTTACCAATTAATCATTCAGGTGCTAGGTTAACCCACTGCCATCAAGATGACTCTGACTCATAGCAGCTACACAGGACAGGGTGTAACTGCCCCATAGGGTTTCCAAGGTTGCAAATCTGCAAGGAAGCTGACCGACACATGTTTCTCCCAAGGAGCAACTGATGTGTTTGAGGCACTGATCTTTTGAATAGGAGCTTAGTGCCTACCCACTACACTGACAAAGCTCCTTAAGTTACTAGACAATACCTCTCTAGCAAGTCTTCTTTGACCCCTGCAGCACTTCTAGTTCCCTTCTTGATAACCTTTATCACACCATATATTGCAGTTACCTATTTCCTTATCTCTGTCTCTGTAGGCAAAATGAAGCTACCTGAGTGCAGGCACCATGTCTTGATTATAATCTCAGCCTTAAGCTGAAATGTCACAGTCTCATTCTCAGGATGACAGTTTCCTCAGGAACACCACTTTAAAACTCCTCAACTAGAATTTGGAAGTTAAAAGTGGTAATATGAAAATTGGAGACAACTGTAAAAACATGACCTTTAATCATGGTGACAATAATAACAGCAATAATAGCTATGATTTATTGAGGGCTTTTCATGTTCCAGGCACTGTTCTAAATGCTTTAGAGAAGTGCTCCTCAAACTTTAACTTGCATTTGAATTACGTGGTGAAAATACAGATTCTGATTCCATAGATCTAGGGTGGAGCCTGGGATTCTATACTCCTAGCAAGCTCTCAGGTGATGATGAAGCTTAGTCCTTGGCTTTGTTATGAAATAATGTCATCCTCTCAATAGTCCTGTGAAGTAGTTACCAGGATTATTCCCATTTAACCTTTACTGAAAGGTTAAGTATAAGTGAGTTTATGTCAAAATAAATAAGTGCAGGGGAATGAGGAAATAGAGAATGGTGTGGGCAGGGTACAGTGGTAGAAGGAGAAACAAAGTTTGGGACAGAGGAAGCAGTATTTATAATAGTTTAGCATGCATGGGAAGTAGGCAGAAGTTATAGGGCTGTTTTAGCTACTAGGCATATGCATAGTGCTTAAGGCTAGGACAAAGGCCCCAAATATTTGAAAACCAGTAGTAACTTTGTTACTTAAATATGAAAACAAAGATTCTCATAATTGGACCAATAAGCAACATCATGATAAACAAAGATTAAAATTATTTAAAGATTTAATTGTTGAAAGATTCCATTTCCCTTGGATCCACAGTCAACACCCAAGAAATCCACAGACAAAAAAAAAAAAAATCAAATGATATATTGTTTGGGGAAAACATTCTACAGAGGAACTCTTTAAAGAGTTAAAGAGCAAAGACGTCAGAGGACTTTAAGGATGAAAGTGTACCTGACATAAGTAATGTTTTTTTCAATTACCTCACAAGAAATGAGGCCTTTTATTATGATGTTGGTGAAGAATAGTGAATATTTGATCATGGACTGCTGAACAAACAAGTCTGTCTGGACAAAGTGCATCAATAATGATCCTTTGAAATGAGGATGGTGAAATATTATATACTTTGGCAATGTTATTAGGAGGGGCCAGGACTTGAAGAAGGACATCATGTTTCATGTAGTTATGTACGGTCAAGTTGGAACCAACTCATAGTTGACCCTCTAGTGAGTTTTCAGAGTATGCAAAGGCATTTGACTATGTGGACCACAACAAACTGTGGCTAACTCTGAGAAGAATGGGAATCCCAGAACACTTGATCATGCTTATATGAAACCTATAATTGGAACAGGAGGCAGTCATCAGAACAAAGCAAGGGAACACTGCAAGGTCCAAAAATGGGAAGGGTGTACGCCACGGATGTGCCCTATCTCCATATCTTTCCAATCTATATACAGAACAGATTATCCTGGAGGCTGTGTCTATGAGAAAAAATGTGGCTTCAAGATTGGAGGAAGATTCATCAATAATCTACATTATGGAGATGACACAAATCTGCTCGCTGAAACTGAGGAGGACCTGGAACACTTGCTGCAGAAGGTCAAGGACTGTAGCCTTCAGTATGGATTGAGGCTCAATATCAAGAAAATAAATATTCTCACCACTGGGCCAATTGACAGCATCATGAAGGAGGGTGAAGAGATTGAGATTGTTCACAGCTTTAGTTAGCTTGGCTCCATAATCAACACTCTTGGCACCAGCAGCTAGGAAATTAAAAGACGTATTGCATTGGGAAAGTCTGCTGTCAGTGACCTCTCCAAAGTACTGAAGAGCAATAATGTCAGTCTGGAGACTAAAGTGCACCTGATCCAGGCCATGGTCTTGGCTATCACTTGCTATGCATCAGAGAGCTGGACAATGACTAGGGATGACAGAGGAAGAATTGATGCCTTTGAGCTCAAGTGCTGAAGGAGAGTACTGAATATACCATGGACTGCTAAGAGAATGAACAGGTTTGTCCTGGAGAGTTTTAAACCAGGCTGCTCCTTGGAGACAAGGACTCTGAAGCTTCGTCTCACATTTGGACATGTTGCAAGGAGGAAACAGTCCTCAGATAGGGACATCATGCTTGGGAGGGTGGTGGGACAGCTCAGGAGAGGAAGATCCTCTATGAGATGGATGGATTCAGTGACTGAGGTAATGAGGGTAGGTGTGTCAGAGATAGGCACCGGATAGAGCAGGGTTTAGGGTTGTTGTACAAAGGGTCACTATGAGTCATAGGCAACTCGAAAGCACATAACAACAACAACAACAACAAATCACAGAGGAAGTGTTTGCCTGTTTTTCTCCCACAGAGCAGCTAGTAGATTTGAACCAATTGCCAACTCAAAAGTTGATAGCATAAGTCCTTATCCAATAGGCCATGAAGCTCCCTTCATGGTTGATAAAAAGTCTTAAAAAAAAATAAAGACCATAACTGAGACAGGCTGATGCAGCGGCTGCAACATGGGCTCAAACATGGCAACTATTGTTTTTTGAGTTTGTTTGGGTTTTGGCTTTTTTTTTTGAGAATGAGATATTTCTTTGTTTAAAATTTTTTTAAATTATTATTAATTTTAATGAAAGTTTACAGAGACTGAGGATTTCCATTCATTCACTGTTGCACTTTTCTCCCTGCCACCCCACCCTCCCCCCAATTCGCTCCTCTCTTTGAAAAGTAGAAGAAAAATTCTTTCATTGTTATACAATACCTCTCCCCCCAAGTCTACTCCACTATGCAGCATTCATTCTGGACTGCTGTCATGACAATAATAATATCTATCCCTTTTAAACAGTTTTCTCTCTCATCTGTTTCAATGCAGTATATTATTTATCACATGGCAACTATTGTAAGGATGGTACAGGACTAGGCGGTATTTTGTAGTTTCACACTATGGGTCACTATGATTTGGGATTACTTGACGGTAATATGAAAACAAAAAGTTTAATGATCATTCCAAAATACAAATAATTTAAAATTCTTTTAACATTTTTCCATAAAAAATCCATATTTAATGTGTGACATGGATATATTTTAACACAATAATATGGTAAGAGTCTGAGGCCCACTTAGAAGCAGGAGTGGCATCCACTTCCTAAACAACGTGCTTCTGGAACCTCTATGAACTTTGATAAATGTTGATAGTTATAGAAAGACTTCAGTCCTTTTGTTCATAGGGATGCTATGAGTTGTGCTTGACTCAAACTGACAGCAATCAACAACAACAAGGGCCACCAAAGACAGGATAGGCTTTGGCCATGTTGGACCTAGATGTAACCCGGAGGGCAACTGCGAACCATTGCTAGAGGCAGGAGAGTGTTCTCAGTGGCTACACTGTGGAGAATGGGTTGGAGGAAAGCCAATTGGAGGCCTAGAGGCTGGAGAACAGATAGGTAGTTTCAGACTTCCAAACTTTGAGACAGTGTCTCCACAGCACCAAGATTAGTATAAAACGATAGCATTATACAATCCAATTATTTTTTTTTTTATTATGGTCCCAATCTGACTCAGCATTTTAAATTTATGTAAGATTTGCAGACAAGGCTTTTTACAAATCTTTTCTTATTAAGGCCAGTGGCTGCACTATAGAAGAGGTATTAAGAGCTCAAACCTTTGAGTTAGACTAACATGGGTGCGAACTCTAGCTCTTGCTAGCTGTGTCATTTTTGACAAGTGATGTAAATTATTATCCTTAGTTCTTGGTGGTAAATGCTAAATTGTCTAGTATTGTAGGTGGTTTGAGAATTAAGTGAGGTAAATTATATATACAATACTGCCCACAAAACGCTGTGCTGTTCACTGTCCCCAGCTCATGGCACAATGAAACAAAGTGTTTCCTGATACTGCAAAATGCCCCAAATTCATTAAGGATTGAACTCTTGTGATATTCAGGTGTTTTTAGTTTGTTTCCTAAATTTTTTTATTGGGATGTGGATCAAAGTTTAAAGAGAAAAAAGACACAATTCAAGCACATTTTGTTTTGTGACAGTGATTGCAATTTTCCCAATGTAACAGTACTCTTCCCACTTATTCCTTGTTTCTATCATTTCCTTTCATATCTTATCTGCCTTTTGCACTTTGTCCCTGGGCAAATGCTGCCCATTTGACCTTGTGTGGTTGCTTGTTCCAAGTGCATTCCTCTGTGATGTTATTCTTCACCTTCTGGCTTGCCTCACATATGACTATAAATTGGGTCAAGGGGATGATTTCAGTTCTAGGCTTGAAGGCTGACTAAGGACCATAGTCATGGAGGTTGCACCAGGCTCAATGAGAGCCGTAGGGCTGGTCTTTACATTCTTTTGAATCATATTCCACATTTTTATCCCACTCTATCTAGGACCTCCTAATGTGATTCTTTTCAAAGTGGTTAGTAGTAAGAGCCAGGCACCAACTAGTTCTTTTGGTTTCAGAGTTGGTGGAGGCTGTGGTTCACTTGGTCTGTTAGTCCCGTGGACTAATGGTTTCCTTTCATCTTTGACTTCCTTCACTCCTTCTTGCATCAGATGAGGAGTGACCAATAATAGATACACCTTAGATGACTGCTCAGAAGCTTTTAAATCCATAAAGGCTAATTTTTTTGGTTAATTTTCAGAAATAGAACACCAGGCCTTTCTTCCTAATCTTTCTTAGTCTGGAAGCTTCACAGAAACCTGTTCAGTAATATGACAACATGAAGGCACCACTGACTCATGGGTAGCCACTACACAGGAAGTGTATTAGGCAGGAATTTGAACCATGTCTATTGCAGGAAAGGAGAAATTTTAATCACTGAATACCAATGTTTCACATGTACAAATAAATGGTAATTATTGTCATATATGGGGAGTTCTAGTGGCCTAGTGTTAAGAAGCTGCAATCCCAAAGGCATGAGGTTCAAATCCACCAGTTGCTCTGAGGGAGAAGGATGGGCAATCTCTTCCTGAGCGATTTACTGCCTCTGAAAGCCCACCACAGGATCAGTTGTGGGTTGGTTCTGACTGAAGGGAACACACCAATAACAACATTGTCATATGTCTAACATCCTTCTGAGTCTCAAACAAGTTTTCTTTGGGAGGAACAAAAGTTATGGTAAATAATCTCTTCATTAATTTGCTGAAGTCAAAATTACTCATATTTCAGATAAAGAAACTAGGGCTCAAAGATTATGTAGCTCAAGGAACAGATTATGTAGCTCAAGGAACAGAAAAGGAGAAATTTGCAAGAGTTAGAATTTTACTGTACACAGTCAACATTTGCTGTTTCCACCACTCTTTGATGGGTCCAAAACTTATTCCCTTAGTCATAGCACGAGTCAGTCATGATGGATGGTAACCCCTAAATACTCCCCTCCTCTCGCCTCCATCTTCCTTCTTCCCCATCCAGCCTCCTCACCACCTTGCTCCCCAATTTTACAGCTTGAGGATTCCCTTTATTTAAGCACTTGTTTCTTTGAGACTCAGACAGAACCGCCCTGGACTGGGATACCTTCCAGGGTACCTCCCTTTAAAGGGAGTAGATAAGTAGGTCACATCAGGATGGTGGGGGAGGAAGCTGACTTCTTATGGGAGGAGGAAAAATACTGCAGATCACATGGAGAATGGAAAACAAAGTAACAGGGCTCTTCTTTCTGTCTTCCTCTAAGTCTCACAATGACAGCCCCCTGCCGGCCACTAGTACCATGAAAAGCATTTTGAAGATAGCACAGGCAACACTTGGGGGTCGTTGTGCTAATGGAAACTGTACCGAACAAAGAACTTTTCTACCCTCCATTCCACCCTGCCATCCTTTCAAACTAACCCACATGTAATTTTCATTTTTCTCTCATATGGAGAAATCTTTGTTTTTATAGAGGTTTTGGGGCTCTCATCTGGTGACTGTTCTACGTGGCCTGAAAGTATAGAGAGTTCTGCAGCTGGGAGGCTCAGCGGGCCAGAAAGCCACTGGCTGTGATTGCCTGGAGCAGCTGGGGATCCAGGGTACAGATACTCTGTTGTAGCAACCAGAACAAGTCCTGCGCTTTGCAAGATTTCTGCTCTCCCCTTCCCTGACTTCTAACCCTTCACTGAATGCAATTCACAACTGGAGTGGGTATTTGATAGATTGCTGTGAAAACCCAAGAGGGACAAATAGAAACAGAGAGAGGCAGGGTGCGGCATTGAAGGTCCAACCCCACCCTGCCCCACAACCCCCAGGGACGAAGCCCTGTTTGAATCATAACACTGGGCGGTCACATTTCTAGGAAACTGCCGTTGAAGGGGAAAGGTCCTGGCTGTGTGAGAGGACCAGCCTGGCGGTGTGCAGATTAGGACTGAAAATGTGTATCCGGGCAGACGATTGGCCCTGGACTGTTTCCCCAGCACAAGACAAGCATATGAAAACAAAAAGACCAAAGCTTGACCTTTGCACCTTGGAGTAAACAAACCTAGTTCCTGGATGAGGGTTATGGAAACAGGGAGTTCACCTCTGGAGAGGCTGAGGGGTTTTCCATTCTCTTGGTGCCCAGATTGGCGACCTTCCAGCTCAGAGGCGCACCACTCTCAGGACTGCTCTTTTTCAAATACTTGGAGGTGACACTCCAGATTGCAGGATGCCACTCCTATCTGGCTGAAGTTTCAGTGCTGCCCCTTCCCCTCCTTCCTCATGCCTAATTTGCCCCAGAGTCCTGGGCAGACTCCAGGGATGCATGATCTCTCTGCTTCCCACTCTCCTCATCACCCTTATAGAAAATGGGTACACCCCCAAGGGCCTTAGTCCCTTCTGGGAAAGTTCTACTCTTTCTGCCTTCATGGGGGAGAGGAGAGAGACATGCATTTCCCTTCTCCCTTTATTTATGCTCAATTTCCTTTATGGAGTGGACCTGTCAAACACACTTCTTTGCCAGGCTGGAGTAATCTCTCATCAGAGTGGGTGTAAATCCCAACTAGGATGTAGTAGGCAAGTAGTAGCAATGATCGTGTGGTGGTGCCTTGTATTAGAACAAGACGTTTGGACTTGTGAGTCTTAGCTTCCTTGTATTATTAAAAAGTACCCATCAACAAACGAATGGCTAGAGAAGCTGTGGTATATTCGCACAATGGAATACTATGCTGCATTAAAAAACAAGGAACTCATGCAATATTATTCAAAATGGTTGACTCTGGAGAACATTATGCTGAGTGAAATATCCCAGTCACAAAAGGACAAATATTACATGATGCCACTGTTGTAGAATGGGACTGTCTTTGGGGTTGGGGAGACACTGAGTAAGATGGGTTCAATAATGTATACTGCACTGAAGCAGAGGAGCGAGAGAACCGTCTAAAAGAGAGATGTAACTGGGTATTTCTGTCATCACAGGAGACTAGAGCGAGGGCTGCATGGTGGAGGGGACCTGGGGGAGGGTTTGTAAAACAATGAAAGAATCTTTTCTTTTACTTTTCCATAATTTTTGGACTCATGTACTTATAACTTGTTAGTCAAATTTGTGTCTTCTAGGTTGCAACACCCCCATGATACATCTTGAAGGATATGTACATGTACAGCCAAGCACAATCAATAAGAGTGCATCTGAATTCCAAAATCAATCTCCATAATAGTCTATGTGTTTCCTACTGCCAAAGGGGCCCTTTAGAGTAGTGAGAGAAGATCTTCACCCTGAAACCCACAGCGTCCCTTTTCAGCAGGAAGTAGCTAAGAGAATACGCCATCCCCTTTTCCTTATGACTCAGGGTGAAGTCTCTCTCAGGGAGGAGTGATAGGGAATGGCAAAGGATACACTGACAAAGAAGATTAATCAGAACTGGCTTTGACAAGCACTGTGGCATTTGGACAAGAACAAACTGGGAGGAGGGTAGAGAGAATAGTGCAACAATGAATGAGTGGAAGCCCAAAATCTCTGTAAATGTTCATGAAAATTAATAAAATATAATTATAGAAAAAAAAAAGAAAAAAAAAGTGACTGATAACTCTTCCTCCCTGGCATCTGCTCCTGTCTGGACCCTTTACTTTGCCAACATTCTTGCTTGACCATGAGTAGATTACCTAATTCTAATGCAAATGTGACCTAGGATTACCTGAGAAAGAGGGATCTCTCGTGGCGTAGCCCACAGAGAATTGCACTGCTAATCCAAAGGCCATGCTTCTGTGCTTCTGTAGTGGTTTGAGTCCCCCAACACAGGCAGTCTCCTCTTGTGTAATTTAAAGCCTTGGAAGCCTGCTGGTGGGTCAGAACTACTTACAGCAATGTGAGAGAGAGGGACCTGAGAAAATCTTCGAGGCTCCATATTCATGACCCAATCATTTAGACTCAATACATGTCTAACCAATGATTCTGACACACACATGCAACAGAATCATCTAGAGACTTGTTAAAATACTTAGTTGGGTTCTACCCCAGCATTTCTGATTCATGTATGACAAGTTCCCAGGTGACAGGACCACTGAGATTCTTTGGTTGTTATGTGCTGTTGAGTACACTATAACTCACAGTGATCCTAAGAACAATGGTTCTGAATGCTGCCCTATCCTGTGCCATCCTCCCCATCTCTGACACACTCACACCTATTGTTACAATCATAGTATCAATTCATCTTTTTGAGGATCTTTTCTTACCCTGACTCTCTACCTTGCCAAGCATAATGTCCTTTTCCATGGAGTGGCCCCTTCAACAACATGCCCAAATTATGTGAATTTCACTGTCTTTGCCTCCAAGAAGCAGCCTGATTTCACTTCCTCCAGAACAGACTTGTTTGTTCTCTTAGTAAGTTCATGCAATCTTCACTATTCTTCTCCAACACTCCAACTCAAAGGCATTGATTGATTCCTCATCCTTAGTCATTGTCCAACTTTCAGGTGCGCATGAAGCAATTGAAAAGATCATGACTTGGGGCAGGTGCATCTTAGTATTTAAACTGCTTTTCTCGCTCTTTAGAACTTTGGAGAGAGGTCCTTGACAGCAGATTTTCCTAATGTAACTTATCTTTTGATTTCTTGACTGCTACTACCATGGGTGTTGATGTGGATCTAAGTGAGATGAAATCATTCACAACTACAATCTTGCCTTCATCTATCATGATGTTGCCTATTGGTCCAGTGATAAAAATTTATGTTTTCCTGATGTTGAGATACAATACATATTGAAACTGGCAGTCTTGGATCTTCTGTAGCAAGTGCTTCAAGTCCCCCTCATTTTCAGCAAGCAGGTTGTTGATGAGTATTCCTCCTATTCTGATGGAGGATAAAATCCAGCTTCTTCATAAAATCTAGCTTCTCAAATGATTTGTTTAGTATACAAATTTAATAAGTATGGAGAAAGGATACAGCACTGAGCTAGAATGAAAACCTGAGTTTGAGTCTGAGCCTTGCCAGTTTCCTGCTTTGTGATCTTGTACTTGATCTCTGAGCTTCTTCATTGTTAGAGATGTTCCAGTGAGATGACAGGATAGGGCATGGTTCCTATCTATTTTTCATAAGGTTGCTATGAATCATGGTTAACTCCATAGCACCTAACAGAAAGCATTGAGTAGATGGAAAGATTTGATTACATCATGTATTTGAAAGACCTATCCATTGTGAAAGACAATTGAATATAAGTCAGTCAATAAATAGTATAGTTTTGGAGTAGTTTATTTGCAGAAGATCAAACACTACAGCCTTCAATATGGATTACATTTCAACATCAAGAAACAACAATTCTCACCACGGGATCAATAGGTGACATCTTGATAGATGGGGGAAAGATTGAAACTGTCAATGACTTCATATTACTCGGATCCACAATAAATACACTTGGTACTAGCAGTCATAGATCAGGAAACACATTGCACTGGGAAAGTCTGTAGTCAGTGATCTCTCCAAATGACTGAGAAACAATGATGTTAGTTTGAGGACTAAGGTGCACTTGATTTAGACCATGTTCTGTTCTGTTCTTTTCTTTCTCTTCTCTTCTCTTTTCTTTTCTTTTTTAATATGTTGTTGTTAAGTGCCATCGAGTCATAGGCATCTCATAGCAACCCTATGAACAAAAGACCTACACACTTGTATAACTTTTATCCTTTCTCCAGGTTCATAGAGTTTCTAGAAGCAAGCTATTTTGGAAGTGGATGCCACTCCTGCTTCCAAGCTTGTTTTAATCAGGGATCTCCACCAAACACTATTTGACACCTCAGTGTTATAGTATTCAGCTTCATGGCAAACATGAGTTACCTCTGTATAGAAAGTGGACAAAGCAGTGCTATATGACCTAGACCAATGTTTGACTAAAAACAATTAAAACTAGGCCTGAGGACTGCAGATTAAAGTCAGCCACCTTTGGCTTGAGAACATCACTTTCTGTCCAATAGGCCAATTGATCTCTCTCTTTACTGTTGTTGTTGTTGTTGTTGTTAAGTGCTGTTGAGTCGTAGGTGACACAAAGCCTATGAATGAAAGACTTGGACACTTGTATAGCTCTCATTCTTTCTCCAGGTTCATAGGGTTTCTGGAGGCAAGCTATTTCAGAAGTGGATGCCGCTCCTGCTTCCAAGCTTGTTTTTTTAATATATCATCTATAGGTTTATATTGGGGGAGTAGAAAAGAAATAAGCCCCTATACTGGGCCCTATTTAGTTCCAGCTTCTTGCTTCCATAGGGTTAAGGAAGACTTTGAGGAAAGAATAGTTGTTTGAAAAAAATCCAGGTGTAGTTGCTTTGTATGTTGTGATGGACAGAAGGGATGAAGCGAAGTGTGAAGGCCCTTCACACCATCTTGCCTCAGATTATGTCCTGGAACCCTGGGGCGGGGGAAAGCACGGCTCTCATTCTTGTTTCTTGGGATTGTTGACGGCCACATAGTGGCAAAGAATGACAAGCAGGAAGAGCAACACGCCCAGCATGTTGGCGAAGATGGCAAGCTGCACATTCGTGATCATCCTGAAACACTGGGCTCCACTCAGACACTGGCCATGGACAAATTCCAGGCAGGAGAGTGAGGCCAGAACTTTGGAGCTGATCATGGTCTTTTCAATCATCGATCTGCTATGCATCTGAGAGGTAAATCATGAATAAGGATGACAGAAGGAAAACTGATACCTTTGAACTGTGGTGTTGGAGGAGAGGGCTGAATGTCCCATGCACGACCAAGAGAACAGACAGACAGATATGTCTTGGAGAGGGTGCAGCCAGATTGCTCCTTGAAGCAAGGATGATGAAGCTTCATCTCACATACTTTGGGCATGTTGCTAAGAGAGGCTATTCCTTAGAGAAGGACATCATGCTTGGAAAGGTGGAAGGACAGCGAAGAAGAGGAACACCCTCCACCAGGTGGACTGACATGGTGACTGCAACAATGGGTGGAGTGTCAGAGACTATGAGGTTGGAACAGGATAGGACAGGTTTTAGATCTGTTGTTTATAGGGTTGCTATGAAATACTTGACTTGACACCCCCTAATAATAATAATTCTTATTCTTTTCTGACTGCTGGATATTTTGCTCAACATCCTGGCCAACTTTGAGCACAACAATTTTGAAAAGACTAACAACCCAATGAAAGATCATCTATATCTGGGCCTCAGTCTTTTCCTTTAGAAAACAGAAGACTTTGATCTATTAGATTAATGGTCCCTCTAGATACTGTCTAGAAGCCCAGTTCTGGGGGCTCAACCATGTCCTTTATTTTTTGCTCACACTTCTCCAGGACCTCTGTCTGAGAGGCCTGGTGCTTCTGCAGAATAAAAAACATCAGTCCTCAGTCACTGATCAGTTCATCCCTGAAGACAATAACCTAGTCATCAATACCCATCATAATCTGGTTCCAAACTACCTTTACAAGAATTCTTCCTCTTCTCCTTCATTCAATCAATAATCTAGACAAATTAAACTACTTGCCTTTTCTCAAATATGTCTTGGGCTTTCTTGCATCCAGTCTTTGTTTATACTTTTCTCTCTATTGGAATATTCTCTCCACTGGCCAAAGTCTTGTTTCTCTTCAAATCTCACTCGATGACTACTCCCTCTAAGAAGTCATGTCAGGTCCCTATATTGTACATATCTCTCTCTCTTTTTACTTTTTATTCTTTTACTGTGAATCCACGGAAAGTTTACAAATAATATTGATTTTTTAATTAATACACATTTTGTTTTATAATTTTAATTATAATTAATTAATTTTAGTAATTATATCTAATCAATATTGCATATTGCATTTCCCATCACCCAATTTGTTAAGTGTCTATTATTTATATATTAATTTTTACTTCTCTTCCTCCCCTCCATCTCCCTGGTAACACCTCTCTCTTGAATACAAGGAAGCGATTTTTACATTTTTCTTTGGGTGGCAATAAGTCATGCCATTGAGTTTGTTAGATATAAGATCAAGCTATAACAGGGATGCAACATTTTTACCCTCATCTGCTGGTGGTAGAAGGAGCTCTGGTGGCCGAGTGGTGAGGAGTTGTACTTCCAATCCAAAGACAAGTGATTCAATTCCACCAGCCATTCCAAGGGAGAATGATAGGCAATCTCCTTCCACGTGATATACAGCCTTTGAAACCCATTAGAGGATCTGCTATGAGTAGGTCCCAACTCCATGGTACACAAAACAACAAATGGTGACCACCAGTAACTCCACGAGAGGAAGTCAACTCCTGTTTATATTTACAGCCACAGAAATCCAGTGGAAGGTTGCTGTGAGTTGGAACTGGCCTCAGGGCCGCTTGTGTTTATTTAGTGGCTAGTCTCCTGTGAAATTTATAGCCTATGAAAATCTGCTCAAGGGTCAGCTCTGAGTCAGTTGGCAATGAGTTTGAATTTGTGTGATATTAACCCTCTGAGGAAGCAAATAGAAACTCAGTGATCTACAGGTTTGGCCCTGGATATCCTGTTTCTAAAGTTTGTTCTCCATATTCAGGAGTGAAAAATAAGATTTGAGATAGTGTTTAAAAAGCTTCAGAAAGTGGGAAAACCACTTAAAAAGATACTCAATTACACAAAAGACTGCTCAGCAGTTTATTTTTAATAGTAGTCAGAGATAGGGCATAAATGCGTATATATGTTTATATTTGTTGTTGTGCTCCATTGAGTCAATCCTGACTTATAGAGATCCTACAGAGCAAAGTAGAATTGCCTCATAGTATTTCCTAAATGGAAATCTTGTGGGAGCAGATCACCAGGACTTTATTTCTCAAGGAATAGGCTGGTGGATTCAAACTGTTAACCTTTTGATAAGAAGCTGAGCACTTAAAGACTGTACCACCAAGGTTACACACACACACACACACACACACACACACACACATTATGGCCTAGATATAAAACCTACTTATTTGCATATAGGCATACCTGCCCCTGTAATTTTCTTTTTTAAAACTACAGAGTTGGGATTTCCCACCCTCCCCCTTCCAAGTCTAAATATATAGGCTGGTAGAAAATGTGTAAAGGAAATAAAAAGTAAAAAGAAAAATAAAAGATGAAAAGAAGACATTCTTAAGCTTGTAACTAAAAAAATAGTCAGGTATTAAGAATTTCCCTACGTTTATTTATTCTGTATTAGAGGAAAATAAAATAAATGTTTATACATTTCTGTACTGTACTTTTTTCTGATTTAGCATATGAGTACTTTTGTTTTCTTTATAATACTCTTTCTAAACATTAAAATATATATCCTTTCAATATCCATTCACAGGTGCAGTCTTTCCACTTTAGACACTCCACGTTTTCTTGGTATAAATATTGCAATGAACATCCCTTGTATATCTGAACACGTCTTTGACTATTTCTTGACTGATTCTGGAAGTGGGACTTCTAAGGCACTACATACATATAACTAAACTGTTTTCTAGAAATTTCATTTGGAAACGTTTCTAGAGTATATTATATATAGCCTTCCTTTTAGTCATAAGTAATTTTTACCTCCACTCCATATTATTCTGTACTTTTCTTGGTGTATTTAACTCTATCTGCTATGAGTTTGCATTCAGTATGCAAGTCTTAGTCCCTTTAAGCTGCCAATTGTACTCCTAAAAGAAGTGCAAACCCATCTTTATCACTGACTTCGTGGAAAAAAATCTAATTGCCATCCGGAAATAGACCCAGTCTTCACGTGTCTACATTTCCTCATTGCCATTTACTTTCTTTTTATTTTACTTGTATTTCTTTTTCTATTTTCAAGTTGTGTTTTGAGTGAACTGTCACAAAGGAAATTGGTTTTTCATCTAACCATCAGATACATTTTAATTTAAAATACTAATACAATACCCATAATGTAATTTTTCCACTTCCTCTTTGTAATTCTCCTTTCCATTAATCCTTCTATCCTACTCCATCCTGCCTTCTAGATATTTTTCCTTGGGCAAAATCTATCCTTTTGATTTTATATGGTTATTCTAAGAAATTAGTGCCTTCCTGGTGTTATTGTTTATTTTATGGTCTTGGTATAAAATTGAGCTAAGAGAATTATTTTTTTCCTAAATTGAAAGGGTTCCATCAGTCTCTGCCAGACCAATAATCTGGTTTTCTTAATGTTTTTTAGTTTTGTTATGTATTTCCCATACTAGATCTTCTAGTGTGATCCCTTTCAGTGTGGTCAGCCAGGGTAGATGGGCACCATCTAGTTTCTTCTGGTCTCAGAGTTACAGGATTGAGATGCAAGAGACCTTTACTCCTTTGGACTAATAGTTTAGGGACACCTTTACTCTTATTTGTTCTAGACAGGAAAAGACAAATAGGTACAGCTGGCCACTTTGGTGGAACTTTTTCTGTCATTGAACCACCCATAGGTAAGGTAGAATTCATCCCAGGCCACCGTTGTTGTTATTAGGGGCTATTGAGTCAAGTATAACTCACAGCCACCTTGTGAACAAAAGATCAGATCTCTGTTCTATCCTGTGCCATCCTCACACTTGACACACAAGAGTCCATTGCAGCAGTTACCATGTTCATCCACCTGGTTGGAGGCCTTCCTCTCCTTCACCAACCCTCCACTCTTCCCAAGCCACCCTTAGCTAGGTCAAAACTTCTTTGACCACCTAAGAACAAGTGATAAGATACCAGCCACAGGCTCAAGAGTCTACACAACTTCTTGGGCAGCTGAACTTCAGACCAGCTTTTAATGTCATCTACCCAAACCCCTTACAGTCATCAGGGACTAGGACACAAGCTAGAAGAACTTTATTCTTCTTCTGTCCACCAGCCAATTTACAAGTCCTTCCTCTTAATTAGCTACTCCAAGCTAAGTCCGAGGTGTGCTTTTGCAGGTTCATTAATTCTCTATAATAGCTCGCTCACGAAATCCTCAAAGATTATTACCTTTACTAGGAACTACCTAAAAGCAGCTGTGGTGGCACAGTAATTAAGCACACATCTGCTAATCAAAAGGTGAGCAGTTTGAAACTACAAGCTGCTTTTCAGGAGAAAAATGAGGCAGTCTGTTTCAGTAAAAGATTCACAGCCTAACAAATATTATGGAGCAAGTCTACCCTGTGATATAGTCTCTAAGAGTAAGATCTACTCGATGGCAATGAGTTCAGTTTTTAGTTGCTGCAGTTACATACCTGTTTATTATAACTGGAAAGAATACAAGCCAAGAGACATATCAGACCAGGTCTGATTAAGTTTCCTGCATGAGACTTCCATTGTCTCCAGAGACATGCCACATCCTCTCCCACGTAAGGATGTTCTCACCAATCCAGGAAGCCCCCAGAGAGAAAGCTCCAAGGCCTAGGGCCCCTTCCAAGTTATTGTAACATCAATAATATGTATGACTGGAACCTCAATACAGATGCAGAAATCAATCATATGTATGATGGGTTCCATCATCCCTCCTCCCTTTCTAAAGGTTGCTGCCAGGGTTCAACTCATATGCATGTGCTTAAATGTTGCCAGGCAATTTTGGAAAACAAAAGAGACTTTGATGGCTCAGGAATTCCTAAGGTTATTTTCAGAAACCAGTGCCAAAGAGCAAACCCAGGTTTTTCCCCCATATATATATTAAAGTGTAATCTTTCTGACCATCTTCTTATCTCTCTCACCATCCAGCACCAGTGGGGAAATGGAGACAGAAAGTTATTTGGAAAGATTTGTAAGCAGAAGAGAAATTTTTGAAGGAACAAGGCTGTTGGCTTCAGCTCCACATTTGGGGTTACTGTTGTGGTTAAGTGCCATTAAATCAAGTTGGAAGATAAAGAAAAGGACTTTCCTCAACCTTCTTATCTCCAGTGTGGGAACAGGGGAAAGTTGGAAAACCAGTCAAATTTAGAACCTTGGAGGTGAACCCCCTTAGCTCCAGGTAAGGCTTCCAATGAAGGCTGGGAGAAGGGCAGAAGTCTTTGGAAGGAGAAGAAAGCTAGATGGTTGGTGGGGCAGAGTGAGGAATGGGGCATAAAATATTAAGTAGGTTCCAGATAGAGTCAAAGTGCCTTGACTGGTGTATATTACTCTTTTTTTTTTTTTAAATCCCATTAGATTGCCCACAACCATCCTATTATCACAGGTTTTGACCTGAGGAGACACCTGCTATACTGATTATAAAGGCTCAAGGTAAAGTTTCTTACATTGGAGGTCCCCACACTTCAAGTACACCATGTTTGTGATATCAATGTCTTAGTGAAAAGAAAGCAGCAAAAAGCACATACATGTGATTTATATCATGCAAACCAGCCACAATTCTGAATCATCAAGACAGAGGCAGTTATTGAAACACTCAGGGTGTGCCCATGTCTAATGCCAGGTCTATGTAAGGTATTAAACACATAGTGCCATTTACTTTAGCCTTTTCCTAAGTGGTAACAATAACAATTTGAAATCAAAAGTTTCATCAATTAGTTATTTTTTAAAAATATACATTACAATAAGATAACACATTTAAAAATAGTCATCCTTTGGTGGTAATTATATTACATTTTTGGGAAATACTTTTAACTAAGTTATTTATATTTAACTATGTGTATTTCTTCCATTCAACTATTGAATTCCTGAGGTCTGTTTTACTCAGTACTTAGTTCACTGTCAAAGCTCAATAAATATTTGTCCTCTCTTTGGTTTGGTTAACTTCAGTGATGGAGTAAGTGATCAAAAGGAGGTAATTTCCTGTTTAATCATTTGTCAGGCTTGGGTTGTACAGCATTTTCCAGTAACAGTAATGGGAAACAAAAATATTCGTATACTTTCTGTCCTTGCTGAGATGAGTAACATTTTTACAAGTTTAAGAGTTCATTTTCAGACTATAAAAGAGAGCAAAACTGTTTGGCTTATGCAGGGATTCAACCATTATAATGACTTCATGGTTGCTTTTCTTTTCTATACCGAGCAAGCATTGAATACAATATATACTTGTTGTTGAGTACCATTGAGTTGGAACCCACCCATAGCTAACCCTCCAGAGGGTTTTCAGAGGTAATTGATCTTATGGGAAGAGTTTGCCTTTCCATATCCTGTACAGCAGCTGGTGGATTTGAACTGCATGCTTTTAGGATTTCAGCTTCTTACAGCTAGGCCACCAGAGCTCCCCATATAGTCATTAGCCAGAAAATTTTAGTTGAATAACTAGATGAAATGGCTTAACAACAGTTAGTAAATCTTTCCTATCTTTGGTAAATCATAAAAAAAGAGAAACTGGAAGACATCACATTTATTCAGCAAGTAACACACTACTACTGTTAAATTACATGAAATTTGTTCTAACCCATAGCAACCCTATGCACCATCCTCATAAATGTTGCCATGTTTGAGTCCATTGTGGCAATCACTGTGTCCATGTGGTTGAGGTTCTATCACTTTTTTGCTAACATTCTACTTTATCAAACATAATGTCCTTCTTCAGAGACTGTTGCTGTGTACAACCAAATCAGAACTGATCTTCCAGTGGGTTTTCAGAGGCAGTTAATCGGACGAGAGGAGACTGCTCATCTTTCTCCTACAAGGTATCTTTGGATTGCCAGAATACCTCCTTACCACCTGATCCCTCCTAATAACATATCCTAAATGCTTAAGATGAAATCTCACAATTCTCATTTCTAAGGAGCATTCTGGCTGTACTTCCTCCAAGACAGACTGGTTTGTTCTCTGGGAAATCCATGATATAGTCAATCTTCTTTGCTAATACCAAAGTTCAAAGAGAATTGATTCTTCTTTCGTCTTCCTTATTCATTGTTTTGTTGCTTTTTTAAATTTTTTTTTAAATTGTTTTGCTTTTGCATGCATGTGAGGTGACTGAAAGTACTGTGGCTTGGGTCAGGTGCACTTTAGTTCTCAAAGTGACATCTTTGCTCTTTAACATCCTAACATCTTTTGTAGCAGACTTGCCCAATGCATACTTGGATTCCTTGACTATTGCTTCTGTGGACATTGACATGTGGATCCAAGTACAATGAAAACTCTGACAACATCAACCATTTCTCCGCTTATCATAAAGATACAGTTGCAAGGTAGTTGTTTTTTTCCCCCTTCATGTAAGGTCTAATCTATACGGAAGAATATAATATTTGATCTTCATGGTTCTTCAGTGAGTCTTTTATGTCTTCTTCACTTTTTTAAAAAAATTTTTTTGTGTGAGTGTACCGTCAAATCAGATCTGACTGGTACAGGAGGAGACTGTCCCTCCTTTCCCTGCAGAGCATCTGGTGGATTCGAACCGTGAGCCTCTGGGAGTCTTCTTCACTTTTGAGCCAGCAAGGTTGTATCATGTGCATATTGCATGTGCACTGTAGGTCAATGAATCATCATTGAGTCTTGATGCCATGTTCTTCACATAGTCCAGCTTCTTGGATTCTTTGGTCATCATGCAGATTGAATAAGTATTGTGAAATTATACAACTCTGAGGCTCACCTTTTATTTATTTTTGGGTAAAAGTTTACAAGTCATACTGATTTTTCATATAATCATTCATAGACATTTTGGTTTATGACATTAATCACCATTGATTAAGATAATTATTTATTAAGTCTAATAAACCTATAATAATTATATTTATAAAAATACTGCTATAACAATTATGATTTTATATTGCCTTTCTCTTCATCCAACTTCTCTATATATTCATTTTTACTCCCTTTTCCTTCTCTTCCAATCCCTGATATCTCTCCAGATTGACTCCATGTGAAAACTTTTCCTTAGCTTTTTATAATAGTGGTCTTATACCATAATTTTTTATAATAGTGGTCTTATACCATACATTCATGACTGACTTATATCACTTGACATAATTTGTTCTAGATTAATCTTTGCTGTTTAATATTTCACAAATTCTTCATTTTTAGTGATGCATAATACTCCATTGTATGTTTGTACCAGCATTTTTTTAGCCATTTGTCCATTTCTGGACACTAGATTTGTCCATTCATAGAATAATTATTTTCTATTATAAATAATGTTGGAATAATTATGGGCATGCTTATGTTTGTATTATAGAACTTATTTCTTTGAGGTATATGTCTAGTAGTAGAATCACTGATTCAAATGGTGTTTCTATTCCAACTTTCTGAGGAGTGTCAAACTGCTTTTAATAATAGTTTAAACATTTTACATTTCCATCAACAGTATATAAGCGTTAATCTCTCCACATGCTTGCTAGCATTTGCTATTTGCAGTCTTATTGAAATTTATTATTATTGCTGGCTGAGATGATATCTTACTGTTGTTTTGATTTGCATCTTCATGTGTTTTTTGGCTATTTGCCTTCTTTGGATAAATGTTTAAGCATGTCCTTTGATCATTTTGTAATTGAGCTGTTTGTCTTTTTCTTGTTGAGGTAGTAGAGTTTCCATTGTTGTTGTTATGTGCTGTCACCTGTGACTCAAAGTAACCCAATATACAGCTCTGAAGCCTGCCCTGTCCTGAGCCATTCTCACCAAATCCGACAAACCTACCCCCATTGCCCTAATTACTGTATCAATCTATCTCATCTGGGGTCTTTCTCCTGTGCTGTCTCTCCACCCTTCCGAGCATGATGTCCTTCTCCAAGCATTAGTCTTCCTGGCCATGTGCCATGTGTCCATGCTCTATGTGAGATGGAGTTTCAAAATCCTGGCCTATAAGTTCTATAAATTTTCCAGGAAACTCCCATTAATTTTCTAGACATACTACAATTTTTTTCTTGTTTTTGAAGTTTTCTATAAATTCTACAAATGGAATCCTTTTTGAGATGTGTCATGATGCACATCTTTTATGATTTTAAACCATGCCATATTCTCCTGTTCTGTTTAAACAACTGTCTCTGTACAGGTTCCACATAGAGCACAACTACATATTCTGGAACTCCTATTCTTTACAATATTATCCATAATTTGTTATGATGTACACAGTTGAATGTCTTTCCCTAGTCAGTAAAACACAGGTAAGCGTCTTTCCGGCTCTGGTTGTGCAATAGTTGAGCATTCAGCTACTGATAGACGGGTCTATGGTTCAAACCCACCAGCCACCCAAGAGGAGAAAGATGTGGTTGTTTGCCTCTTTGAGAAAAGACTGAAGTTATGTCCTAAGTCAGATCTGACTCGTAACTGACTTTCTGATACGTTTTCAGAGGCTGTGAATTGCATGAGAGCCCTGTAAACTCTAAAGGGCATTTATACTCTATTGGTTGTTATGAGTTGGAATCAACTTGATGGTAGCATACTATGCTGTTGTTTTTATGTGTCATCCAGTCAACTTCAACTCATAGCCCTGCTCTATCCTGAGCCAATTTCACTGTCTCTGACACGTCTACCTCCATTATCCCAGTCACTGTGTCAGTTTATCTCATCCAGGGTCTTTCTTGCTGTCCCTCCACCCTTTCATGCAGGATGTCCTTCTCCAAGGACTAGTCCCTTCTTGCAACATGCCCAAAGTATGTCATTGTAGAGGCTTTACATATCTCCTATGGATTTTATGTGGCAGCTGCCATGTGAGGAGAGAGTAAAATGATACCTCTGGGGACAGACACCTCTATGTGTCCTTAACCAAAGCTCACATTCCTCAGAAGACCACAGTTACTCAGTTCTCAAATAGGATCCAAGATCTAATTTAAGCCAGAGGACTGAGATATGAAGAAATTAGTGGATAACATTCTTATGAACAAAATAAATAAATAAATGACAAAATTAAAGTGGTGAATAAAATACCAAAATAAACAGTAGAAGAAAGAGAAAAGACTTCTACCTGAAGAAAAGAAAAATATCCCTATCCTTTAGTTATCTGCTGGAAATAAAGAGACAGTTAGCAAGAGCTAGTTAGCAATTTCCTCCTCCTTAGTTTCATCTACTTTTTTCCTTGTGAATATTTTGTTCAAATATAAAAATCCTTATCCTGTAACCCATCAGAACATAAAAATTTTTTCTTTCATGTCTGAAGAAAAGTAAACTGTTTCCATAGCAATTAATGGTTCAGCGAAGGTAAGAACTAAGTGAAATAAAAAAAAAAACACCCCCCCCCAAAAAACACTTAAGAGAATGAAAGAAGGAAATAAACTCAGAAGAATAAAAAGACAGGCCACAGACCAGGAGAAAATACTATTAAAACACTTATCTGATAAAAAGATTTGTATCTAAAACAAAGAACTTTTAAATCTCAACAATATGGGGGAAAAAATCCCAGTTTAAAAAAATGAGAAAAGATCTCAGCAGAGCTCTTACTAATAAGATATACAGATGACAAACAAAAATATGAAAGGGTGCTCAACATGGGGGACCTTAAAGGAAAACAACAGAGAAATAAATACCTCTGCCCACCTATTAGAATGGGTAAAATATGAAACACTGCCAGCCCCAAATACTAACAAATCATGTGAAGCAACAAGAGCACAGCAACATTCCGTTTTGGTGTGGATGCAAAATGGTCAAGCTGTTTTAGAAGGCAGCTGGCAGTTTCTTTCAAACTGAACCACAGCCTTAGTAAACGATTCAGCTTTCATGTGTCTTGGTATTTAACTAGTTGAGCTGAAAATATCTGTCCACACAAAAACCTGTACACAAATGTTTATAGTAATTTTACCCACTTTTAAAAAAAAAATTGGAAGCAACCTAGATGCCCTTTAAGAAAGTGAGTGAATAAACAGATTGTAATACATCTATTCAATAGAATTTCAATCAATGATCACATGAAAGGAGTTATTAAGCCACAAAAAAGGTAGGGAGGAACTTTAAATGGATATTGCCAAGTAAATAAGACAGTCTGAAAAAACTGCATATTATGAGATTCTAACTCCAGCATTCTGGGAAAGGCAAAAATACAGACAGTAAAAAAGATCAGTAGTTGTCAGGGATTTGGGCGCTGAAGGGAAGAATATATAGGTGGAACAAGGGACCTTGAGAGCAGTATATTATTCTGCATGATACTGTAGTGATTGTGACTCATGGTGACCCTCATTGGGTCTTTGAGGCTATACATTTTTACAGAAAACTGCTCATTCTTTCTCCTGTGGAAGGACCGGTGGATTTTAACCACCCCACCTTTTGGTTAACCTACTATGTAATTTACTACACCACTAGGCTCCTTTTGTCAAAACCATAGAACTGTACAAAGAGTGAACCCTAGACTTTAATTAATTATGTATCGTTATTATACATTCATTAGTTGTCACAAACGTACCACACTAACGCAAGATGTTAATAATAGAGGAAATTGTGATGGGGAAGAGAACATATGGGAGCACTCTGTACTTTCTCCTTTATTTTTTTGTAAAGCTAAAACTTCACTTAAAAACAACAACAACAATAACACCTCTTAATTCATTTTTTAAGAGAGAGAAAGAATACTTCCAAGGTTCAGAGGATCTAGATTAAGGTCCTGACCCTTTCATGGATTGATTGAGGGACCTTAGAGCTATTGTTGATCCTTTTAACCTGTGGTTTCTTTGCCTTATTCATCCAACAATTTTTTCCCCAAGGGAGTCTTGTGTACAAGAACTAATTTAAGCACATAGGTATAGGGCAGTGAATAAATGGAGAGGGCCCTGCTGTAATGGATTTTGTGATCTAGGAAGAGAGAGACAATAAATAATAAATTAAAAAATATAAAACATATAATGCAGCCTGGGAAGTAGGAGGTTCAGAGACAATAATATTTGAGTTGAGATCTATCTATACTAGGAATTTGCAAATCCAAGCCAAACAAAACCAAAAACCCAAGGAAAGATATTCCAGATAGAGGGACCTCTGAGTTGGGATCACATTTGAGGGTTTGATGATAATCACGGACAATGATACTAGATGTGGAATTGCTACTAGTTCCATGTATTCTAAGTAATTTAAAAAAGTCCCCAGACAGTTGCAAGAGGTGAAGGGGTGGAGCTCTACTAGGATCCTACTGTCCTAATACACATACACATACACTTCATACCACGTACACATACCCTGTGCTTCACCATAAGCATCTACTTTTAATCTGAGTTGCTGCATAAAGTTTTGTTCAAAGAGCAGGTTCTATGGCCAAAAAGAAACCAAAAATGGTTGAACACAAGAATCCTTTTCTGGTCCTAAACTTTTTGCATTTATGAAAATTGATCACACAGACTTTATGATCACTTTTACAGAAGGGCTGGTTTTTCTCCACTCAGTTGACAGAAACGTGGAACGCTGATTCCATTGACCAGATTCTCCTCTCACCACAGCATTCCTTTTTCTTCTCCTAGTGGGGAACTGGAGCCTCTGAGAGGAGTCTGATGCCTTCCAAGCCTGTCCCAGGTAGGGAAGGGCATGCATTTCTCTCTCTTCCCAACAGAGTGTATGAATTTCCTTTCCTTGGACTGCCCAAATGAGACGCTCTGTGTGCTGCACAGGAGAGCTTTGTGAAGACAGCTAAAGGAAATAAATCCAGTTTTTTGCAACCTGTAAAATGCAAAGTTGGCTAGCCGCCTCTCTTCTTAACTCAAACTCATATCTTTCCTTGTCTCCAGAGAACTACCAGTCGGTTCTCAAATAAGCCTCTAATGTCCTGGGGTTTGGGGAAAGGCACTGTGCAGAATGTGAAATAATTTTCTGGTAACATGGATCTAATTAGCTCTTTGACTGACAAGAGGAAGCAGAGGCCAAGAGGGATTTAAACAATCTGCTTCTTGCATATTTCAAAACAAGTGAAGAACCAGGCAGGGAAACAGAAAGAGACAACAGACAATGCCTGGGCAAGGAGAATGGACTAGGGAGCGTTTGGAGAAAGGCGGGTAAGTGAGAGGGGGATAGTGGTGAGGGAGAGAGAGAATATCAAGTGACCAAAGTATTAATCTATTTTTCTTCCAGCTTTGTCTCTGCTTCAAATTTCCCCTCCTCTCTCTACCAAAAAGAACTTACTTGAAGGTTGATGATTTCTCTTTCTGATTCCATTCTGCTGCCCTCAAGTCTCTTCACATGCACTGGTGTCGGTAACAGACTGCGTGGGTTACTCCAGGCTTTGCTGTCTGAGTCTCTGCTGCTTTCTTTGGGTGGGAGAGCTCACACAGCTGGCGGGACAGACCTGCTATTCATCCATCTGATGTGGGATGCCTGTCTTGGCCTCAGCCTCTGGGGGAAACGTACGCATGCATGGATGTGTGCACATATATGTGTGCTGGTGGTGAAAGGACACTGAAAGGTGGTCTTTGAAGTGGTAGTGACAGGATCCTTTTCTCTAGTGGCTCCCAATGCCCCTTCAGTCCCAGTGGAGCTATCTAAGGGCATCCAGCCTGCTTAGTTGTTGTTTGTTGTTGTTGTTTTTTTTTCCTGGCAAAACAACCCTGAATATTTATCAGAGAAATTATACATATATAAATAAACCTAGCCTGAGGATGCGGACTTACTTCATATTGGTGGACTGAATGGGATCACAAAGGTAGGGTGATCTCCAGCAAATTCTTGGGACTAAGGCCCAGTTTAGGGACTTCAGTTATTCTTTCTTTTATTTCTTCTATCGCTAAGAGTAAAAACAAAACAAGACAAATAATAATTTACTTGATAGGCCTCAAAGTTCATAAGTCATTTTAACATCCTGAATGAAAAAAAATTATGAACAGATTAGCTGATACCTTCAGTTTTCCACTTTATTAGTAAAATTGTACTTTAAAATCTGGCTTTTCCAAGTTGTTGCATTTTTCATATTTTCAAAAGAAAGCTACCAGGGGTGAGTCTTTTTTTTTTTTTTTTAATTTTCTTACTCTCATTTACCTTAGAGGCTTAAACTCTTCTGGCTTGTCCCTGAGGCTAGTTTTAGACACAAGCTTGTATTTGTGTGGGTGTGGGTGTGTCTATTGAGTACGCAGAGGGTTGCTGAGAGGGAATAATCCACTTTAGACTTAAAGAGGTGGGGTAGGAATGGGGAGGAGGAGTACAGTCACCAGGTTACTCCCATCATGCTCAAATGTGTCTTTGCAGGGGGTGGTAGTGAAAGAGGCAATTTCTTTTAAGTGATCTAAGTTCCTTTTAAGTGCTCATCCTTCTGGACAGTGTTTGAGGAAGAGTTAGACAATGGAATGAGTAGTAGCAACCCTATGTACAACAGCCCTGAAACCTGCTCTATCCTGTGCCGACTTTATTGTCTTGGACACACCCACCCTCATTACCCTAGTCACTGAATCAATCCATCTCATTGAGGGTATTCCTGTCTTGCGCTGTCTCTCCACTCTTCTAAGTATGATGTCCCTCTCCAAAGACTTATTCCTTCTTTCAACATGTCCAAAGTATGTCAGACAAAGCCTAAGAATCCTTGCCTCTAAAGAGCAGCCTGGTTTCACCCTCTCTAGGATGAGTCTATTGGTTCTCCTGGCAGTCCATGGTATATTCAATACTCTTCCAGCACCACAGCTCAAAGGCCATCAATTCTATTTCTATCATCCCCAGTCATTGTCCAGATTTCAGATGCATAGCAAGTCATTGCAAAGACCATGGCCTGGATCAGTATGTTGTTGTTATGTGCCTTCAAATTGCCTGTGACTCATAGCGACCCTATGTACAACAGCCTTAAACCCTGCTCTATCCTGTGTGTCAGTCTTACTGTCTGACACACTTACGCCCATTACCCTAGTCACTGAATCAATCCATTTCATTGAGGGGCTTCCTCTCCTGTGCTGTCCCTCTATCTTCCCAAGCATGACATCCATTTCCAAGGACTGGTCCCTCCTTGCAACATGTCTAAAATATGTCAGATGAAGCCTCAGAATCCTTATCTCTAAGGAGCAGCCTGATTTAACCTTCTCCAGGATGAACCTGTTTGTTCTTTTAGCAATCCGTGGTATAGTCAATACTCTTCTCCAACACCACAGCTCAAAAGCATCAATTCTCCTTCTTTTATCCCTAGTCATTGTCCAGCTCTTTGTCGCATAGCAAGTGATTGCAAAGACCTTGATCTAAGACTAAGGTGCACCTTAGTCTCCAGGCTGACGTTGTTGCTCTTCAGTACTTCGAAGAGCTCTCTAATAGCCAACTTTCCCATCGCAATATGTCTTTTAATTCTTGGCTGCTGGTGTCAAGAGTGTTGATTGTGGAGCCAAGCAAACTAAAGTTGTTAACAATCTCAATCTCTTCACCTTCTATCATGATGCTGCCAATTGGCCTAGTGGAGAGAATCTTTGTTTTCTTGATATTGAGCCTCAATCCGTATTGAAGGCTTTATTTCTTGACCCTCTGCAGCAAGAGCTTCAGGTCCTCCTTGGTTTCAGCAAGCAGGGTTGTGTCATGCCACATTTCTCCTCAAAGAGCCCAGCCTCCAAGATAATCTGTTCTGAATATAGATTGAAAAGGTGTGGAGATAGGACACATCCCTGGTGTACACCCTTCCCAATTATGAACCATGCAGTGTTTCCTTGCTCTGTTCTGACTACTGCCTCCTGGTCCAATTATAGGTTTCTCATTAGCACGATCAAGTGTTCTGGGATTCCCATTCTTCTCAGAGTTAGCCACAGCTTGTCCACAGTCAAACACCTTTGCATAATCAATGAAACACAGATAGATATTCCTCTGGTAATCCCTGCTTTCAGCCAAGATCAGTCTAACATTAGCTACAATATCCCAGTTGGCACTTCTGGCAGTTCTCTGTTGATGTGCTGTTCCAGTCATTTTTGGATGATCATCAGTAGAATCTTGCTTGCATGTGGTATTAATGATATTGTTCAATAATTTCCACACTCTGTTGGATCACCTTTCTGTGGAATGGCAACAAATACTGAGCCCTTCCAGTCTGTTGGCCAAGTGGTTGTCCTCCAGAATTCTTGGTACAATTTGGTAAGCACATCTAGGGTAGCATCTGTTAGTTGAAATATGTCAGTTGGTATACAATCAATTCCTGGGGCTTTATTTTTTGCCAATTCTTTCAAAGCAGCTTGAACTTTCTTCTTTACCACCACAGGTTCTTGCTCATATGTTGTTTCATGAAATTCTTCTGTGTCTGCCAATTCCTTTTGGTACATTGCCTCTGTATACTCTTTCCATCTTCTTCTTCTTCTTCTTCTTCTTCTTTTTTTTTTTTTGGCTGAGTACAGTGTACTTTCTTGATGGTACATAACAAGATGGGCTCTCTAAGCCCCTACACTTTCTTAGGGGGATTTGATGGAAACTTGTGCCAAAGGTGTGAGATTCTCAGTGTGTGGGAGGATCAAGTTGGGGCAAAGACTCCCCAGCAGCTGAGGGTCTCTCTCTCTTCTAGTGCTATTGCTGGGGCTGGTGGTCCAAGGGGCTCTTATTCTTTGGAGGTCATGTGAACCGTCAGGTCAATCACCCGGTTGCTATAGCCAAATTCATTGTCATACCAGGAAATGAGTTTGACAAAGTGGTTGTTCGGAGCAATGCCAGCCCCAGCATCAAAGGTGGAAGAGTGGGTGTCACTATTAAAGTCACAGGAGACAACCTGGTCTTCAGTGTATCACAGGATGCCCTTGAGGGACCCTTCTGATTCCTGCTTTACTACTTTCTTGATGTCATCATATTTGGCAGCTTTCTCCATATGGCAGGTCAGGTCCATAACTGACACATTGAGGGTGGGGACACAGAAAGCCATGCTGGTAAGTTTCCCATTCAGTTCAGGGATGATCTTGCCCACGGCCTTGGCAGCGCCAGTAGATGCAGGGATGATGTTCTGGCCATCAAGCCACAGCTTTCTAGAGGGGCATCCACAGTCTTCTGGGTGGCAGTGATGGCATGGACTGTTTTCATGAGTCCCTCTACAATGCCGAAGTTGTCATGGATGACCTTGGCCAGGGGAGCCAAGCAGTTACAGGTGCAGGAGGCATTGCTGACAATCTTGAGAGAGTTGTCATACTTTTCATGGTTCACTCCCATCACAAACATGGGGGCATCGGCAGAAGGAGCAGAGATGATTACCCATTTGGCACCACCCTTCAAGTGAGCCCCAGCCTTCGCCAAGGTTGTGAAGACACCAGTGGACTCCGCAACATACTCAGCACCAGCATCACCCACTTGATGTTAGCAGGATCTCGCTCCTGGAAGATAGTGATGGATTTCCCATTGATGACCAGCTTCCCATTCTCAGCCTTGACAGTGCCGTTGAACTTGCCATGGGTGGAATCACATTGGAACATATCGACCATGTAGTTGAGGTCAATGAAGGGATCATTGTTGGCGACAACATCCACTTTGCCAGAGTGAAAAGCAGCCCTGGTGACCAGGCACCCAAATGCGGCCAAATCCATTCACTCCGACCTTCACCATCGTGTCTCAGGGATGCGGCTGAGGCTGCACAAGAAGAGAGGCCAATCTGGATCGACGAGGAGTAAAGAGCCTCCATCTTCTTTTAATACTTCCTAGATCATTTAATATTCCCCAAAGCATCCTTAAATATTGCAACTCAATGTTTGAATTTGTTCTTCAGTTCCTTGAGCTTAAGAAATGCTGAGCAAGTTCAGCCCTTTTAATTCTCTGACTGCAGCTCTTTGCACATTTCATTATAATACTTTGTCTTCCTGTGCTGTCTTTTGAAATGTTCTGTTCAGCTACTTAATATCTTGATTTCTTTCCTCTGCTTTGGTTTCTTGGCACTCTAGTAAAATATTCAGAGTCTCTTATGACATCCATTTTGGTCTTTTCTTCCTCCTTTGTAATGACCTTTTATTCTTCCACAACTCACTCATCTGGCCTTCACTCCTTAGTGTTCAAGGCCTCGAACTGGATCAGTATATGTCAGTCTAATATAAAAAGCAAATGTTTTCAGGAATTTTTTTATAAAAAGGACTTTCTTTTTATTTTATTATTTTCTGTGTGTGTACCGTCAAATTGGATATGACTGGTACAGGAGGAGATGGCCCCTCCTTCTCAGGCAGAGCATCTGGTGGATTCAAACCGCATATCTCTGGGATTGCAGTGCAGCTTCTTACCACTAGGCCACCAGAGCTCCCCTTGGTTTCAGTAATTTAAGTGGTAAGCACTGAGTCCAGTTTAGTCTTTCAGATATCTGCCTCACCTCTACTCCAGAAGATGCTATCTAGATACATGGAGGAAGAATGTGGCTTATATCACTCTTGGTGACACAGGATGCATCCTGTGGCTTTTCCATCTCTGACATCTCCACTAATTTTCACTGCAGAACTTCTGGGTGGGGCTGGACTTTCCTCTTGATTTGCTGATGGCTGAGAAGAGACTGGTCCTGTTCTAGACTTCCCATTGGCATGGTGTCTTCAAACACCTGGTCAGACAGCCTGTGGTTGGTAATTCACAGTCCATTCTATTCTTTAGGGCCGAGTGATCTCCTTTGTTGACCCTTCCTAAATTTGGCTTTTACGGTGATGTAGATCATCCCAAGACCTGGCTATGACTCATGCATGCTCCCATCCCAGTGTTACCAGCTTAGTGGTCTACCCCTCTAACAGACCTTCAGTTAACACTCCTGTTCTCTGTTGGACACATGGGAACTGATGATCACCTATTGATGGTCACAGGAAAAAGGCAAACACAGCTCTTTTACTGGCACAGTTTGCTCTGAGGGGTTTCTCCAGGCTGGTTCAGGGGCAGCTTTGAGGTGATTGATTTCCAGATATCAAAATGATAATGAACTCAAAGAATACAACTGTCAACCAAGAATACTGTACCCAGCAAAATTATCCATCAAATATGAAGGACAGATCAAGATATTCCCAGAAAAGCAAAACCTAAG
>NW_006399846.1:10649267-10659368 GCF_000299155.1 Elephantulus edwardii | reverse complement strand
TAGAGAGAATAGTGCAACAATGAATGAGTGGAAGCCCAAAATCTCTGTAAATGTTTATGAAAATTAATAAAATATAATTATAGGAAAAAAAATGATAATGAAATACAACCCACTCTTTTTTTTTTCAGCATTCCTTCAAAATCTATGTAATGTAACCATATAATAATACTAAAGGCACTCACTAGTCTAATCACTTTAACACACATATATTTAATCTTTGCCAGTTCTGCAAAGTAGAAACTGTTCTATAGATGGGAAAACAGAAGGAGAAATAGGTTAAATAACTGTCCAAGGCTAAGATTTGAAGCAAGGCCATCTGGATTAACAGTCCAAGTTCTTATCCATGATTTAGGCTCAAAGAGGAGAGATGGAGACCTATGTCTGAATATCTGCTCTCTCTTCCTCTGCTTTACATATTTTTACAATGCAATCATTCAAGATTGGAAGAGGTGGGCTTTGTCTTTTTCTCTCTTCCTACTTGTTTAGGACCGACCTGATATAGATAGAGGACTTTCAGAAAATCATATTTTAGCAAAAATCTTTTAAGTCTATTTTCCTTGCTGGGGGGGGATCTTATCTTGGCTGTGAGAAGAAAATATTAACTATTTGTGTTTTCATTCCCATTGTGATTATCTCAATATTCCTTGAGATAAGTATATATGGATGTGGCTGACGGAATGCAGAAATCAGAAGAAGAAAATGTAAAAGAAAAAAAGCACCTGAATATATGTTAAAGTTTTTTCCTATTGATAAGTACACTATTTTTAAAAGGAAACACCTGTAATTGGTTACAATTTTTTTTAAGTTGGCAAGTATTTCTGGATATGGATTTCCCCCCTTAACCTCTTTAGAAATAAAAACAAACAGGAGTTGGTATGAGGGGTATCTGCCAGATCACATCAGAACTCTAGGGTGCAGGACACATTTTCTGTAAAGGAAAAGATAGCAAATATTCCAGTCTTTGTGAGCCATACAGTCTCTGTTGTAACTATTCAAATCTGCTATTGTAGCATGAAAACACTATATGTAACATGTAAAAGAAAGAGAATGTTCTATGAGCTATGTTCTCATAGAACTTTACCAAATGAGGCAGTGGCCACACTCAGCTTCAAAGCCTTTATCAGATAACTTCTACTCCAGAATATAAGCAGAAAGAGAATCTGGAATCCCAGTTATAACAACCAAGACCATGTCTTTCAAGCCCTTTTGCATGGGTAATATGTTGACCAGTTTGGAGATGCAAAGACATAAAATACATGACCTTATGAAACACCTGTCTGCAAAGTTAAGTATAATGAAGTGCTTCTGACATTTAGTTGTGATACTGAAACTGTACTTTCTTGAAGACTCTTAAGGAAAGGTTTCTCTTTCTTTTTACTGCTGGGGTGATTTTGTGATGTGACGCCTAAGGGGCATTTTTAGGGACTGTCTCCTGGGAGTATAGTTTTTAGAATATCCTTGCACTTTCAGTGTGTACTCAAAGTGCCTCAGAAAGTTGTCATTGACTGTGTTGTTGTAGTTATGTGCCATTGAGATGCCGGTAACTCAAAGTAACCCTACGTACACTATTTCTAAAGCCTGCATTATTGTAAACCAATCTCATCATCTCCAACAGACCTAATCCTATTTCTCCAGTCACTGAGTCAATCCTCTCATCCTGGGTCTTCCTTTCCTGTGCTGTCCCTTTACCTTTCCAAGCATGATGTCCTTGTCCAAGGAATGATCCCTCCTGGCTACAAGCCCAAAGTATGTGAGATGGCACTTCAAAATCCTTGCCTCCAGGGAGCAGCTTGGTTTAACCCTCTCTAGGACAGACCTATTTGTTTTCCTGGAAGTCCACGGTATGTTCAACATTCTTTTCCAGCACCACAACTCAAAGGTATTAATCCTTCTTCTCTCATCCTTAGTGATTATCCAGCTCTCTGATGCGTAACAAGTAGTTGCGAAGACCATGCCCTGGATCAGGCACATCTTAGGCTCCAGACTGATATCACTGCTCTTCAGTACGCTAGAAAGATCCTTGACAGCAGACTTTCCCAATGCAACTCCTGACTCCTGACTTTGATTTCCTGACTGCTGGTGCCAAGAGTGTTGATTGTGGAACCAAGTAAGCTGAAGTTGTTATCAAGCTCAATCTCTTCTCTTTCTATCATGGTGCTGCCAATTGATCTAGTAGTGAGAATCTTTTTTTTTTTCTTGATGTTGATCTTCAATCCATATTGAAGGCTACAGTCCTTGACCTTTTGAACAATTGCATCATGTCCTCCTCAGTTTCAGCAAGCAAGGTTGTGTCATCTGCATAACATAGGTTGTTGATGAGTTTTCCTCCAATCCTGATGCCACATTCCTCCTCATAAAGTCCAGCCTCCCAAATGATCTGTTCTGCATATAGATTGAAAAGGTATGGAGATCAGATGCATCTCTGATGCACACCTTTTTCTGATGCTGAACCATGAAGTGTTTGCCTGTTCTGTTCTGACTACTGCTTTCTGGTGCAAGTATAGGTTTTGCCTGAACACAACTAAATGTTCTGAGATTCTCAAACTTCTCAAGGTTAGTCACAATTTTTTGTGAGCCACAGTCAATGCTTTTGTATAGTCAACGAAACACGGATAGACACTCCTCTGGTACTTTCTGCTTTTGGTTAAGATCCATCTAATGTTGGTTATGATGTCCGTAGTGCCACAGCCTCTTTTAAACCCAGCTCACACATCTGGCAGTTCTCTGCTGATGTACTGTTCCAGTAATTTTTGGATAATCTTCAGCAGGATCTTGTTTGTGTGTGATATTGTTTGGTACTTTTCATACTCTGTTGAGTCACCATTTTTTGGAATGGGAATAAATACAGATCTTTTCCAGTCAGTTGTCCAGGTGGTTGTCCTCCAGGTTTCTTAGCATAACCTGATAAATGTGTCCAGGGAAGCTTCTGTTTGCTGAAATATGTCAATTGGTATTCCTTTACTTCCGGGGGCCTTGTTTTTTGCCAGTTCCTTCAGAGCAGTTTGAACTTCCTCCTTCATCACCATTGCCTCTTGACCATATTCTTCTGTGTCAGCCAATTCTTTTGGTATAGTGACTCTGTGTACTCCTTCCATCTTCTTTTGATGCTTCCTGTGTCATTTAACATTCTGCCCTCAGCACCCTTAAGTATTACAACTCAAGGCTTAAAGTTGTTCTTCAGTTCCTTCAGTTTAAGAAATGCTGGGTGAGTTTGTCCCTTTTGATTTTCTGACTCCAGCTTTTTGCACGTCTCGGTATACTTTGTCTTCCCAAGCTGCCCTTCAAAATCTTCTGTTCAGCTACTTCTTGATTTCTTTCCTTTGCTTTGGCTTCTTGGCACTCTAGTGCAATATTCAGAGTCTCTTCTGATATCCATTTTGGTATTTCCCCCCCCCCCCCGCTCTTTGTCTTTATAATGCCTTGTATTCTTCCTGGATAATATTCTTGATATCCTCACAGAGCTCATCTGATCTTAGCTCATTAGTTTTCAAGCCCTCAAACCTATTCCTGTGATGGCTTTTAAATACTGGTGGGATAGATTTGAGGTCAAATTTTTGTTCTTGTGGATTTCATTTTATTTTCTTTAGCTTCAATTTGAACTTGCATCTGAGTAGTAAGTGGTCTTTTCCAGAAGCAGCACCTGGCCTAGTTTTTACAGCTGATATTGAGCTACTCCAGTGATTTGTTTTTCCCCCCTCGCACAGATGTAGTCAGTCTGATTCCTGTGTAGACCGTCAGGTGACGTCTATGTGAATAGTCACCATTTATGTTTCTTATAAAAGATATTTGTAATGAATAGGTCACTGATTGTACAGAGTTCCAGGCACCCATTATTATCACAGTTTCTTGGCTGCATGTTCAATTGATTTCTGACTGCAAAAAGTTGGTAAAAGTCATCTTTTTCCTCCTCTTTGGTCCTGGTTTTTGGTGTGCGTATTTGAATGATAGTTGTATTAACAGGTTTCCCTTGTATCATATGGATATTATGCTGTCACTCAGAACGTTGTATTTCAAGATGGATCTAGAAATGGTCTTTTTATCACTGAATGCAACCCCAATTCCCCTCACCTTTTAATTTTCAACATAGTAGAGCTATGATTATCTGATTCATAATGTCACATGGCAATCCATTTCATTTCACCAATGCCTAGGATGTCAACATTTATGCGTTCCATTTCTTCCTTAATAATCTCCATTTTTCTTACATTCAAACTTCTCACATTCCACATTCCAGTCAGTAGAGTCTGTTTGCAACTGTACTTCTTCCTTTGTGACTCCCAGTAAGGTGGCTTTGCCTCTGGTGCCATATCTGCTAGTCTATGAAGTAGACTTGCAGATTAGTAGTCTACTAAGTAGAAGAGTGCTCTATTGTACACTGGGTTTTCTGAGGTCTGTTGTTTTGAAAGTGGATGGCCAGCCCTTCTCCCTAGTCTGTCTTATTTTGGGTACTCAACTCTAGAGACATGCTTGACAGACAAAGATTTTGCCCAAAAGAGCAGATGAGAGACCTTTCCCATTATTCAGGTGATGCATCAGGTGTTGGTCCATAGGTGCGTATATCTTGTTTCCACCCCCACCCCTGGCCTGCTAGCATCCAGCTCAGTTCCTTCTCCTTGACCTTTCTTCACCTCCCACTCCCTGAGGAAGTGAGTGGAGGCCTGAGACATCAATCCAGGATTGGCATGGAGTAGGAGACCTCACCTGAGATAGTAGGGGTTCTGTGGAAGGAGCATAGAGTTGTACAGTATTGAAGAATCCAGCACTAAGAAGATACTTTATTGTTAACCGCATGAAGAGCTCCGAAGTGAGAGCCAAGTGATCTGAGTTCCACTCTGCTGAGTCATTGTCTGTCCTTGGTGAAGCATTCCATTTCTCTAGGTCTTAAATTCTACTTTGTGAAAAATGGAGATACCCAAAAATCCTAACATCTTCCCAGCTCTGGAATTCTGTTTTTAATATATATTTATATTATATTAATTTCTGTATAACAGTATATGATCTCAGATGTAGGTCAGAATTTTAGAGTGTAGAAGAAAAGGAATAAGAAATATGTTCCTTCTTGACATAGAGTAAGAATGCAGCATATTTAATTTAATTTTACCAATAAGTTCACTCAAAACTCATTGCCTTTGAGGTGGAACTGCTTCATAGCTGATCCTCCATTGAGTTTCCAAGGCTGTAAATTGCATGGGTTCACCTTCCTTCTGTAGAACCACTAGTAGATTCGAACAACCAGAAAGATGCATCCTTTGGGTTAGCTGCACAATTCCCTATGGACTAGGCTACCAGAGCTCCCTCTTTTATCAATAAAGTCCTAATGGAATATTGCTAAATGAGTCTTGCTTGACTTCATGGCACCTAACAACAACATTGGAATATTGACACAGTTAGAAAATTTTTAGGGAGAATTATCCCCATCTGCTATGTCTGTTAACTGAGACAAGGCAGGCAGACAAAATTGAGACAAAAAGACAAGCATGCTTACAGATTCGTTTCTGCTCATTTTCACACTCAAGTTTTCTAAACTCATTGCTCCAGGAATCTTTAAATGAAGTGTTTTCTGGGAGACTAAAAAGGAAGCTGGCAGTGCAGGATCTGACGAGAGATTCAAGCTAATGAAATAAAGAATTAAGAATAAGAGTGAGTGACTCTAGGCCAGTCCTGTCCAATAGAACTTTGTGTGATGACAGAAATGTTCTATTATCTTCACTGTCCAATATAGTAGCCATAGCCATATGGAGGTGTTCAGCACACAAAATCTGACCACTGTGAATGAAGATATTACTTGAAATTATATTCAATTTGAAGAACTTTGGAGGAACACTGATGGTACAGTGGTTAAATTACTTGACTGCTAATAAAAAAAGTTGGTAGTTACAACCTACCAGCTATTCATTTTATTATTTTTGTGTGTGTGTACCGTCAAATCAGATCTGACTAGTACAGGAGATTGTTCCTCCTTCCCCGGCAGAGCATCTGGTGGATTTGAACTGTGCGCCTCTAGGATTGTAGTTGCAGCTCCTTGCCAGTAGGCCACCAGAGCTGCCCTACCAGCTATTCAATGGGAGGAAGATACTGCAATCTGCTTCCATAAAGACTATACCCATGGTAACTCTATGGGGCACTTTTTCTCTGTTTTATAGGGTTGTAAATGAGGCTGAATCAACTCAATGATAATTTGACATAAATAGGAACTCAGGGCACACAATTCTGGGGGGGAAATGCCCCATGAGGCCTGGGAATACTCTTGATTGTGGTAAGTAAAATTCCCCTTTGTTCTTTCACATTCAGGGTAGGGGGATTTTAACTGTGACTCACTATTCAGTGAATGATTAATAACAGCACCTGCCTCATGTTGATATGGAACACCCCTCACCTCTATGGAGAACTCAAGAGGTGCCTGGCCGCCTCCTGATGGTAGTGAGAGAAGTGGGTAATGCTAGCCTTTTCTTGCTAATAGGAGAAAAGAGATAGCAACAATTTTCAAACTTTTCAAAGCAGGGGAAACCTTTCACAAGTGAAATTTTATGTGGAAGTTATATAGAAAAGTAAAGCTGCTCAGATTCTAGAGTCACATTTACTTCTGGCCCAGGTGTCCCACCTTCCATTTTCTAAGCTAGCCCAAAAGGCGCTTCTTAAAAATCACTAGAATGTGCAGAGGGCTATTGTTTCATAAGCTATTAAAGGCTGAGTGATCACAAGTCACATAAATAGGTGTGAAATTTTTCCAAATCTTGAAGTGACTTTTTAAAAAAGATAAGAATGTTTAAAAACACAGCCACATAACTCACTTGTCCAAGCAGCAGACAGAACGTTGACCTACAGGGTATAGTTTTGTTTGTTTGTTTTTACTGAGAAAATGGACTTTAGACAGAAGTATAAGCACCAGACCTGCTACAGGAATTCTGTCCTGGCGAGTGAAGAAGATGCAAGCCAGAAGGTTAGCGGAGGAGTAAGAAGTAAAATTGGAGTGCAGAAACCAGAGGTTAGAGACTAAAAACAAAACTAAACAAAACAAACCCTCAGAGTTGAAGGTATCAGTCCAACTACTTCATCTTACAGAAATATCTTAGTGGTGAAGGTGGAATAAGTGGCGGTTTCCTGCTCACCCATTTTAGTTGTGTGGATGTGTATGCATGTGGACGTGGATGTTGTTCAAAATTGTCCAGAACACTTTTAAATGTTTTATCATTTCCCCTTCACAATGGCCCAGTCATAATTTACAGACAAAGAAACTAAAACCCAAGTGACTTGTCAAAGATTACTGCAGTGACAGGTGGTAGAACTAGGCCATAATTCAAGAGACCTGCCTTTTAATTCTTAATACACACAGCACCTTACACACACACACACACACACACACACACACACACACACACAGAGTGCAATCTACAATAGGTATCATTACTGATACTATGCAGTAGAACTGAACGGGTTCTTGATGGCAATAACTTGCTCTCAACCAAACCTGGGTTTGACTCTCGGTCCTGTCATTTACTAGCTCTGTTTTTGTAAGATATTTTACCACTCTGAGTCTGTTTCTTCCTGTAAAATGGGGATTATAAAACATAATTTAGAAGTTCCTGAGTGATACAAATTATTAATGTGCTAAGTTGCTAACTAAAAGAAAGACTGGCAGTTTGAGTTCACCTAGAGGCACCCTGAAAGAAAAGCCTGGCAATTTACTTCCAGGAATAAAAAATAAACCCAAAACATTGAAAACTCATGGAGTATAGCTCTACTCTGACACACATGGGGACGCCATTAGACCAAATCAACTTGATAGCAACTGATTTTAGTTTAGTACAAAATTTATAAAGATCATTGCAAAGACTAGTTCAAATCAAACCAAGGATATAAAGCAAATTACCTGCTCGACACAATGTAAAAATAATTCAATGAACAAAGTTCATGTTAATATTCAGATTAATATAATCGGTATAAGCCTAGTTGTTTAACCTCCTGAATTTTGCTTTCATTCTACTGTATCTTAGTGAACGACTTTTAGCCTGAACCTAGATAATTCAACCAGAGATGTGTTCTAGAGATTTTTTAAAAAATATTAGACCATAACGATTTATTGAGCTGCTGCGATGAACTTAAAGTGCAAGTTTAGTTCTTGGAAAAATGAAAGATTAGCTCAAACAAGAATAAAATGTATGAACATACACAGAACTCTCATTGTGAGCCACAGGATAAAAATAAAATTAAAAATTCAGATTCAGGTAGTATACTATGAGAAATAGAAAGGGAAGATAAAATGAAGAAAGGGAAAAAGGAAAGTGTGGGAGTGAGCTGCTGTTTGAGCCACTGTGAAAGGTGACGTCGATAAATCTTTTGTGTGGAGTTTTGCCACAGGAGACTTTCAATCCTGTGGACTATGGAATATTCAAGCAAACTACTCAGGAGCACATACAGCCCTTTGCCTTCACACTCACTGTTTACCTTCAGGCACCTTCTCAGAGGGAAGCTGGTGAAGATAACATGGTGCAAAATTTCAGTAGCTCCCATTTTCCCCTTTGTGAACAGTCTTAGTGAAAGATTTTGTGCCAAATGTTCTCAATCTCTCCTCTGCTAACCAATTATTCCCTCTGCTGTGCACACATTTAGAGTCTGTACACACAGCAGTTATGTCACTTTTACATATAAAGCTAGTTTGTAAGGCCTTTTAGAACAAGGGTTGTGGCTTTTATTACTGAACCTTCCCAGCAGTGAGCTTTTGCCATTGAGCACGTCATGGGTGACCCTAGGCCTCTGAGGCAGGGGCCCCTTCACATACTTTATTTCTGGTTTCCCCAAACCAAGTACAAGACCAAAAAGAAACTTATAAAAAAAGTGTGGGTACCTCAAACCCAATTTAGTAGGGTGTAGACCTGGAAGTGTAGCTTCCTGAGTGCTTCTCATAATATAACATTGATTGCTACTGATCTTAGGTGAGTCATTTCCTCTCTGAAACCTTGGTTTCATGTGCCTGAAAAATGAGAAGAACAATTTTATAAAGTAATATGCATTCACTTTTTCTCCCTTGATTGTAAAACCAAGATAAGCACATTATAGAAAATGTAGCCTATACAGAAGAATAAAAGAGAAAATTAAAAATCACCCAGACATAAGCACTGTTGGAACGTTTTGTTTTGACGCTGTTATCACAACTGCTTTTCATTCTTTTCCCTCTGTGTATAGCCACAAGAGAAGCTACAAAATTTGCAGGACCCAGTGCAATCCCAAAGGCATATGGTCAAATCCACAAGCTGCTACACAGAAGAAGGGTGGCCAATCTCCTTCTGTGTGATTTACTGCCTCTGAAAACCCACTCAAGGGTCAACTATGAGTCGGTTTTCACTCAACAGCACACAATAACAACAATACAAAAGACATCATGCTTGGAAAAGGTTAGTGAAAGAGAGGAAACCCCTCAATGAGCTGGTTTGGCACAGTGACTACAACAATGATCTTGAGCGTGGTAGACATTGTTAGGATGGTGCAGAATAGACCAGAGTTTGATCTTTTATTCAGAGGGTTTCTATGAGTCCTAGTCAACTCAATAGCACCTATCAACAACAACAAAAATTACTATATGAAAATAGAGTATTTTATATACCCTATAACAATATTTTGTTAAATAATTATTACAAGATTCAAGGATACAACATCAGAGCAATACACCAAGTGCAGGCCACTTCTAATCACAAGGCTGTCTGTGGCTAGCCACAGGTCACACATTTTGTATATTACCTTCTCAAAAGAATAACAAAATCACTTGCAAGTTCTTCCCAGGTATTAAGTGCTTTACTTAAATTAGTTCTAATTTAATATGTCTTTCCTCAAATAAATAAATAAATTTAATTCTCTTTCCACTATTTTGCAGATAAGAAAAATGGAAACCAGAGAGTAACTTGCTTGAGCAGTGATGACAGTAGGGTTGGCATCACCCACATGATAGACTATTCATTGTGTCACCTCCTCCTCTATGAACTACCTCGAACCAAACCACACAAAATCCTTATTAATGATTAATCATAGAATAATACCCAATAATTGTTAATTGCTTTTATATCTCTTAGATAATATGAATACCAAGAATAAAATTGTTTTAAAAAA
>NW_006399846.1:10646530-10648017 GCF_000299155.1 Elephantulus edwardii | reverse complement strand
TGGATTATTTACCTTTATCTTCTTGTGGTGCTCAAGTATTTTATTATAAATTCTAGATATAAGTCCCTTATCTGACATGTCATTCCCAAATACTTTTTCCCAGTTTGTGGCTTCCCTTTTTACCCTGTTGGAGAAGTTTTTGGATGTGCATAGGGATTTGATTCTTTGAAGGTCCCATTAATCTATTTTATCTTCTCTTAGTTGTAGATTTAATTGAGATTTTAATGAAAGTTTATAGAGAACATGGACTTTCACTCATTCATTGTTGCACATTTTCCTCCCTGCCCACTTCTCCCCCTCCCATTCACTTTTCTATTGGAAAAAAAAAGAAAAAAATTCCTTCACTGTTACACAATTTCCCCCCAGACCACTTTACTTGTTGTTGTTATGTGCCATCAAGTTGCCTGTGACTCATAGCAACCCTATGCACAACAGCCCTAAACCCTGCTCTATCCCTTGCCAATCTTATTGTCTCTAATACACCTATCCCTATTACCCCAGTGACAGAATCAATCCATCTGATTGAGGGTCTTCCTCTCCTGCACTGTCTCTCCACCCTCCCAAGCATGATGTTCCTCTCCAGGGACTGATCCTACCTTGCAACATGTCCAAAGTATGTCAGATGGAGCTTCAGAATCCATGCCTCCAAGTAGCAGCTTGGCTTCACCCTCTCCAAGGTGAACTTGCTTGTTCTCCTAGCAATTCATGGTATATATGATACTCCTTTCTCCAGCACCAAAGCTCACAGGCGTCAACTTTCCTTCTATCATCTCTAGTCTTTGTCCAGTTCTCTGATGCATAGCGAGTAATTGCAAATACCATGGCCTGTATCAGGCACACCTTAGTCTCCAGACTGATATCATTGCTCCTCAGTACTCCCCGGTTTGTGGCTTTCCTTTTTACCCTATTGGCAAAATTATTTATGTGCATAGGGATTTGATTCTTAGAAGGTCCCATTCATCTATTTTATCCTCTCCTGGTTGTAGGGCTTGGTTTTTGTTTTTAAAAACAACTTTTATTTTAATGAACATTTACATAATTTAATGAACCCTTTTTGGCGAGCTCTGGTGACCTAGTGGCAAGAAGCTGCACTGCAATCCCAGAGATGTGCAGTTCATACGCATATTATTATTTTTTATGTGTGTACTGTCAAATTGGATCTGACTGGTACAGGAGGCAATTTGTTCCTTCTTCTTCAGCAGACCATCTGATCGATATGAACTGCACATCTCTGGGATTGCAGTGCAGCTTCTTGCCACTAGGCCACCAGAGCTCGCCAAAAAGGGTTCATTAAATTATGTAAATGTTCATTAAAATAAAAGTTGCAGGAGGATTGTATACCAATGAAAGAATTTTACTTTTCAAGGAGCGGAGCGAAGTGGGGGGTAGGGGAGTGGGCAGGGAGAAAAGTGCAACAATGAATGAATGGAAATCCAAACTCTCTGTAAATGCTCATTAAAATTAATAAAATTTTAAAAAATTAAAAT
>NW_006399846.1:10644832-10646278 GCF_000299155.1 Elephantulus edwardii | reverse complement strand
TAAAAAAACAACTTTTATTTCAATGAACATTTATATAGATTTTGGATTTCCATTCATTCATTGTTGTACTTTTCTCCCTGCCCCGCCCCCCACCCCCAAGTTCACTCTTCTCTTGAAAAGTAAAAGAAAAATTCTTTCATAGGTTTTTTTCAGAATGCGTGGAAGGCTGTTCATATTGTGGATTGGGGCTTCTAGAGTTCTTCCTTTTCTCTGAAGAAGTTTATAGTTTTTGGTTTTAGTCCTAGATCCTTGATCCATTTTGAGTTGGTTCTTGTGTATGGTGTGAGGTGTGGGTCTTAATTGAGTTTTCTACAGATAGTTTTCCAATTTTGCCAACACCATTTGTTAAAAAGGTTATCATTTCCCCACTTAATTGATTTCATCTCCTTGTCAAATATCAGTTGACTGTATGTAGATGGCTGATTTCTGGGTTTTAAATTCTATTGCATTGATTTATGTGTCTGTCATTGTACCAGTACAATGCTGTCTTTACCACTACAGCAATGTAATAGGATTTGAAATCAGGGAGTGAAATGTCTCCTATCTTGTTTCTCTTTTTAAGGAGTGCTTTGCTTATTTGGGTTCTCTTTCCATTCCAGATGAAATTGGAAATTGCCTTTTCCACCTCGTTGAAGAATGGAATTGATATTTGTATTGGGATTGCATTGAACGTATAGATTGCCTTTGATAGAACTATCATTTTCACAATATTGAGTCTTCCTATCCAAGAGCAAGGTATATTCTTCCATTTCTCCAGATTTCTTTTTTTTTCTCGTAGTAATGTTTTGTAATTTTCTCTGAATAAGTACTTTGTGTTTGTAGTTAAATTTACTCCAAAGTATTTAATCTTGTTGTTAGTTATTGTATATTCTCTTTGTCACTATAGAGAAATCCAGTTGATTTTTGCATGTTGATCTTGCATCCTGCCACTTTGCTGAATTGGTCAATTATGCCCAGTAGTTTTCTTTCTGAGTCTTTAGGGTTTTCTAAGTATACTATCATATCATTTGCATAGAGAGATATTTTTACCTCCTCTTTGCCAATTTAGATACCACTTATTTCCTTTCCTTGTCTTATTAATATTGCTAAGACTTCCAATACAATGAATAGGAGAGGTGATAGTGGGCATTCTTGCCTAGTCCCTGTTCTCTGGCAAAATTGGACTTCCACCTGCAGAAAGCTGAATCAGGATCCACATCTCACACCATCAGAAAAATCAACTCAAGGTAGATTAGAGACCTGGGAGTAAAGCCCAAAACCATAACGTTCATAAGAGCCAAACTGAGATCAAACTTAGAAGCACCAGTCCAAGGTATAAAGAGACTGCCAAATACAACCAGAAATGCACAATTTAAAGTGGGTAAAATTGATGCATGGGATCTTCTAAATATTAAATGCCTGTGCACATAAAGAACTTTTTCCAATAGGGTGAAAAACAGCCCTACA
>NW_006399846.1:10613801-10644297 GCF_000299155.1 Elephantulus edwardii | reverse complement strand
ATTACCCATTTCATCTCTTAATCAGATTATTTGTCTTTTCTTTCTTTCTTTCCCTCTGTTAGTGGTTTGTCAATTTGATTGACCTTTTCAAAGAACAGACTCTTGGTTTTGTTGATGGTTTCAATTGTTTTTCTGTTTTCTATTTAATTTCTTTCTGCCCTAATTTTTATAATTTCAGTGTTTTTAGAGGCTGTTGGGGTTTTTTTACTGTTCTTTTACAATTTGTTTGAGATGTTGGGTTAGAGTCAATGACTGCTTTTTCCTGCCTTTTGATGTGTTTGCTTATTGCTATAAATTGATCTCTGATTATTGCTTTGGCTGTTTCCATAAGGTTTTGGTAAATTGTGTTTTAATTGTCATTGTTTCAAGAAATTTTTTATTTCATTTTTTATTTCTTCTAGTACCCATTCATGTTCAAGCAAGATGTTCAGCTTCCAAATGAATGAGGGTTTTTTTGTTCTTTTATCCTCTTCTTATTAATTTCTAATTTTGTAGTATTGTGGTCTGAGAAGATGCTTTGTATGGAAGTGCAATCAAGGTTCTCCTTAGAGGTCAGGATGGTGAAAATTCTTTTCACATACTTTGAGAATATTGTTAAGAGGAGTCAGTCCTTGGAATAGGACTACAAGCTGTAGTCAACTCGATGGTACCTACCAACAACATACGGATATTTTTATAAAATAATAACAATTTCTGGTCATTCCCCACAGAAATGACCCATTCTCCTCTTTCTCTTTGCTTCTTTCCCTCTCTCTCATAATAAACTGCCTTTACTTTCACCTCTACAAAAAGAATAATAAATAATAATAAATTTCTGTGGAAATACTACACAAAATTTTGATGGACAGTTAATTTGGTGTCAACTTCTTCAGTCAGTGTCAGCCAGTGTGACCTACTTTCTCTACCCTCAATGATCCTAGTGTACTTGAGTTCATATAGCTCATAAGTAGCAGAGATAACATCCACACATTAGCCTTTCTGATTGCAAACATATGATCTCTCCTTTCTGGTGCATTGCCTCTCGTATTTCCTTTTATGAGTTAGTGGATTATTTTAAATAAAATTGAAGTTAAATTATTATAAAAATCTTATACTTTTCTCTATTTCATTTGGGCAGAATATTAAATGATCCAAGAAGTATTAAAAGAAGATGGAAAGAGTATACAGAGTCACTTTACTGAAAGGAATCGGCAGACAAACAAGAATTTCATGAAACAACAAATGAGCAAGAGCCTATGGCGATGAAGAAAGAAGTTCAAGTTGCTTTGAAAGAATTGTCAAAAAAGTAAGGCCTCAGGAATAGATGGTATACTGATTGATGTATTTCAACTAACAGATGCTGCCCTAGATGTGCTCACCAAATTGTGTCAAAAAATCTGCAGGACAACCACTTGGCCAACTGACTGGAAGAAATCTATATTTGTTCCCACTCCAAAGAAAGGTGATCCAACAGAGTGTGGAAATTATCAAACAATATCATTCATATCATGTACAAGCAAGATTCTGATGAAGATTATAAAAAAATGACTGGAATAGCACATCAGTAGAGAACTGCAGGCTGGGTTTAGAAGGGGTCGTGGTACTAGGGATACTGTAGCTAAGGTTAGTTGGATCTTGATGGAAAGGAGGGAGTACCAGAGGAATGTCTGTGTTTCATTGATTATGCAAAGGCATTTGACTATGTGGATCACAACAAACTGTGGCTAACTCTGAGAAGAATGGGAATCCCAGAGCACTTGATCATGCTAATGCAAAACCTACACTTGGACCAGGAGGCAGTCATCAGAACAGAGCAAGGAAACACTGCATGGTTCAAAATTGGGATGGGTATACACTAGGGATGTGTCCTATCTCTATACCTTTTCAACCTATATGCAGAACAGATTATCTGGGAGGCTGGGCTCTATGAGGAGAAGTGTGGCACCAGGATTGGTGGAAGATTCATCAAAATCTGTGTTATGCACAACCCTTCTTGCTGAAACTGAGGAGGAGCGCCTACTGCAGAAGGTCAAGGACTGCAGCCTTCAATATGGATTGAGGCTCAATATCAAGAAAACAAAGATTCTGACCACTGGGCCAACTGGCAGCATCATGATGGATGGTGAAGGGATTGAGATTGTTTAACAGCTTTAGTTTGCTTGGCTCCACAGTCAACACTCTTGACACCAGCAACCAGGAAACTAAAAGATGTAATACGATGGGAAAGTTTGTTGTTAGGGACCTCTCCAACGTGCTGAAGAGCAATGATATCACTCTGGATACTAAGGTGTGCCTGATACAGGCCATGGTCTTTGCAATCACTTGCTGTGCATCAGAGAGCTGGACAATAACTAGGGAGGATAGAAGGAGAATTGATGCCTTTGAGCTGTGGTTCTGGAGAAGAGTATTGAATGTACCATGGACTGCTAAGAAAATGAACAGGTTTGACCTAGAGAGGGTTGAACCAAGCTTCTCCTTGGAGGCAAGGATTCTGAAGCTTTGTCTGGCATACTTTGGACATGTTGTAAGGAGGGACTGGTCCTTGGAGATGGACGTCATGCTTGGGAGGGTGGAGGGACAGTTTTGGAGAGGAAGACCCTCTATGAGATGAATTGATTCAGTGACTGGAGAAATAGCGGTAGGTATGTTGGAGACAGTGAGATTGGTACAGGACAGGGCAGGATTTAGGGCTAGTGTACATAGGGTCACTATGACTTGCAAGTGACTCAACAGCACATAACAACAACAACAACAACAACAATATTTCATATCATAAGTGGGTTTCCCTCCTGTTCAGTTATTAAATATAGGCAGGTGAACAGTGAAGTCTTAGATGAAAAAGCCTTGAGAAAAACTGCATTGTAAGATTAGAGTACAAAATACCAATAATATGTAATCAAAGCAAGATGAGAAGGAGCAAAGTCTAAGCTGGTATTTGTACACATTCTTCCATATGTCAGGGAGGATCAGTGCCTGAATGACATCATACTTGAAGGAGAGGGTTGGCAAAGAAAATGAAGACCCTCAACAAGATGGAATGACACAGTAGCTGCAATAATCAGCTATAGCACAACAGCAATTATGAGGATGGCCATGGGCCAGGCAATGTTTCATTTTGTTTTGTGCAGGGCCAGTATGAGTCAGGGCCAACTCTAAGACACCGAACAACAACATGAAGCTCTGGTGGCCTAATGGGTAGGGACTTGTGCTGCCAACCCAAAGGCAAACAGTTAAAATCCAAGAGCTGCTCTTTGGGAGAAAGATAGGCACAATTTACAGTCTCTGAAAACACACTGAATGGTGAGTTATGAGTTGGTTACAGCACAATGGCACAATGAACAACAACAAAGAACCTGGTGAATTGAACCCATATCCCTCTTCTGATAAAGCACATAAGCATCAGGGTGCTCTGGTGGCCTAGTGGCAAGAAGCTGCGCTGCAATCCCAGAGGTATGTGGTTCAAACCCACCGGATGCTCTGCTGGAGAAGGAGGGAAATCTCCTCCTGTACCAGTCAGATCCGATTTGACGGTACATGCATAAAATAATAAAATTTATAAAAAAAGAACATAAGCATCTCACTTTCCTTATTCTGAATGTCTTCCATATTAAGAAGTATCCAATAGCCAAGGGGATTTTAAAAATATTTTACTTTCTATAATTTATAAAATGAAAGCAATGGGGTTTTCCCTTTATATTGGTGTTCATTTAAATCAGTCATATACATTTTGTTATATAACAATAATTACAGTTTATCAGTGCTATTTATTATAAGGTATCATCAAATCTTCAATGTATCTTGCCTTTTTAAACAACAGAATGTTTTTAAACACAAATTACATTATTATTATTATTATTATTATTATTATTTGACTGTAATTGTGCAACCTCCCTTTTAGGTGAACACTTTCCCACACATTAACAGGCATGCTCAAATACTAGAATACTTTTTTTCAACCTCCCTCTTGACAATCATGGAGACATGTGTAAAAAAAAAAGTGCTGAAGCTAATATTGAAACTTTACTATATACTCCTATACTGTGAAAAATTGTCTAAGTAAGTCAAAGTATCTACAGCTATAAAATGGGACTTCTAAAAGTTACTTCAACAGAGTGAATCAAAAGCCAAGGCTAGGTCATTGCAAATTAGAAGTTCTTTGTTGTTGTGTGTACTGTTGAGTCAAAACTGACACATTGCTGAACCTCTAGCAGGTTTTCTCCCCTGTTTTTAAAAAATTAATTTTAGTGAAAGTTTACAGAAATTTTGGATTTTCATTCATTCATTGTAATTTTCTCCCTACATACTCCTCCCACTCAGTTCACTCTTCTCTTTGGAAAGTAAAGGAAAAATTCTTTCACTGTTATACAATCCCTCCCCCCCAAGTACACTCTACTATGCAGCCTTTGTTCTGGAATCTTGTCATGACAATAATACCTAATCATATATCCCCCTTTGAACAGTTCTTTCCCTCATCTGTTTCAATGCAGTATACACAATTTATCCCTTTTCTCAGTCTCCCCTCAACACTGATGTCAGTCCCGTTTTACAACCGTAGTACTATGCAATATGCCCTTTTGCGACTGAGATATTTCACTCAGCATAATGTCCTCCAGGGTCACCCACTTTGTATAATATTTCATGAGTTCCTTGTTTTTCAGTGCTGCATAGTATTCCATTGTGTGAATATACCAGAGATTCTCTATCCATTCGTTTGTTGATGGGCACTTAGGTTGTTTCCAACTCCTTGCTATTGTGAACAAAGCCACAATAAACATGGGTGTGCATATATCTCCTTGGGTGGCAGTTATGGTCTCTTTGGGGTATATTCCCAGTAGTGGAATTGCTGGGTCAAATGGTATTTTTATTTCAACCATTATTTTTGTGCCACTTTACACTCCCACCAACAGTGAATAAGGGTTCCAGTTTCTCTAAAACCTCGTCAGCATTTATTGCTTGCTGTTCTGTTTAATTTTGCTATTCTTACTGTTGTGAGATGATATCTCAAAGTAGTTTTGATTTGGATCTCTCTTAGAGCTAGAGATTTTGAACATTTCTTCATGTGTTTGTTTGCCATCTGAATGTCTTCTTTGGTGAAGTGTCTGTTCATATCCTGTGCCCATTTTTTCAATTGGGTTATTTACCTTTATCTTGTGGTGTCTAGTAGGTTTTTAGAAGCCATAAATTACACAACTGGAGTAAACTGCTCCTGTGGAGCCACTGGTAGATTCGAACCACATGTCTTTGGGATTGCTGCATAATTTCCCATCACTCAGTGATAAATAGAAGCATGTGAAAGTCCCTGGGACCCAGAAGAAAAGTAGGGCATAGCATTACACTGTACACACTTCCTCTCACATGTTTTTGGGTTGTTTTTTTTCTGCTGAAACCAGTTAAAAGGAAGACAGAGAATAGCTATCTTTTAAGGTGGGGGGGAAAAAAATAAAAATGTAGCCTCATAACTTTAGAGGTGTGTGAAGAAAACACTCGCTTGTCCAAGAAATCAACTTGGCTTTGGGGAGCTTTACCAGCTGGGTAGGATCACAAGCCTTGAACCAGTTTCTTTTTAACAGTAACTAGTGATGTCATCTCCTTCATAAGGTGAGGGACATTGGATTAGGAAAAGTCCCTTCTTATTTGGTATTAGGTTTCCAACTATCAAAACGCATCTTTCTCAATGGTCTGCTTGAAGGAAGTTGTCTAAAAGATTTAATAAGAAATGGCATTTTTAGACTTTAGATAATATGCAATGCATGTACACCAAGTTTTCTCCAAATCTCTTTAAGACCCCTTGCTATGAATATAATCTCAGGTCATTCACAACAAATAAGGAAGGGACAGGAATGGTTTGGGGCCTGTGCAAGTGGCAGTGGTACTGTTCTGTACCATGAATACTTTTCCCTTTCTGCCCTAGTCCTGCAGCTTTCTCTCTCTGCTCTTTGCCACTGCCCCTCTGGTACCCTTTTCTCACTCATAATAACTAGTTTAAATACAAAACCTTTTCATTTATCAACGGCTTACACTTAGCTTATTGTATAAGTGTCTGATGGCAACCCTGTGCATCACCCTCATTTCACAGATGTGGTTGACTGATATGCCCAGAGTCAAACACTAGTTAGCAACTCAGCCAAGATTTACACCAGAGTTTTTTCTGTTATTTTTTTTTTACACCATAGTCTTTTTATAGGACATCTCCAGGTATTCATTCCTTTGTGACTTGTGATCTCATTAATCTAGGTCCCAAACTCTCCTATTCCAAGACACCCTTAGCATTATTTCTATAACTCTCGGCTTATTTATACAACTCTGGCTAAGATGGCATTTTCCTTCCTCACTCCATTCACCAGTATTTTCCTTCCTCACTCCATTCACTCCCTCCTCCATAACCAGTATTTTTTCTTTGTACCTCTCAGTCACAGCATTTAGCCACCTTCTTTCCCATCAGGCAAGCCTGGTGCCTGCAAGCAAATTTATTAAAAATGGGAAAGACTTTTACACTTTTCTGCTCTTTTTTTTCCCTTTTTTTTTTTTTTCACTTTTCTGCTCTTCATTTCTCCTCTCATGTTGGGTGAGTGTTCACCTACTTGAGAAACTGAGACTCCTTATAAACACAATAGGTTACAATTTGGTTTCAATTCTTTTTTTTTTTTTTTGTATGTGTACTGTCAAATCGGATCTGACTGGTACAGGAGGAGATTGTCCCTCCTTCTTCAAAGCATCTGGTGGATTTGAACCGCACACCTCTGGAATTGTAGTGCAGTTTCTTGCCACTAGGCCACCAGAGCCTGCCAATTTGGTTTCAATTCTCATGACAATTTTTCAATAATTAATATTTTATTACGTATGTATATAATAGACTATTTGGAGAATTGAGAAAAGGAAAAATAATAAATAACCACATGATCTTAACACACCCTGCTTGAAGTCTATTTAAATAGTAATGATGTTTTTAGAAAATTTGACTCTTCACTTATTCCTATAATTACCACCTTGTTTTTGCACTGAAAATGGTTTTTAAGCTAATGGTCCCTTTTTAAGACACTACTACCAATTCATGAACACAAGGCACTGTTGACTGCTCAGTCCAGGCCTATTAGAAAGTGGTCACACATTCCGTTTCATTTAGAGTTAGGTCAGCTTATTTTAGACAGTTCTGCTGTTCACTAGGTCAAAGAAGGCCTCTATGAGGAGGATATTTAGACTGGCTGACCTTTGGTAACAATAACTGTACTTAACCAAATACAGCTTTTTCCAGATCTGGCTTTTCATGACTTGCTTGCCAATTATAAAAGTTCAGATTATGTCTGTCTTCTGTTTAAGGAAGATGTCAGTTAGCAACAGAATATATATATGTATATACTTCACAATTACTTGCTATGTATGCATCAGAGAACTGGGCAATGACTAAAGATGACACAAGAAGAGTTAACACCGTTGAGTTGTAGTGCTGGAGAAGAATCTTGAACATACCATGGACCACCAAGAAAACAAATAAGTCTGTTTATTAAATAGAGGGTGAAACCTAGTTTCTCCTTGGAGGTTAGGAATTTGATGCTCCATCTCATATACTTTGGGCACATGGCCAGGAGAGACTGATCCTTGGAAAAGGACCTCATGCTCAGATGGGGGGAAGGACTGTATAGGAGAGGAAGACCCTGGATGATATGGATTGATATAGTAACTGAGGCAATGGGGGTACTTTTGTCAGAATTAGTGAGACTGGCTCAGGAGAGGGAAGCTTCAGAGGTGTTGTACATAGGGTTATGAGCCGTAGGTGACTCAACGGCAAATAACAACAACATGTGTATATGTGTGTGTATTTATGTGTGTGTGTGTGTGTGTGTGTATTGGAAACAGGAATGGCATCCACTTCCTAAACAACATGTTTCTGGAAACTATGAACTTTGAGAAACTATGATAGTTATAGAAAGGCTTCATAGGGTCTTTTGTTCATAGGGTTGCTATGAGTTGTGCTCGACTTGAAGGCAATCAACAACAACATATATGTATGTATATATATTAGAATGGTCAATTAAGAAACTGTAAAGAAACATTGACTACTTGGCTGCTGCACCCGAGAAGGAAGATATACAAGTTTGCTTCCAATCTTGGGAGCCCTCTAAGGCATTTTATTCTGGCTTATAGGGTCACCATGAGTCAGACTCAATTCAATAGCAATGGATTTTTTTTTACTAGGGGGTTAGCGAGGACATCAATTATCTGTAGAAAGTATATGTTTATAATATAAACATAGATGTCACCTGGTGGAATAAACATGAATAAAACTGATTATATTTGTGTAAAAGATCAACATCAGCAGTCAGAACAAGAACAAGAGTTGACTGTGGAACAGACTATCAATTGATTTTGGGTGCTGTCAAGTTGAGTATGACCTATAGCAAGTCTATGAACGACAGATCTAAACCCTGTACTATCTTGTGTCAGCCTCATCATCTCTGCCATACTAGAGCCCATTGCAGCAGTCACTGTGTGAATCCACCTGGTTGAAGGTCTTCTTCTCTTTTGCTGACCCTCCTCCACCTTTCCAAGTGTGATGTCCCTCTCCAAGGAAAAGCCTTTTCTAGCAATGTGCTCAAAGTATGTGGCACAAAGCTTTATCATCTTTGCCTCTAAGGAGCATTCTGGCTGAACTTTCTTTAAGACTTATTTAACCAATTAACCATCCATTAATTAAGTAATCAAATGGAAATACAAATTGAATCAGAAGAAAATGAAACACATTTATGAGAGCCAAAGTACAACCTTAAGCTTATTTTATCTGAATTTTTAAAAAAATCTCAAGAATAGATTTGATGTAAAGGAGCTCTGGGTGGCCTAGTGGCAAGAAGCTGCGCTGTAATACGGAAGGTGCAGGTTCAAATTCACCAGATGCTTTGCTGGAGAAGGAGAGGCAATCTCCTCCTGTGTCTGTCAGATCCAATTTGCACAAGAAAAAAAAAAGATTTTATGTATTGAAAACTAATGATGGAAGATCAGACACATTGTGGAAGTACATCATAATTGAAGAAAGCAAAAGGTGAAATATTATGGAGAAGAAAGAAATGACCAAAATGGATGTCAGAAGAGACTCTGAAACTTGTTCTGTAATACTAGAGAAGCTGAAGCTAAAGGAAAAAAATAATGCAATAAAAGAGCTTAACACATTTCAAAGGGCAGGTCAAGAAGAAAAAGCTACAGATCATCTACTGGAGAAGGAGAGACAATCTGCTCCTGTTCCAGTCAGATCCGATTTGATGGTACACACACACACACACACACACACACACAAAATAATAAAAATAAAGGAAACAAAGCTAAATATAACAAAATATTCAAAGACTCAGAGTTAGAAAACCAAATTAGAAGGAATTTCTCAGAATTTTCCAAGCTATAAGAATCAAAGAACAAATTTGAGCCTCAAGTTGCAATATAGAAGGATTTTATGGGGAAAATATTGAAAGATATAGGAAGCAGCAAAAGAAGATGGAAAGAAAAGACAGAACCATTATATTTTTTAAATGCCCAAACGGTTGACACTGGACCATTTCAGGAACATATGATCAAGAACCAGTGGTACTGAAAGAAAGAAGTCCAGCTGCGCTGAAGGCATTTGAAAAAAAAAAAAAAATAAGGCTCCAGGAATTGACAGGGTATAAGTTGAAATGTCTCAGCAAACAGATGCAGCCCTGGATGTGCTCACTTGTTTCTGCTAAGATATTTAAAAGTCAACTACCTGATCCACGGACTGGAAAAAATCCAAATTTATGCCCTTTACAAAATGACATAATCCAATAGAATGTGGGAATTATAAAATATAATTAATATCACATTCAAGTAAAATCTCATTGAAGCTTAAAGAAATGCCAGAAATTTAAGCTGGATTCAGAAGAGGTTGTAGAACAAGAGACAGAATTTTCGACATCAGAGGAATCCTGGCTGAAACCAGAGAAAACCAGAAATACGCATATGTGTATTTTGTTGACTATACAAATGCATAGTACTGTATGGATCATAACAAATTATGGATAATATTTAAAGAAAAGTTATTCCAGAACACTTAATTGTGCTCATGTACAACCTGTACGTGAATAAAAAAGCAGTCATTACAACAGAAAATGGCATGGTTTAAAATTAGAAAAAATGTGAGTCAGGGTTAACTCTGGTGCCTTAGTGGGTGAGGAGTTGTGCTGCCAACCCACAGGCAAATGAGATTTGAATCTACCAGGTGCTCCACGGGATTGTACTTTGTGAGACGAAGCTTGGGAAGCTTGCGAAAAGGAACCATCTCCTCCCATGCAATTTACAACTCTGAAAACCTGCTGAAGGGTCAGCTATGTGTCGGTTCCATCTCGACAGCAATGAGTTGGTATTTTTTTTTTCTTTTTGTGACTATTTCTCTCCTCATCCTTTTATTTTCATTTTGTATTGGTTTGCATATAAAAATGGTATACATTACAACCAGAGACAAGAGCATCAGAGGATGTTGGTGGCAATGGGTACAACTCTAGAATTGCTTTCCCATTCAACAATTTGCATTTTGTGTGAGTGTTTGTAATCCCCACAAGGACACCATTTCCTTATCTCCTGTATCTTCTTGGCTTTAAGCTTTATTCTTGGGGCAAATGAGGCCCTTTTTAATGGTAAATGGTTGATTGTCTCAAGGAGAGTTGCTGCTCACTCAGCCTAGAGAACTGTCTACCTGTCTTTGAGCTTAAAATTAGATTTAGTGGGTCACAAATACTTGGTTATATCTGACCTGCCTTTCTGGGAGGTTTTTCGTTTTTAGGATCATGTTTTTTTGGTGGTGATTTTTTGTTTGGTTTTTTTTTTTAATTGGGAAATTTAGAATCATGGGGAAACTGGTTTCAGCAGACCCCATGGGCAATGGGAATAAGTCTTAGTGGGCTCTGGATTCTCTGGGAGGTTCTTATGGGAGAAAAGGGGTCATTTTCCCCTTGACAAAGTGAGCCTCTGACCATTGTTAAACTTTAAATTTTCTTTTTTAAAATAAAACTGTATCTGGAAAAAGATGAAAAAAACTGTATACATAGTGTATCGTTTATGTACATTATATTTCACATAGTCCTACATTCACATTGTGTTTCAAATGATCATTCATGTACATTGTGTTTTATAAAATTAATCGCCATTGATCTATGTCTATTATTTCCTGTCTTTTAAGGTCCCCACAGAATCTTTCTTAATTCCTTCCCAAACTCTGTTATCCTAGTGCTTTCCACCTATCCTCCGCATCTGCCTCCCTTCCACCTTCTTCTTTCCCCTTTGGGCTTTTATACACACTCTCCTAGTTATCCTTCTATTTTACAAAAATCATCTTATGCAGTACTTGCCCTTAGGAGACTAAGTTAGTTCAGTCAGTATAATGCTCTCTATCCCATGTTATATAGTATTTTTAAAAAATTGTTGCTCCTTAATGTTGTATAGTATTCAACTGTGTGAATGTACCACAATTTCTCAATGCGTGCTTTTGTTGATGGGCATCTGTGCTGTTTCCATTTTCTTGCTATTGTGAATAATGCTACTATGAACATAGGTATACAAATCTCTCAGTTCTAATTTCCTTGAGGTATATTCCTAACAGTGAAATAGCTGGGTCATATGAGATTTCCATGTTCAGCTCTTTGAGGAAATGTCAAACTGTTTTCCAGAGTGGTTGTACCATTTTATAATCCTACTACTAATGCATGGCAGCTCCAATCTCTCCACATCCTCTCCAATATTTATTACTTGCTGTCCTGTTAAATGTTGCCACCGCTACAGAGGTGAGATAGTAGCTCATTGTGATTTTGATTTGAATCTGTTACTGCCAGTGTTTTTGAGCATTTCTTCATGTGTTTGTCGGCCTTCTGAATATCTTCTTCTGTCTTTCCCTGTCTCTTGCCTGTTTTGTGTTTGGGCTCTCAGCCTTGTCTTTGTGGGGGCCCTCTAGGATTCTGTAAACTTTAGTTATGAGACCCTTGCCTTAGATGTCATTGTCAAGTGGTTTTCCCAGGATGTAGGTTTTCTTTTCTCCCTACTGGAAAAAGTTTTTCAAGCACACAAAGACTTAATTTTTAGAAGGTCCTATTTGTAGATTTTGTCCTCTTCTGGTTGTGCAAGCAATGAGTTTTGATTCAACTCCTATTGTGAGAAAATAATCTGAGAATTTAGATTGTAAGAATGTGACATCAGGATTGGGAGAAGACTCAACAATATGAGTTAAGCAGATGACATATCTGTACTTGCTGAAAAGAAATACCTTGAAGCACTTACTGAAGATGAGAGATTATAGCCCCCATATGGATTACATCTCAGAATCAAGAAAATGGAAATATCTTTACCCCTGGACCAATAGGCAACATCATGATAAATGGAGAAAAGATTAAAGCTGTCAAGGATTTCACTTTACTTGGATCCAAAATCAATACTCATGGAAGCAATAGTTGAGAAGTCAAAAGACATATACTGCATTGGGCAAATTTGCTGTTGAGGACTTCTTTAAATGATAAGAAGTAAAGATGTCAGTTTAAAGATGAAGGAGAAAGGGTTTTTTTTAATTTAATTGCTTAATATTGTGTGTGTGTGTGTGTGTGTGTGTGTGTGTGTGTGTGTGTGTATGTGTGTACTATCGAGCCAAATCCGATTGGTACAGGAAGAGATTGTCCCTCTTTCTCCAGCAGAGAATCTGGTGGATTCAAACCATGCACCTTTGGGATTGTAGTGCAGCTTCTTGCCACTAGGCCACCAGAGCTCCCTGAGAAAATTTTAATACATGTGAAAATTGGACAGTTTATAAAGAATTAAGAAGAACTGATGCCTTTGAATTATGGTGTTGGTGAATAATACTTTTTTCCATGGATTACTGAAAGAATACACACATTTGTATTGGAAGAGATACAGTCAGAGTGCTTCTTAGCACCAATAATTTTGAGACTTGATCCTGCATACTCTTGACACATTGTCTGGAGAGTCCAGTCACCGCCATTATGTTTGGCATCTAACAAAATACACATCAGAACCCAGGTAGATTTGTAGAATGTCTAACCTCATAGCCTGGCTTAAAATTGTCTAGAGTTCAGGATGTATTATCATATCCAAGGCATGACATATATCGTTGTTAGATATTGTTGAGATGGCTTCCCTATAGCAACTATAACTACGATGGAATGAAGCACCATCCAATCCTCACAATCTCTGAGGTGCTTAACTTCAGTGTTGCAGTCACTATCTCTTTAAGGGTTTTCTTCTCCTTCACGGACTCTGGACTTTTCCAAGCATGATGTCCAGGGATAGATTCCTTCTGATAATATGCTCAGTATGAGAGATGGAGTCTCTGTATCCTTGCCTCTGAGGCACATTCTGCTTAGACTTCTCCTAAGATAGATTTGTTTGTTCTTTTGACAGTCCATTGTAGATTCAATTTTCTTTACCAACATGACAATTCAAAGTATCAATTCTCCTTTGGTCTTCCTTTTTCATTGCTTATTTTCAGCATGTGTATGTAGCTGCCACTGCATGCCATCAAGATGTAAACCAACTCATAGCCGTCCCTCAAGCAGGTTTTCAGAGTCTGTAAATTGCACAGGGGGAAATTTCCCATCTTCTTCCCCCAGAGCAGCTGGTGAATTCTGTGTTCCATTGTGTTACCAATGCAACTCCTTATCACTAGGCCACCAGAGCTCCAAACATGTATGTTGGTGTTATGTGCCATCGAGTCTCCTGTGACTCATAGCGATCCTATGTACAACAGCCCTAAACCCTGCTCTGTCCTGTGCCAATCTGTCTCTGACAGCCCCACCCCAATTACCCCAGTCACTGAATCAATCGACCTCATAGAGGGTCTTCCACTCCTTCCCTGTTCCTCCACTCTCCCAAGCATGATGTCCCTCTCCAAGTACTGGTCCCTCTTTTCAACATGTCCAAAATATGTCAGACAATGACCCAGAATCCTTGCCTCCAAGGAGCCACCCAGTTTAACCCTCTCCAGGGTGAACCTGTTTGTTTTCTTAGCAGTCCATGGTACATTCAATACTCTTCTCCAGCACCACAGCTCAAAGGCATCAATTCTCCTTCTATCCTCCCTAGTCATTGTCCAACTCTCTGATGCATAACAAGTGATTGCAAAGACCATGGCCTGTATCAGGTGCACTTTAGTCTCCAGAGTGACACCATTGCACTTCAGCACTTTGGAGAGGTGGCTAACAGCAGACTTTCCCATCACAATATGTCTTTTAATTTCCTGGCTGCTGGTGCCAAGAGTGTTGACTGTGGAGCCAAGCAAATTAAAGCTGTGAACAATCTCAGTCTCTTCACCATCCATCCTGATGCTGCCAATTGGTCCTGTGGTGAGAATCTTTGTCTTCTTGATATTGAGCCTCAATCCATATTGAAGGTTGTAGTCCTTGACCTTTGCAGGAAGTACTTCAGGTCCTTCTCAGTTTCAGCAAGCAGGGTTGTGTCATCTGCATAACACAGATTGTTGATGGATCTTCCACCATGTATATGTGGTGATTAAAAATATTGTAGCTGGGGCTAGGTGCACTTTAGTCCTTAACGTGACAGCCTTATTCTTTGGCATTTTTAACTAGTTCTTCGTACTAGATTTGCCAAGTGCAGTAAGTAATTTTGTTTTTTGGCTGCATCTTCCAAAGACATAGATTGTGGATCCAAGTACAAGGAAATCCTTGACAACTTTAGTATTTTCTCTGTTTATCATAATGTTGCTTATTGATCCACTTGCGAAGATTGAAATATTTACTAATGAAGCTTAAAGATTATATACTTTGGTATGGGTTAAATGTCGACATAGACACTCGACCTTGATACATAAAGTGTTAGAGATAGGAGGGATCTTAGTGGTAGTTGATGGTGCCAGAATGATATGACCAGTTAGATATGACCACATACACTATCAGAGCATTAAATCTAAAATGTATAAAGAATATTAAAAAAAGAATATGCATAAGTTAGGAGAAAAACTATAAATAATCTATTAGAAAAATGGTCAAGAATTTGAACAGGTAATGCACAAGAAAAACTATCTAAATTTACTGAATATGAAAAAAATGTCTACTTTGATTAGGAACATATAAGTTAAAACAACAGTCAGATACTATTTCACATTCATCTGATTGGCCAAAAGAAAAATACCTGACAGTAGCAAATGTGGTTATCAATGTAGAAAAATGAGAACTCTCATACACATCTAATAAAGTATAAATACAATGTCCGTTTTTTAAAACAATTTGGCAACACACTGTAAAGTTGAAAATGTTCTTATTCTGAGACTTTACAAGCTACTTCTGTGTTACACTTCAAGCCGCCTTTCTCAAGTAAGGTTCCTCATTTAACCACAGAACATGGAAAATAAGTTGAGTAATATTTCTCAACTTTTCTAAGAATGATTCTTAAAAACTATCATTTTAGGTGCATAGGAAAAAAGTCAGTTCATTACATACTAATGGTTGCTTAGGAGAGTAGTGTTTGTCTTATTAAATCTAGTTAAGAAGACTGCCAGGTAATCTCTTACATATGTTTATACTACTACTGCATTTGTAACAATAAACAATTGGAAACTATTTGGCCATTGGTAGGGTAATGGATCGAAAAATTACAAGATATTTACAATGTGGACTTCTACAAAGAAATTAAAATAAAATGGACCAGATCTGTAGAATTCTATAGAGATCAATCACAAAAAACCAAAATATCCATTTTGGAATTCTACACAGAAATTAAAATAAATGGACCAGATCTGTAGAATTCTACATAAATAAATCACAAAACAAAAAAAAAAATCCATTGAAAATACTGCAAAAAATTACAAATGTATGTTACCACTAAAAATTTATAAAAATACCTAACTTAACACTAGTACATTATTTGTGAATGTTTGTATTTATAGTAAAGCATATAAAAATAGGATCTGATATGCATTTACAGCTACATTTACATGCTACATTTATAGCCTCTGAAAACCCACTGGAAGGTCATCTATGGATCTATTCTGCCTCAAGGGCACACAACAACAACAACACCTTGTGATAGCTAGTATTGTGTGTCATGATCCTCAGTGTAATGTAACTAACTGTGTTGTAATTCTAAGCTCTATGATGTTAGTGAAACAGGATTAGAGATAGTTCTGTAAAGATAACATCAGCCTGATCTGGTGAAGGGGAAGTCTCCTCAAGAGTGTGGCCTGCATTGAATATACGTATGGACTCTGGTAAAGCTTAAGTTTTTTGCCCAATCCAGCATCTGACTTGTGATCTCCAGTCTTGCCCCTGCAGAGTCTTTGGTCCTTAAGACCTGATCTTGGGTCCATCTGTCTCTGAGGCCTGTAGTATGCAATGATTCTGGGACCCTACTGCAGTTTTTGGATTCTTGGACTCTGCTGGCCAATGACCTTGAAGTCTGCTCTGTAGTCCACACAGTCCATGACAGACCTTCACATACAGATATTGCTTTTGCTTCTTTGGAGAACCTAGCCTAAGGCATACTGTTGTTTGCTGAAATTTGATTCCATAGGGTGGATTCAAGTTCTAGGCTTGATGGGTATTTAAGGACCACAGTCTCAAGGATTGCACTAGTCTCTATCAGACTAGTGAATCTGAACTTTTTTATTCTTTCAAATATTTTCTTTATGTGTTTACTCTCTGTCTAGGACTTTCTTTTGAAATCATGATTAGAGTGGTTTGTAGCAGAAACCAGGCACCATCTAGTTTTTCTGATCTCAGGGGAGTAGAGGCTATAGTTCACAAGGCCCATTAGTGTTTTGTACTAATTGTTTTCTTAAACCTCTAGCTTTCTTCATTCTTCTTTTTTCTGGACAAGAGATTAATAGATGCATCTCAGAAGGTTGTTTCCAAACTTTTTAAATCCTATTCACTACTCATCAAGTTGTTGTTGTTGTTAAGTGCTGTCGAGTCATAGGCGACTCATAACGACCCTATGAATGAAAGTCCTCGACACTTGCATGTGTGACTTCCATCCTTTCTCCAGGTTCATAGGGTTTCTGGAGGCAAGCTATTATGGAAGTGGAAGCCACTCCTGGTTCCAAGCTTGTTTCAACCGGGGAACGCCACCAAACACTGTCTATCATGGGTAACCGTTATCGCATTTGACACATCAGGGTCACAGCGTTCAGCATCACAGCGACCACAAGTTACATCTGTATGGCAAGTGGATGCACCAGGGCTATACAACCTAGAAGAATGTTTGACCAACAACAATTTAAAACAGCCCTTTGGGCCACGAATTAGAGTCACCCACCTTTGGTTTAGTAGCATCACTTTTGGTCCACTAGGCCAACTGGTCTCTCTCTGTGCTGTTAAGTGCCGTCAAGTCATAGGCAACTCATAGTGACCCTATGAATGAAAGTTCTTGACACTAGCATGCATGACTTTTAGCCTTTATCCAGGTTCAAAAATATTGTTTTTGCAGACTGCTGTTGTTAAGTTCCATCAAATCAAGTATAACTCATATCGACCCTATTAACAACAGATCTGAACTTTGTCCTGCATCATCCTTATCATCCTAACACACTCAAGCCCATTGCCACAGATATTGTATCAATCCATCTTGTTGAGGGTCTTTCTTCTCTTATGCTGACCATCTTTTCAAACATGATGTCCTTCTTCACGGGCTTACTCTTCCTAACAACATGGCCCAAAGCATGTGAGACAGTCTTACCATCTTTGCCTCTGAAGAGCACCCTCGTTTTATCTTCTCCAAGATTGATCTTTGCAGTCCATGGGATATTTGATACTTTTCTCCAGCACCACAACTCACGGCCATTGATTCTTTTGTCATCCTTAGTCATTGTCCAACTTTCAGATGCAGAGCAAGCAATTAAGAAGACCATATCTTGGATCAGGCACACTTTAGTCTTTAATGATATCATTGCTCTTCAGGACTTTGGAGTGCTTCCTGAAAACAGACTTGCCCAAAGCTTTATGGCTCCAGATCTCCTGAGTTCTGGTACCATGGGTGTCACATGTGGATCCAAGCAAGAAGAAATCTATGAAAATGTCAATCTTTTATACAATTATCATGATGTGGACTATCAGACCAGTGGCAAGTATTTTTTTAAATATTTTTTTCTTGATGTTGAGATGTAATCCATATTGAAGTATGCAGTCCTTGATCTTCTGCATCAAGCACCTGAAGTCCTCTTTGCTTTCAGCAAGCAAGGCTGTGTCACCTGCATATGACAGGTTTTTGATAAGTTTTCCTCCAATCCTGGTGCCACATTCTTCTTCAAAAAGTCTAGATTTCTCTAATTATTTGCTCAGTTTACAGATTGAATTGTTATGGAGAAATGATACAGCCCTGACACATACCTTTCCTAATTTTAAACATGCAGTGTTCCCTTGCTCTGTTTGGAAATCCACATATAAGTTTCATATAAACATAAGTAAGTGCTCTGAAATTCCCATTCTTCTCAATGTTAGCCATAGTTTGTTATGATCTACAAAGTCAAAGGCCTTTGCATAGTCTATAAAACACAAACAGATATTTTGGTATTCTCTGCTTTCAACCAAGATCCATCTGAAATCAGCAGTGGTATCCCAGGTGTCCCACAGCCTCTTCTAAATCTAGCCTGAACTTTTTTTATTTTCTTGGGATTTTAATGAAAATTTACAAAAAAATTGGATTTTCATTCATTCATTGTTGTACATCTTCCTCCCTACCCCCACCTAGTTCACTTTAAAAAAAAAAATCATTCATTGTTGCTTAATTTCCTCATTCCACACACCTGCCACCAGTCCACTTTGCTATACACATTTTATTCTGGACAGTTGTCATAAAAATAATGCCTAATCATATATTCTTTTTAAATAGTTCTTTCCTTCATCTGTTCCAGTGCACTGTTCACTGTTCTAGCCATTTTGGATAACCATCAGCAACATTTTGTTTGCATGGAATATTAATGATAATTTCCATATTCTGTTGGATTACTCTTCTTGAGAATGGGAACAAACATGGATCTTCTCTAGTCAATTGACAAGGCAGCTCTCTTCCAAATTTCCTGGCATGGACTGGTGAGTATGTCCAGGGCTGTACCTGTTACTTAAAACATGTCAATTGGTAACCTTTCAATTCCTGGGCCTTACTTTTGTTTTTGCCAATGCCTTCAATGTACTTGAACTTCTTCCCTCTTCACCATTGACTCTTTTTCATATGCTACTTCCTGAAATTTTTCAGTGTTGACCAATTCTTTCTGGTACAGCGAACTTCTGTATTTATTCCCTCCATCTTCTTTTGATGCTTCCTGATCATACAACATTTTTCCCCATTACATCTCTCAGTAATGCAACTCAAGCTTGAAATTTATTTTTCAGTTTGAGAAATGCAGAGTGAGGATTTCCCTTTTTTTTTTTTAGGATTTCCCTTTTTATTCTCCAACTCCAGCTCTTTGCACATTTCATAACGCTTTGCTTTGTCTTCTTGAGCTGCCTTTTGAAATATTCTGTTCGTCTCTTTTACTTTCAGCATCTCTTTCCTTTGTTTTGGCTTCTCAATGCTCTAGTGCAATTTTCAGTCTTTTCTGACATCCATTTTTGCTTTTTTCTTTCTCCTTTGTCTTTGTAATAACCTTTTATTCTCTTCATAGATGATATCTTTGATGTTATTATGCCAATTAAAGTTGATGTCCATCAAGACTATGGCCCTAAGTCCATGGCTTAAGCAGAATTTTCTGAAGAAGCAAAACAAGTGATTGCTTAAACACGAGTAAGGCATGGGGTTAGGCATTTTTTCCTGCTGTATATAGAGTCTTTATGCGTTAGAGCTAACTCAATGTCACGTAACAATATACTTATTATTTGATATTACTATTATTGCATAGTTGTGTATGCAAAACTATTCTATTGCACACTACAGTGTCTTCTTTGTCTTGGTCATTTCATGTGCCCTTCCCTTTATAGTATATTTTCTATCCTACACTCAAATTAATGTGTGGCTCTACAACCAGGAGAGGATGGAGTGGATAAATGGGACCTTCTGGGAGTCGGGTCCCTGTGCACATTCAGAAACTTCTCCAATGGGATGGGAGGGGAAGCCACAGACTGGGAAAGGGTATTAGGTGGTGACATGTCGGATAGGGACTTATATCTACAATTTATAAAACGCTTGAGCACCACAACAAGATGGGGGTGAATAATCCGGTCAAAGGAAGGGTGCAGGATGTGAGCAGACATTTCACCAGGAAAGACATTCAGGTGGCCAGCGAGCACATGAAGAGATGTTTGGAATTCCTAGCTCAAAGAGAGATGTAAATCGAGACAACTATGAGATGTCATCTCACCCCAGTAAGACTAGCAAATTTGGCAGAACAGCCAGCAACGGGTGCTGGCGAGGTTCTGGGGAGACTGGAGCCCTCGTTCACTGTTGGTGGAAGTGTGGAATGGTGCAACCACTGTGGAAGGCGGTCTAGTGCTTTCTCAAAAAGTTGCAAACAGAGATGCCCTTTGGCCCAGCGATTCCACTACTGGGAATTTATCCTAAGAGACCATAACTGACATCCAGGCAGAACTGTGCACACCCTTGTTTGTCGCGGCTTTGTTCACAATGGCAAGGGGTTGGAAACAACCTAGGTGCCCATCAACAAATGAATGGATAGAGAGGCTGTGGTATGTTCACACAATGGAATGCTACACTGCATTGAAAAACAAGGAACTCATGCAATATTATTCAAAATGGGTGACCCTCGAGGACATTGTGCTGAGTGAAATATCTCAGTCATAAAAGGACGGAGGCTGCACAGTGCCACTGCTGTGGAATGGGACTGACATCAGGGTTGGGTTAAGAATGAGAGAAACTGTATGAATTATGTATGCTGCGTTGAAGCGGATGAGGGAGAGAACAGTTTGAAAGCAATATATTATAGGGCATTATGATTATCATAAGAGTCCGGAATGAAGGTTGCAGAGTGGAGTATACTCAGGGTGGGGGTTGTGGGGGTGCGGGGTGATTGAATACCAGTGAAGGAATTTTTCTTTTGCTTTTCGGGGGGAGGAGCGAACTGGAGGTGGGGGCGTGGGCAGGGAGAAAGGTGCAGCAATGAAGAATGGAGATCCAAGGTCTCTGTAGATGTTCATTGAAATTAATAATAATAAAAAAGGCAAAATCTTAAAAAAATTAATGTGTGTCTACTCTCTAGTTAATATTTTAGCCTCAACATTTATTCATTTTGAGTGGAGTGTTATATTGTCCTCATTATTTTTTTGCTACTTAAAAAAATTATTTTAATATAACTCATTTAAAGCAAAATTTAAAATATTATCATTTTAACATGTAATTAATATAAAACAGTGCTACTGAATTATTTTAGCTTTAAAAAAGGCATTAAAAATTATTTTTCAGAGTAGACATTTGATACACTGGGTATGGAAGTAAGGTACATGTATTTTGGAAAAACTCCCTAGACTTGATAGGCTTCTCTAACCAATCCCTGATCTAAAAGACAACATCTTTCTTTTATGGGAGAGTAAACAAAAGTCAAATGATACTAAATATTATGTTGTTTGGCAAAGAACAAAGTAATGCTACAGCCACTATTCCTGGTTGGTTTGATTCTAATCTAAGCTTGTTATGGGAAATATTCCTATGAAGATTTTCTACACTTGCTGTTAAACTACTGAATAGGTCATTGTGCATTATGTTACACAATAAGCCTACACCAAAATGAGTATCAAACAAAACAAGTTCATCACTGCCAAATTCATTCTGACTCAGAGCTACCCTGTAGTATAGAGTAGAACTGGGTTTCCAAGGCTATAACCTTTACGGAAACTACTGTTACAGTTTTCTCCTGCAGAGTAGCTGGTGGGCTCAAGCCACTGACCTTTTGGTTAGCAGTCAAGCACTTTACTACACTGCCAGGGTTCCTATTTTGCAAATAGAGTCACCATGATTTGGAGGCCTGTTGATGGTATCTAACAACAGCTTGTTGTCAAGTACAACTTATTGCAACCTTAGGAACAACAGATGTGAACACTGTTCTATCATGTGCTGTCCTCACAATCTCTGACACACTTGAGCTTGTTGCCGCAGTTACTCTGTCAATCCACCTACTTGAGGGACTTCCCCTCCTTCACTGTCCCTCCATCTTTCCAAGTATGATATCCTTCTCCAAGGAATAGTTTCTCCTTCCAGGATCCTTCCAGGATCACTTTGTACCCTCTCCAAGATGTATCTGTTCTTTTGGCCATTCATGGGATGTTCATTCAGTATTTTCCTCCAACAGCACAGTACAGAAGAATCAACTCTTCTGTCATCCTTATTCATAGTCCAGCTCTTAGCAAGTAGGTATACCTTAAAAAAAATCTGTGAAATGATTTGGAAAATGATGTATACTCTTTTACTTTTCTGGAGAATCATAATGCTTGTTTACATATTTTTTAAAAAACCAAACAAACCTTTTTTCCTTGTTGTGTACCTTCGAAAAGGGTCTGACTGGCATAGGAGGAGGTTGTCCCTCAGCAGAGCACCTGTTGGACTTGAACCACGTGCCTTTGAGATTGCAGCACAGCTTCTTGACACTAGACCCCAAGAGCTCCAAAACTTTTAACTTTGGTTAATTATGTAGCCACAAATTCATTTGAGCATGGAATACTGTTAGCTTACTTCTATAAACACCTTCAGTGCCAGCAAGCAAAGTGCTACATTAAAGCACTATCCTGATATCTACACCAGGAGTCCTGGCCTTCTTCTGTATGTAATTCTAGCAAATATTGTTGAGTTTTGGGTCAGACCCCTGTTGGGGTCTTGATTTGCCATTTGAAAAATGAAAAGAATGACTCTTGTCCACACTTAGCAAGGATAAGTAAAGAAATGTCCATGAGGGAGTGAAATAACTTGGAAACTAGGTTCTATGGAAACAATGTCATTATCCCAACCACATAAGCATGAAGAGATAACAAGTCATTAGCTATTTCAAATGTGGACCTAGCAGATGCTCCACACTTTTTTTCTATGCTGGTCCCTGGAGGGATTTATATAAATTCTATACACTTGAGTAAGCAAATCCATCTCATATTGGTGCCTATTTCAAACATAGACTGAAAGAAGAAGAAAGGAAATAAGGAGGAATAGACAAAATGAAGGAGTGGATGATATAGTAAACAGGAAAAGTTAATACTTATTTAACAATTACTATGTGCTAGCGTTGGATTAAGTCATTGAGATATGCCGAGTTAAATATATCTATTGAATCTTCACAAAAATCTTCTGGTAAACCGTATAAAATAAGACAAAACTGAAGTTTAAAGAAATAAAGTGGCTTGTCCAGGTAATACAAATATGGCAGAGGCATGCCTGAACCAGGCCTATCTGATTGGTTCACATCATTTTCATTTTTCCTAAAGTGGTGGTTTAATACTAAATAGTAAATAAATGTTTTTATTTTATTGCTTTTGTATTTTAAAGTACATCAGAGGAAAAGAATATGACTAGTAAACCTTAGTTTTGTTTGTGAATATTTAAAAAGTAATAACACAGGTGGTACATAAAATGTTTAAAACCTCGGAGGTGATATTCTAATGATTGCAGTTGGGGATTTGCTGCAGTCTACCCTTTCACCTCCCAGTGAAGTAAAGGCAAAAAGCCAAAGGTCAATGGAATTTGCTCTGACATGATTTTGAGTTTATTTTAGTTTCCAACCAATTTCTAGGTTCTTTGGAAGTAAATGCATAAGAAAAAAAAATTAAGTTCCATGAATGCTGTGTTTACCTGGATGAAGGGGTGGAATAGATGGAAAAATCTATGATTGAGAGGTCTGACTCCTGGAAAATTCACATATTGACAAGTGTTTCAATCTACAGAAAAGGAAACATGCCTTTGCATCCTTGGCAACCCCCTCCCTGACCTTCCAGCTGTGTGCAATTACCTGGGTCATCTTTCAAGTCTGTGGAAAAGGGGAGTGTCTTTAGATTTCCTGGTTGCAAAAGAAGAAAAATTTTTAAAAGATGAGGAAACATGGGTAGTGGAAGTGATAGGATTTATTGGACACAAAGAATTTATTTAAATAAACACAAAGAGGTGGAGTCAGGAGTAGAATGGGAACTAAGATTGTTTTTCTTTAGGTTATGTCTCTGAGATACCTCATTCTCTCCTTACCAAGCCGGACCATCTGGGCCTTTGCCCTTGCTTCACAACACTTTCTCATTTAAGTTCTTCCACCCCCCTGCTCCCCATTTAAGTTCTTAAAAGATAAGTACAAGTATCTTTGTGCCTTAATTCTAAATTCTAGGTTCACCTGTACTTTAGGTGACTGTACTAAGGTCAGTTGTTCATTATTGTCCAATTCATTATAACCAGTGTAGGCCACAGTGTAAACAATTAGCAGGTCGTTCTGAAGTTCAGCATGTTCACAGTTTGATTTTACAGCTGGCATTGGATCCTGTGAGTTATAATAGGCAAGAATTCGGTCTATTTCTCTGAATATATGGTCCTAGTAAGCTCTCCTGCTCTTTCAGTTCAATGAGTTCTATTGCTGTTTGACATTTCAGATAAATAACTGGATTTTCTGTATCAATTTCAGTATCAGTTTCTTTCATTCCATCTGGCTCTTGTCTATGTGAGGCTTGACCATAATGGACACTCATAGGGTCATAAAGCTGAGGGGGAAAGTGCAAGAGATGGGTAATTAGTAATGGTGATTCATTGCATATTGGGATTACACTGGGCGCCAAGTGGGAACTGCTGATGTGATACGAGTGATTATAAAGGTGGTTGCTATTGTTGTTAGCTGCCATCAAGTCAATTCCAAATCCCTGTGGCCCTCTGTGTACAGAGTAGAACGCTCCATAGCATTTTTCAAGGCTTTGTTCTCTCAAAAGCAGATCACCACATCTTACTTCCAAGATGCCTCTCAATGGATTTGAAGTTCCAGCATTTTGGTTAGTAGCTCAGCATTTAGTCATTTACCTCACCCAGGGACTTGTTGATAGTGGAAATGGTGTTAAAAGAAATTAAGAAATGTAGTAGAAGAAATGTGGAACTAAGAACTCAAATGATCTGAATTGAAAAAATTGGCTGTGCTTCTTAACTAGCTTAGTGATTTCAGGCTAATCACTTAGTCAGGGTCATTATCTGTAAAAATGGGTTCTGTTCCTTTAAGAAAGAAACATCTATGGCCCTACACTCTTATGATCCAATCCAAGAAAGGGAAAGATGATCTTGGAGGTAGTGAGGTATTTAGAGCCAGATTAGAATTAGTAAGGTCTAGTTTCTCAGAGGAGATGAGTTTTAAAGAGAGATTTAAAAATTTTGAACATTGGTTTTGGTGGAAAGGAAAAGGCAAGTTTTGGAGTAGCAGAGAAGGTCTGAGGTAATGGTTTAAATATAAAGTAGTAATATGTGCTGGGAAAAGAGTGGAGTAAGAAAATAAGATCTTGGTAAACAGTTTTTGTTTTCTGGGGCTCAGGGTCCTTAATTATAAAATAATGGTACTGCTTCTTTCAGCTCTATACACAGGGAGGAAGAGGGCAGCCATGTCTTTCTAGCTGAAATGAATCTGAAGTGAATTGTAGGAAAAATTAAGGTGAGCTAAGTGAGAAGAAGAGTAGGGGAGGCTGGTGAGGTATCTTGAAACCTATGTTAAGAATTCCTTGATTTCAGTGGAGTGCAATTGGGGCGGGGTGGGGGGCAGGATAAGGGAGGGATTGTATACCAACGAAGAAGTTTATCTTTTGCTTTTCAAGGAGAGGAGCGAACTGGGGGGTGGAGGGGTAGTAGAGAAAAATATGCAACAATGAATGAATGAAAATCCAAAATCTCTGTAAATGTTCAATAAAATTAATAAAGAATTTTTTTTAATTCCCTTGATTTTGATAAAAGCATTTGCTTTTTACCAATAAACTCCCTTTGATATTTACCACTAGAAACTCAAGATTCCAACTCTCTCTTCTTTCTTATAAGTGTTGGATATTGCCAATGTTCAGGGGAAAGAAGGAGCCAATACTGAGACAAACCATTTTATACACCAGCAGCAATAACAAGTTGAGAAGCAAGAGATCATTTTTATAGTCATGGTCTTGTAACTCCCACCAAATGATTGGATATATCTATGCAAATAAAGTACTTGTGGCCCATCAAGGGGATTGGATAGCCTGCAATTAAGTTTCATGGAACCCTTGTACAAAGTAAGGTGAATGAAATCCTAAGAAAGGGATTGAACAGTTTGCCACCCCAGTAAGCTTAAAATTAGTCATCCCAAAGGCGGAAAAGGATAAACCTCGCTATTACCAAGAAGAACAGATGGGTGGCTCTGAGGTGGAGCTGACTTGAAGGCATCTAACAACAATAACAATAATAATAATACTGTATGATCTCATAGAAATGAAAAGAATAAGCAAATATATAGAGATAAATGTGTATTAGTAGATCCCAGGGATAGGAGGATGGAGAAGAAGAGGTGCTATTTGGGAAGCAGTGAGTTTCTATTGTGGTGACAAGAAACCTGCCACAGAATAAGGGTAATAGATGGATGACCAATTAATGTACTTGATATCACTAACTATACACCTCAAAAATGTTGACTTGGCAAATGTTACCCATAGGGTTTTCATTGGCTGATTTCAGAAGTAGATTATAAGACCTTTCTTCTGATAAATTAAAATCTCCAATCTTTGGGTGAGCAGCTGAGCATGGTAAGCAACATTTTATAATACTTAGGGACTCAATAAGGACAATGGAGAGGGATGGAACAGGTCCAAAGAACATTTTAGTTGAAGGGACTCATGAAATAGTCTAAGTTCTGTTTTGAAGGGCATTTGCGTATGGTTTTTACCCCCTGAGTAACTGCAGAGTACCAGCTTTTCTGAGTGGGGAGAGTAAGAATAAAATGATAACTATTTAATCTAAAGCCCCAAGCTGTATTCTAATGAAAGAAAACTGTTTCTTGGATGTTTTCCTCATCCTTCACATCTTAATCATGGAAGAATAAAGGAAGTTTGGGAACTAAAAGAATTCTAACATTTACTGAGGTCCTTTTGTGTACTAGGCAGTTTCTTACTCATTTTTCTTAATCTCCCCATTTTTACATACTAAGAAACTGGAGTGTTAGAGGATTTAAGTAACTTAAGATTGGTCCATTATAAAAGGCAGAGTGGAATTAGACTCCTATTCTTCAGTCTACCAAGCCCTGGATCTTTCCAGACCAAAGAAAAATGTCAGGTCAGCTGCAGGCTGTTTGCCACAAGGGGGACCAGAGGAGTCGGATGGCTTCGAGCAGTATTTTCAAGCTGTAGCAGCAGAATCACCTGGAGGACTATTAAAAACACAGATTGTAGGGGTGTCTCTCTCAAGGTTCCTAATTCTGTAGGTCTGGAATGAGGATCAGGCATTTCCCAGGTAACGTTGATGTTCCAAATCCAAGTAGTACCATGAGAACCACTGGCCTAGAGCTAATATATTTCCACAAAAGGAAGCCAAACCCAACCCACTGCCATCCAGTCATTTCCAATTCATAGTGACCCTCCACTGGTTTTTTTGAGCTGGGAAATCTTTACAAAATGAGATGGTATTTCTTCCAAGGAGCAGTATTCAAATTGCCTATCTTTTGATTAACATGTGTTAAGGTATATACTATACCATAAGACCTCTTTACTATTGGAGATTTGTTTGTTAATACATGTTCTAAAGATATCAGTGTAAGGGTACATGGCAATGTCATTTTTGTATTTGAAGGCTCCCACTGCCACCAATTTGGTTCTTCATCACAGTGGCCCACCTTTGAGTTTGAGGCTGGGAATCTGTCCTGTTTCGCTCACCTTCCTGTTTTGCTCACCTTCGTCAACTGTTGGAACCCTCCATATTACTACTGATGCAGGCTTCTCACTTTGAGTACTCAGGCCTAAGAGGAGGGACCGGGGCCTCACAGCTGCTGTTTATCTCGCTCCTGTTGTAACCAGAGAACAATGGATCCTGCTGATGGAGGGAGAAGAAAACTACTTCCATTGTTAGCAAAGCCCTGAAGAAGGCAGCTAAACTCAGGGCATCAGTTCCTGTTTCTCTCTTTTGGCTTTTCATTTTCTTGGGAAGCCTCCTTTCAAGGATGTATTGTTATTTGAAGGTCAAGAAGGAACTCTAGTATTCAGTGCAACATAGCACCATACACCCAGTAAGGACATGAATAAATGACCTTCAGCTAGTTGTCATGTGCCATCTACCTCCTTACATGCTTGGGTAGAGTTAGTTGTACAAAATCCTAGTCTTCAGCATAATCATACTGTTTGGAGTCATTGAGTTGGTTCTGACCCAGTGATCTCTTATGATTGAGTAGAAGTAGCCCGTAGAGTTTTCCTGGCTGTGATTTTTATAAAACTAAATTGCATTTTATTCTTCCTGTTGAGAACAGCAATTCAACAGTTTCTACACGTACTGTTGATGACATTTTTCAAGCTGTGCAATAATTTTCACTCTCCTTTTCTGATTTGTTCCTCACTTATTGACATAAATTTCACTGTCCCTTAAGGTTCCTATCTAAGTTTTCAAGTTGCTATTGTCAATTTAATCTACTATAGTTCTTAAAAGAACGTATGACCATCAGTGTTTGATTTTAAGAAAACTTCAGGGAGTATTTTTGGTTTAAGGATTAAAAATTAGTACAGGGCAAAAGTTTCAGGGTTTCACCAATCTCTTGAAGTATGGAATTGATGAGAATTTGAAATTCTACTCAGCATTTCTCCCCTTTGACTCACTATTTTTCTATAGAATCTTTGATTAAAATGTTCACTAACAGCTGGCACTATCCAGTTCTTCAGAGATCAAAGAGTTTTTAAAGGCCTATTTCATAATTAGATGGCCAATCCTTCTTATTCTGTCTTAATCTAGGAGCTTTGCTTTAGTAAAGCAACTGACAAACAAGTACTGTACACATAAAAGCAGATGATAAACAAACACATACATATACATCAAAGCTATAAAGAGCAACAAGCAACAAGCAAATCATTCCTACAATACAAGAAGCTGACAAGTAAGTATTGCACGCCTAAGAGCAAACTCTATGGATAAGCAAACATACAAATATTATGGCATAGGTCGGGACTCTCTATGAGGTGGGAGCAAGTGCAAAAACGCCCGAAGGCTGGGCTGAGTGGCAGCAGCTGAGCTCCCTCAATGAAGCAGGTACAGAGTTGAAAAGGCCCAGAGGCCAGGTTGGATGGTAGCAGCCTGGACTCCATATTCTGATACACAGATGCAGTCCTGATTGTGCTCATCAGGCTGTGCCAAGAAATCTAGAAGACAGCTACCTGACCAACTGACGGGGGGTGGGAACCCATTTTTATTTCATTACTTGAAAAAAAAAAGTGATCCAGCACAATGTAGAAATTATCAAACAATAAAAAACATGCCTCTGGAAACTATGAACTTTGATAAATGTCGATAGTTATTTAAAGGCTTCAGGCCTTTTGTTCATAGGGTTGCTATGAGTCGTGCTCAACTCGACTGCAGTCAACAACAATATCATTAATATCAACTTCTCCTTTGCAAATTTGAGTTGAACCTAAAAAAGGATTAATACAAACCCACAAGAACCAAAATTTGTCATTGATCTATCTTGTTTGAGTTTATAAACCATCTAAGAAACAGTTGGAGGCCTTGAACACTTATGAACAAAGACAAGACAAGCTGTGGGAGGATTTAAAGAATATCACCCATGAAGAACACAAAAGATGATTACAAAGAAAAAGGAGGAAGAATTGACTGAAATCTATATCAAATGAGGCTTTGAACATTGCACTAGAACACTGAGAAGCCAGAGTGAAGGAAAAAAAAAAATAAATCAGGAAATGAAGGTGATGGACAGAATATTTCAAAAGGCAGCCCATGAAGACAAAATAAAGTATTACAATGAAATGTGCAAAGAGCTGCAGTCAGAAAAACAAGAGAGGAACTCACTCCGCATTTCTTAAGCTGAAGATACTGAAGAACAAATTTAAGCCTCAAGTTGCAATATTTGGGCATGGTATGGGTAGAATATTGAATGATCCAAGAAGTATCAAAAGAATATGGAAGGAGTACACAGAGTCACAGTACTAAAAATAATTAGCTGACACAGAAGAATTTCAAGAAACAATATAATGATCAAGATGCAAAGGTGATGAAGGAGGAAATTTAAGCTGCTATGAAGGAATTGGTGAAAAACAAGGCCCTAGGAATTGATGGAATACAAATTGATATATTTCAGCAAACGGATGTTGCCTTGAACACACTCCCTGGGTTGTGCCAAGAAAGCTGGAGGACAAACATCTGGCCAGCTGACCGAAAGAGATCCTTATTTATATCCATTCCAAAAACAGATGATTCAACAGAGTGCAGAAATTATTGAACAGTAGTCGTCAGAACAGAGGCAGTCATCAGAAAAGAGCAAGGGAACACTGCATGGTTCAAAACTGGGAAGGGCGTACGCGAGGGATGTGTCCTGTCTCCATACCTTTTCAACCTATATGCAGAACAGATTATCGGGGAGGCTGGGCTCTATGAGGAGAAATGTGGGGTCAAGATTGGTGGA
>NW_006399846.1:10610999-10611997 GCF_000299155.1 Elephantulus edwardii | reverse complement strand
CACGCAAAAAGAATTTAAAAATTTTAAAAAAGAAATCAAAAGATGAATTAGGAAAATCTGCCATTAGGAAACTCTTCCAAGTGCTGAAGAGCAATAGTGTCAATCTAGAGACTAAGGTATGCCTGATCCAAGACATGGTATTTGTAATTATTTGCTATGCATCAAAGAGCTGAACAATGAATAAGGATGACAAAAGAAGAATGAATGCCTCTAAGTTATGGTGTTGGAGAAGAGTATTGAACATACCATGGACTGCCAAGGGAACAAACAAGTTTGTCCTGGAAAGAGTAAAACCAAATTGTTTCTTAGAGGCAAGGATTTAGAAGCTCCATCTGACATACTTTGGGCATGTTGCCATGAAGGACCAGTCTCTGGAGAAGGACATAATGCTTAGAAGGATAGAGGGACAGCACAAGAGAGAAAGACCTAGGAGGAGATGGATTGACACAGTAGCAGGGGAGATAGGCGTAAGTGTGTCAGAAATAGTGAGATTGGCTCAGGATATAACAGGGTTCAGAGCTATTGTACATAGGGTCAGTATGAGTCACAGGCAACTCAATGGGCACATAACAATCACTAATATTACATGCAAGCAAAATCTTGCTGAAGATTACTAAAAAACCCTACTAGTACATTGATAGAGAACTACCAGAAATTCAAGCTGGATGTAGATGAGGTCGTGGGACCAGGGATATTATTGCTGTCAGATGGATCATGACTGAAAGCAGAGAATACCAGAAAAATGTCTGTGCTTTATTGACTATGCAAAGGTATTTGACTATGTGAATCACAACAAATTATGGCTAACATTGAGAAGAATGAGAATATTTAATTGTGCTCATCCATGGTGATGAAAGAAGAAGTTCAGGCTGCTTTGAAGGAAATGGCAAAAAATAAGGCTCCAAGAATAGATGGTATACCAATTGACATATTTCAGCTAACAGATGCTGCCCTGGACGTGCTCACCAAGTTGTGCCAAGAAATCTGGAGAACAACCA
>NW_006399846.1:10594907-10606904 GCF_000299155.1 Elephantulus edwardii | reverse complement strand
ATGGTAACTGTAACAAAGGTCTCAAGTGCGTCAGAAATGGTGAGGAGGTACAAGAAAGGGGAAGGTTCATAAGGTTGCTATTAGTTATAGTTCACAGCACATAACAGCAAATCTAATTCTCTGTTCTAACAAAAAAGTTGCTTGGAAATAATTAGCCATAAATTCCACATCCACCTCCAAATTTTTAATCTCCTGTTGCTTTCATTTAACACAGACCAATTATTATGCCTTGGATTGCCACTTGCAATGTATTAGGGCCTCAAACACTACGCAATGAACTAGCAATACCAACTGGCTGTAATTTTTAGAAAAACACAAACAAGTTCCACATAACCACAATCAAGTATACTGGAATTCCCATTCTTCTCAATGTTATCCATAACTTATTATGACCTACACAACTGAATGCCTGTTCATAGTTAATAAAACACAAACAAGTACTTTTCTGATACTCACTAGTATTTCAGCCAAAATCTATCTGGTGTCAGCAATGATATTTTTTTCCCAGAGTCTCCTTATAGACTAAGATTCTCCTGACTCAAGTCTAGGTATTTTCAATGGCTTCATATATACTTGAAAGTGGACAATGAATAAGGAAGACTGAAGAAGAATGAATGCCTTTGAATTGTGATGTTGGTAAAGAATACGGAATATATCACAGACTGCCAAAAGACCAAACAAATCTGTCTAGGAAGGAATGAATACCGTTCTCCTTGAGAAGCACGAATGGTGAAACTTTGTTTTACATACTTTGAACATATTATCAGGAGAGGCCAGTCACTGGAAAAAGACATCATGTTTTGAAAAGTAGATAAGTAGTCAATGAAAGAGTGAGTCTTAACAAGATAGATTGACACAATGACTGCAATAATGGGCGTAAGCACAGCAGAGATTGTAAAGATTGGCACAAGATCAGGCAGGGTTTCATTCTTCTTACATAGGGTCATTATGAATCAAAGTTGACTAGACTGCACCTAACAATAGATCAGAATCCTTGTGGCCTTGAAATTGCTTAGGTTTGGATTCATATGAGGGAGGCCAAACATTTTGACTGCTAGGAAGTAGCAGACTCATTGTTATCCAGTTGATATAAATTCATATCAATCCTATAAGACACAGGAGAAATGTCCCATAGAGTTTTCAAGGCTGTATATCTTTTTTTAAAAAAATTATTTCTTTTTATTTTATTATTTTTTGTGCATGTACTGTCAAATCAGGTCTGACTGGTACAGGAGGAAATTGTCCCTCCTTCTCCAGCAGAGCATCTGGTGGATTCGAACTGTGTACCTTTGGGATTGCAGTACAGCTTCTTGCCACTAGGCCACCAGAGCTCCCCTAAGGCTGTATATCTTTATAGGAGCAGACTGCCTCTTCTTTTGCCCTGAGGGTAGTTTGTGGGTTTGAACCACCAATCTTTCAGTTAGTAGTAAAGTGCTTAACAACAGTGCTCCCAGGTTCTAGGACTGTGATTCAAACCAAGAAAGGCTGCCTCTAAAATCTAGGCTCTTAACAACCACAAATAATTCCTTTTACAGTGAATTTAAACATTATCTTAATAGATTTTCAAAACAACTGTGAGATATCATCTCACCCCAGTCAGAATAGCAAAATTTAACAAAACAGCAAGCAACAAATGCTGGCGGGGTTGTGGAGAAACTGGATCCCTTATTCACTGCTGGTGGAAGTATAAAATGGTGTAACCACTGTGGAAGGCAGTGTGGCGCTTTCTCAAAAATTTGCAAATAGAGATACCATTTGACCCAGCAATTCCACTACTGGGAATATACCCCAAAGAGACCACAACTGCCACTCAAGCAGATATATATACACAACCATGTTTATTGTGACTTTGTTCATAATAGCAAGGAGTTGGAAACAACCTAAGTGCCCATCAACAAATGAATGGATAGAGAAGCTGTGGTATATTTACACAATGGAATACTATGCTGCATTGAAAAAAAAGGCACTCATGCAAAATTATTCAAAATGAGTGACCCTGGAGGACATTATGCCAGTGAAATATCTCAGCCACAAAAGGACAAATACTGCATAGTGCCACTGTTGTAAAACAGGACTGACACTGGTGTTGGGAGGGAGACTGAGAAAGATGGGATGGATGGTGTATACTCCATTGAAACAGATGAGGAAGAAAACTGTTTAAAAGGGATATGTAATTAGGTATTATCGTCATGACAGGCGTCCAGAATGCAGGCTGCTTAGTGGAGTGCATTTGGGGGGGAGGGGCAGTGGATTGTATAACAATGAAAGAATTTGTCTTTTACTTTTCAAAGAGAAGAGCGAATTGTGGGGAAGGAGGGGTGGGCAGGGAGAAAAGTGTAACAATGAATTTTTTAAAAAAGAATAGATTTTAAGCACTGAACACCAATGAACAATGACTAAGATGAGTTGTGGAATGACATCAAGGATATTATCCATGAATAGAGCAAAAAGTCACTCCAAAGACAGAGGAGGGGGAAAAAACAAACAAAGCAACAAATAAACCAAAAAGAATGTCAGGAGAGGTCTTGAAAATTGCACTAGAGCGTTGAGAAGACAAAACAAAGGAAAGAAATGTTGACGTATAAGAGATGAAGAGATTTCAAAAGGCAGCTTGAGAAGACAAAGCAAAATATTATAGCAGAATGTACAGAGAGCTGGAATTGGAAAATTAAAAGGGAAGAATTCCCTCAGCATTTCACAAGCTGAGAGAATTTAAAAGAAAAAAAAAATGTAAGCCTCAAGCTGCAATACTTAGCGATGCTATAGCCAAAATATTGAGTGATCTAGGAATCATCAAAAGAAGATGGAGGGCACATACAGAATCATTGTACTAAAAAGAATTAGCCAACATAGAAATATTTTAGGAGCCAATAGTATTATTTTAGGAAGAATTTCAAGCTACGCTGAAGGCATTGGCAAAAAATAAGGCTGCAGGAATCTATGTGACACAATTTGGCATGTTTCAAATATGCAGCCCTGGACATGCTCATCAATCTATGCCAGGAAATTTGGAGGACAGCTGCCAGACTGACTGGAAAAGATATGTTTTTTGTCCATTCTCAAGAAAGGTGATCCCAAAAAATGTAGAAATTATTGAACAATATCATTAATATCACATGCAAGCAAAATACTGCTGAAGATCATCCCAAAATAGCTAGAACAGTGCATAGAAAGAGAACTGCCAGAAGTTCAGGCAGCATTTAGAAGATGCCATGGCACCAGGTATATCGTTACTGATGTCAAAAGGGATCCTGACTGACAGCAAAGAATACCAGAATAATGTCTATTTGTGCTCTATTGAGTATACAAAGGCATTTGACTGTGTGGATCATAACAAATTATGGCTAACATTGAGAAGAATGGAAATTTTAGAACACTTAATTATGCTCATAATTAATATATGAAACCTACACCTAGACCAAGAGGTTGTTGAGTGAACAGAGCAAGGGACTACTACATGGTTAGAAATGAGGAAAAGTGTGCATCAGAGTCATATCCTTTCTCCATGACAGTTCAATTTGTATGCTGAGCAAATTATTCAAGAAGTTGGACTACGAAGAAGAATTGTGCATCAGTATTGGAGGAATAACTTTTATTATGCAGAAGACACAACCTTGCTGAAAGTGAGGAAGACTTGAAGTGTTTACTGCAAAAGATCAAAAACTGCTGCCTTAAATATGGATTGCATGTCAACAACAAGAAAACAAAAATTTTCATCACTAGACCATTAGGCAACTTCATGATAGAGAAAAGATTGAAACTGTCAACGACTTCATCTTACTTAGATCTACAATCAATACAGCTGGTACCAGTCAGGAGATCAGGAAACATATTGCACTGGGAAAGTATGCAATCAGGGACCTCTCCAAATTATTTTTTTTTCTTTTGTGGTACTTTTCTTTTTCTACCTAGGATGTGAACAGTGTGAATATGGGTCTGAAAACCAGTTGCATGGAAACATTCCAGGAAACCAGCAACACGGAGGGGCTGGTGGACACTGAGAGACAGGGTGTAGGGAGTCCAGGACAGCTTCCCCCGAGAGACATTTGGCCCAAGTCCACAGTGCAAAGGTGCTCTAGGCAGGGTGGAGTGGGACCATGCAATGCAGACTGTGGCAGTAAGGACAAGAAGGACCAGTCACGATGGGGGTTTGGTGCTGAGCATGAGTTTATTAGCTTCTGGGCTTTCTGTTGTTGCTTGATGAAATTGATCAGCCCATTGGAGGAATCATGAGAGGGCACTGGGTTGGTGCTCTCAAGTTCAGGTTCAATTTTCTTAGCCAGCTGCTTGCCTAGCTCTAGTCACCACTGGTCAAAGCTGTTGATGTCCCAGATGATTCCCTGAATGATCTTATGCTCATACATGGCAATCAAGGCTCTAAGAATAAGTGGAGTAAGCTTGGTGAACACAATGGAATTGGTTGGGCAATTTTCTTCAAAGATCTTGTGTGGCAGCAGCTTTTCCAATTTCTCTGGACTCTTTCCTGTCACCTGGAGCTCTTTCCAGGCCTCTTCTTTAGTCTTCCCCTTCAACAAGGCCTGAGTCTGGGTTAAGAAGTCAGCCAGAAGAATGCTGTGATGCAACCCATTCCATATAGGGTGCTGGGTCTGGACCGGGATAAGAAAGTCACAAGGTATCATCCTGGTGCCTTGGTGGATAAGCTGGTAGAAGGCATACTGGTAGAAGGTCCCTGGCTTCCCCCACAATATGGGGCCTCTCTAGTGGTTCACATGGACACCAGACTTGGTAATGTACTTCTCATTTGATTCCATGTCACCCTGCTGAAGTAGGCAGAAAAGTGGTGGAGGTACTGGTCATAGGGCAGCATAGCCTGAGTCTCACAGCCGTAGCAGTTGATGTACCAGATCCCCAGCAGAGCCAGCAGAACAGAGGCATTCTTCTCCAGGGGCACAGTGCGGAAGTGCTGGTCCCTCCAGTGTGCCCCTCACAGCAGCTGCTCAAAGTTGTCAAAGCGTATGTGCAGGGCAATGGAGAGTCCAATGGCTGACCACAATGAGTACCGTCCTCCTATCCAATCGCAGAACTCAAACATGTTTTGAGGGTCAATTCCAAACTCCTTCACTTTGGTAGTCTTGGTAGACAGGGCAACAAAGTGCTTCATCACTGCAGAAGGATCCTTTGCTGACATGAGGAACCACTCCTTTGCCATCACCACATTGGTGATGGTCTCCTGGGTTGTAAAAGTCTTGGAGGCAATGATAAACAGGGAAGACTCAGGGCTCAGCAAGGCCAAGGTTTTAGCAATGTGGGTCCCATCAGTGTTGGAGACAAACCAGACTCGGGGACCACCTGCATAGTATGACTTCAGGGCAGCTTCAGTCACCATGAGGGGTCCCAGGTCAGAGCCCCCGATGCCTATGTTGATCACATCTGTAATGGGCTTGCCTGTGTACCCCTTCCAGTCACCACTTCAGACACGCTGGCAGAAAGACTTCATCTTGTCCGACACCCTGTTGATCTCAGACATCACATCCTTGGTGTCCACTACGATGGGGGTGTTTGACTGGTTCCGTAGGGCCACGTGCACCACAGCTCGGTCCTCAGTGAAGTTGATCTTCTCTCCATTGCACATATGTTCCCGGGCAGCCTCCACACCCCTGGACTTGGCCAGGTCCACCAGCATCTGCATCACTTCCTCCGTCACCAGGTTCTTGGAGTAATCCAGTAGAATCTGTCCATGGTTGGTGTTGAGCGTCAAGCTAAAGTGGTTGAAGTGCTCCTTGTCCAAATCAAAGAGGTGGTGCAGGCTGAGCTCGGAGCCGTGCTCACGGTGCCACTGCTGCAGCTTCTGGAATTGCGGGTTGTGGGTAAGCGTAGCCATGGCAGGAGAGGCTGGGTGCACGGACTGAGATATCCAAATTATTATTGAAGAGCAGTGGTAGTAGTTTGAGGACAAGGGTGCATCTGATTCAGATCAGGACCTTTTCAATCACTTGCTATGCATGTGAATGCTGGACAATGACTAAGGATGATCATAGAAGAGGAATTTGAACTGTGGTGTTGAAGACTGAATATCCTATGGTCTGCCAAAAGAAAAAACAGATATGTTTTGGAAAAAAAAGTGCAGCCAGTGTTCCTTGGAGGCAAAGATTGATAAAGCTTCATCTCACATACTTTGGGTGCATTGCTAGCACAGGCTATTCCTCAGAGAGGGACATGATTGGGAGAGTGGAGAGACTGTGAAGGAGATGAGGACCTTCAACCAGGTGGATTGACACAGTGACTGCTGCAATGAACTTGGGTGTGTCATAGATTGTGAGGATGACACAGTAGACAGGACAGGGTTCAGATCTGTTGTTCATAGGGTCAGCATCTTGACTTGATATCGCCTGAGAACAAAAGGGAATAACGTACTAATACTGTCACATTCTCTCTTCTATTGTAGCTTTTATGCTTTTAAAGCATGGATTTCTAGATTTTCACAAAAGCTATGGGGTAGATGTAATGATACACATCCAGATTCCCCCTCAAAGATGGGTGTGTTGCCCCAGCTGCTGGGGATGGGTCTGACAACTGTAGGCTTTATGGATAGTTTCATTTGTAAGGAACAACTTAGCCCAAGGCCGTGTTTTCCTGGTTTGTTCCAATGCAGGGTAACTTGATAATCTCTACTCCCTATGGAGGGAGAAGGATTGGCAATCTCCTCCCATACAATGAATTGCCTCTGAAAACCCCTGGAGGGTCAGCAGAGAGTAGATTCCAGTTGATGGTATACAACAATATCATCTCAACTTCTTTTCAATTCTGCTTTGTCTTACTCTTTCTCCCAGTTGTTGGTCCCAAAAGATATTCCCTAAAAAAAATTCTAAACACTAAACTCCATATCTCAGCATCTGTTTCTGACATAACTCAACCTGACCTAACCAGTTGTCATCAAGTAAGTTCTGCCTCATGGCAACACCTCCTTTCTTTTAGAGTAAACTATCCCCTAGGGAATTGTTAATGATTGTGATATTTTAAAGTAAATTGTCAGACCCCCCCCCCCAAGTAATAACTGGTGGATGGATTTGAATGGCCAATCTTTAGGTAAGTAGCTAGGCATTTAACCGTTTGCCCCACCCAAGACTTCTACATAAGGCATTTGAAAAAAACCGTGGTACACTCTTCACATTGCAGGGTGAAATGAATGAAAAGAGACTGGCTTATGGAAAAACCAAAACCATAGATAGAATGGATGATAAATTTTAAAGATCCAAATTTATCATCCTTTATCACTTTAATCCAGAAAACTGGACCATTTTGGGGTGATTATCTTTATAAAGATATTATTTAAGTTATTTTTGGGTGTTTATAATTTGTGTGTCCTTTACCATTCCCTATCACTCCTCCCTGAGAGAGACTTCACCCTGAGTCATAAGGAAAAGGGGATGGCGTATTCTCTTAGCTACTTCCTGCTGAAAAGGGACGCTGTGGGTTTCAGGGTGAAGATCTTCTCTCACTACTCTAAAGGGCCCCTTTGGCAGTAGGAAACACATAAACTATTATAGAGATTGATTTTGGAATTCAGATGCACTCTTATTGATTGTGCTTGGCCATACATGTTCATATCCTTGAAGATGTATCATGGGGGTGTTGCAACCTAGAAGACACAAATTTGACTAACAAGTTATAAGTACATGAGTCAAAAATTATGGAAAAGTAAAAGAAAAGATTCTTTCATTGTTCCACAAACCCCCTCCCAGGTCCCCTCCACCATGCAACCCTCGCTCTAGACTCCTGTGATGACAGAAACACCCAGTTATATATCTCTTTTAAACAGTTTTCTCCCTCCTCCGCCTCAGTGCAGCACACTTCATTGAACCCATCTTACTCAGTCTCTCCCCAACCCCAAGGACAGTCCCATTCTACAACAGTGGCATCATGTAATATTTGTCCCTTTGTGACTGGGATATTTCACTCAGCATAATGTTCTCCAGAGTCAACCATTTTGAATAATATTGCATGAGTTCCTTGTTTTTTAATGCAGCATAGTATTCCATTGTGCGAATATACCACAGCTTCTCTAGCCATTCATTTGTTGATGGGCACTTAGGTTGTTTCCAACTCCTTGCTATTGTGAACAAAACTGCAATAAACATGGGTGTACATATATCTGCTTGGATGTCAGCTATGGTAAGAGAATGTAACTTAAAGTCTCTTCTGTGTACATATTCTTTGAAACCTTGCTCCTTGGAGGCAAGGATGGTGAAACTCCTTTTCACATACTTTGGCAGTGTTGTCAGGAGGAACCAGCCCTTGGAAAAAGATATCATGGTGGGAAAGGTGGAGGATCAGAGAAAGACAGGAAGACCCCCGAAGAGATGCATTGACACTGAGACTGTAACGATGAGTGTGAATGTATCAGAGACTGTGAGGATTGCGTAGGATAGGGCAAGTTTCCAATATGTTGTTCATCAGGTCCTATGATTCACAGTCAACTCAATGGCACCTGACGGCAACAATATTTCTCTGAAAATGGTAGATCAGAAATCTTGCCCAGAGTAAACCTTAGAACCCAAAATTAGAAAACCAAATCCATAACCACTGCATCTCTTCCAACATTAGCTGTGAAGAATAAAGTAGAACTGCTCATAAGGCTTCTAAGGCTATAGTTTTTCAATTTTTTGAACAGTTTACAAATCATATTGAAATTTTTCATAGACTCATAACAAAGGTCTAAATCTTTACAGAACAAGGATATCCTTTCTTTTTCCCTAAGGATTGGCTAATGTGTTTGAACTGCCAACCTTTGGGTTAGTGGTTGAATGCTTTAATCTCAGCATCACAGGAGCTCCTACGCCTTAGAATAGAGAGATTATGTCTTTCTCCAAGTCTTTGGAGAACAATGAAAAAGAACAAGCAGGAAGTTCTCAAGGGAAATAGGTGCAGGAGTGCTTGTTATAAGCGCTGATATGTGGTGGCAGTAGGAACATGCACTTCTTGTACTGTGCAAAGATATTTTAAAGATAGAATGAAGAAGATGAGGGAAGAGAATGCATAGGTTCACAGCTGCAAACAAGCTGGAGATGGTGTGTGCGATGAGAATGGAAGGAAAATCCATTGTTGTAAAATTCAGGGTGCAATTACCATAGCAGGTACCAAACAGGAAGTACCAGAAAAACTGTTCTTGAAGGCCCATTCAGAAACTCTGAAGGGGAGGAAGGGGGGAAGCCTAGAAGAGCTAAGAGAGTGAAATTTTTGTAAGCAGAGCAAGAATAATAGTCCCACATCAGAGTGAGGATTACAGCAGTTTATGACAAAAGCTGAAGAGATACTATGATAGTGCATCATCTAGTGCATCATCCATCATTTCTCTTGAATATTTGGTTTGCTAAGTGCTGGTCTGGCTTTGACCTTGGCTCATAACAATGAAAGAGGAGCCAAATGAACAAGTCAAAACAGAAGATTAAACTTCCTTGTAGAGGTTCAATTTCAGAATAACTCCAGTCAAATACTTACTCTGAAATTGCTTTTCTCAAAGCACTGGCATTATCTGGCTCTGCCAGGCAATGTAGATATGTTGTTGTTGTTATTGTTATGTGCCTCGAGTCACCTGTGACTCATAGCTATGCTATGTACAACAACCTTAAACCCTGCTCTATCCCGTGTCAATCTTACGGTCTCCAACACACCCATCCCCATTACCCCAGTCACTGAATCAATCCACCTCATTGTGTGTCTTCCTCTCCTGTGCTGTCTCTCCACCCTCCCAAGCATGGTGTCCCTCTCCAAGGACTGATCCCACCTTGAAACATGCCCAAAGTACATCAGACAAAGCTTCAGAATCCTTGCCTCCAAGGAACAGTCTGGCTTTAACCTCTCCAGGACAAACTTATTTGTTCTCCTAGCAATGCATAGTATATTCAATACTCTTTTCCAGCACCAAAGCTCAAAGGCATCAATTCTCCTTCTATCATCCCTAGTCATTGTCCAGATTTCTGATGCATAGCAAGTAATTGTAAAGACCAGGGCCTGTATAAGGCGCATCTTAGTCTCCAGACTGACATTGTTGCTCTTCAGTCCTTTGGAGAGGTCCCCAACAGCAGACTTTCCCAATGCAATTAGTCTTTTAATTTCCTGGCTCCTGTTACCAAGAGTGTTGATTGTAGAGTCAAGCAAACTGAAGCTATCAACAATCTCAATCTCTTCATCTATCATGATGCTGCCAGTTGGCCCAGTGGCGAGAATCTTTGCTTTCTTGATGTTGAGCTTTAATCCACATAGAAAGCCACAGTCCTTTACCTTCTGCAGCAAGGGTTTTAGGTCCTCCTCAGTTTCAGCAAACAGGGTTGTGTCATATGCATAACACAGAGTGATGATGAGTCTACCTCCAATTCTGATGCCACATTTCTCCTCATAGAGCCCAGCCTCCTGAATAATCTGCTCCACATATAGATTGAAAAGATATGGAGATAGAACACATCCTTGGTGCACACCCTTCCCAATTTTGAACCATGCAGTGTTTCCTTGCTTTGTTCTGAAAACTGCCTCCTGGTCCAAGCATAGGTTTCGCATAAACACAATCAAGTGTTCTGGGATTCCCATTCTTTTCAAATGCCCTGTTTACACAGGTGATAACTACCTTCTCTTATATAAACTCACCCTATGCCACCTTTTAGAGAGGCCCCTTAAAAATTGTTTCATTAATTTAAGATGGCACTGGATGTTACTGAAAGGGTAACTGGGAAGAACTTTCAAAATTCTTTTTTTTTAAAAAAAGTCTTTTAACCTGTTTTTAGGTTCCCCACTACACCAACTATGATAAGTGGGATTTATTTAAATTGTAAACAACATATAAGCAAAATGTTATAATTAAGTAAATATAATAGTTAAACAACATAATTATGATATCAAACCAAACCACAGCTGTTGAGTAAATTCTGACTCAGAGCAACCTTCCAACAGGTTTCCAAACTCTGAGACTTTTGATAAATAGCACTTCACTTAACCAACCATGTCATCAGAGCTCCTATGATGTTCTGTTGCTGTTGGATGCTCTATGCTCTCGGTGTAGGCTATGACTCATAGTGGCCCAGTGTACAACAGAATGGAACAATGCTCTCACCTGTGTCATCTTCATAATTACTACTGTATTTTATTTCATTGTTGCACCCATTGTGTAGGTCTATTTTGTTGAGGGTCTTTCTCTCCTCACTGACTTTCTATTTTTCAAGCATGATGTCCTTTTACAAGGATGGGGCATGCTTGAGGCTGAAAGCATGCCCAAATCATGTAAAATAAAGTCTCACCATTCACTTCCATAAAGAACACTCTGTCTTCATTTTTCCCAAGATTTGTTTGTTTGTTTTTCAGTTCATAGTAAGTTCAATAATTTCTGCCAACACCACAATTCGATCCATAGAGCTATGTTAATATTAAGAGTGTAAGTTTTGCCTCTTTCATGATGCCTTATCTACCTGCCTGGAGGGATACTTACTTTCTTTTATTGATCTTTCAGAATTCATTGTCTTTGAAATTTAACAATCATTAGTTGACTCACATTTTATCCCAGCCACTGCCGAAACAACCACATTCTCTTAGGCATCATTCTTGTGTTTTAGTTCCAGAACTGAGAGCTATACTTTTTCTTGTCAGTGTAGACCCTTTCTTCTTCACCACAATTCACTATATGCAAGAACTGGCGTGGACGCTTCTCATATAATTGTGCCATGCTCTTTCCCTTTGCAGATGACACAGCCTTGCTTGCTGAAACAGAGAAGGACCTAAAGTGCTTGCTGCAGAGGGTCAAGGACTGCAGCCTTCAATATGGATTGAGGCTCAATGTCAAGAAGATAAAGAGTCTCACCCCTGGATCAATTGGCAGCATCAGGATGGAGAGTGAAGAGATTGAGATTGTACACAGCTTTAGTTTGCTTGGCTCCACGATCAACACTCTTGGCACCAGCAGCCAGGAAATTAAGACATATTGTGATGGGAAAGTGTGCTGTTAGGGACCTCTCCGAAGTACTGAAGAGCAATGGTATCTCTCTGGAGACT
>NW_006399846.1:10570057-10593567 GCF_000299155.1 Elephantulus edwardii | reverse complement strand
CCTCTGCAGCAGGTGCTTCTGGTCCTCCTCAGTTTCAGCAAGCAGGGTTGTGTGTGTCATCAACCTCCAGGCTGACTCTATTTCCTTTTTTTAAATGGATGTTTCATAGAAATGGAATCATACAGTATGTGACTTTTTTTCTATTACTTCTTTCATTAGCATAATGTTTTCGAGGATCATCCAATTTGTGGTGTATGTCAGTACTTCTTTTTTTTTAAATGGCTAAATAATCTCACTGTATATAGATATATATGGAAGAGTATTGGTGGCACAGTGGTTAATCACTCTACTGTTAACCAAAAGGTTAACTCTGTGGAAAAAGGGTGTGCCAATCTGCTTTTGTAAAGGTTTAGAATCTTAAAAACTGGGGCATTTCTACTCTGCTCTACAGGGTCTCTGATTTTCCGTTGACTCAGAGACAGTGGGTTTGGCTTTGAATATATGTTTATTCCACAATTAGTATATTTATTAATTTGTTTACGGAGATGTGGGCGGGTTCCCTTTGGTATTATGAGTAGTGGTGTCATGAACATGCATATACTTGTTTGAGTAATTTCTTTCAATTATTTTGCATGTATGTCAAGGTGTGGACTTGCTAGCTCAGAGGGTAATTCTGTATATAACTTTCTGAAGAACCAAAAACTATTTTTTTCTTTTTCTTTTTAAAATGTACAGCTCATTGGTTTCTACTATATTTAGAAAATTATGCAGTTATTACTATTGTCTAATTCTGGAACAATTTCATCACCCAAAACAAAAAGTTAGCAGTTGTTGTTAGGTGTCATTGAAGGGCGTATGACTCACCAACTGTATGAGTAACAGATATGCACCCTGCCTGTCCTGTGCCATCCTCATCATCTCTCTCACACTAGAACCCATTGCTGCAGTCACTGTGTCAATCAATTTAGTTGAGGGTCTTCCTCTCTTTTGCTGACCCTCCACCATTTCAAGCATGATGTCTTTTCCAAGGAATAGCTTCTGCTAACAACATGCCCAAAGTATGAGAGATGAAGCTTGTCATTTTTGCCCCTAAGAAACACTCTGACTGTACTCTTTCCAAGACAAATCTTGTTTTTCCTTTTGGCAATCCATGGGATAGCCAGTATTCTTCTCCAACTCAACAACTCAAAGGTATCAATTGTTCTCCTGTCATCCTTATTCATTGTCCAGCTTTCAGATGCATAGCAATGCACTCTTTCCAAGACATACCTGTTTGTTTGTTGTTGTTGTTTTCTTTTGGCAATCCATGGGATATTTAGTACTCTTCTCCAACTCCACAAATCAAAGGCATCAATTCCTCTCCCTGTCATTCTTATTCATTGTCCAGCTTTCAGATGCATAGCAAGTGACTGGAGAGATCAAAGCCTGTATCAGACACACCTAAGTCTTCAAAGTGACATCATGACTCTTCTGTCATTTGGAGAGGCCCCTGACAGAGGACTTCACCAGTGCAATATGTCTGCTGATATCCTGACAGCTCGTAACAAGTGGTTGACTATGGATCCAAGAGAGATTAAATCATTGATCATCTAAACTTTTCTCCATCTCTCATGATGCTGCTTATTAGTCCAGTGTTGAGGATTTTTGCCCTCTTGATTTTGAGACGTAATCCATACTGAAGTCTGTAGTCTTTGATCTTCTGCAGCAAGAGCTTCAAATCCTCCTCACTTACAGCAAGCAAGGTTGTTCCATCTTCAAAATGTGAGTTGTTAATTAGTCTTTCTCTTATCCTGATGCTACATTCTTCTTTACAGAGTCCAGCTTCTTGAATGATTTGTTCAGCATGCAGATTGAATAGGTATGGAGAGATGATACAACCCTGACACAAACCTTTCCCAATTTTAAACCATTCAGCGTTCCATTGATCCATTCAGACAACAGCTTCTTGGTCTAGGTATAGATTTCATATGAGCTTAATTAAGTATTCTGTGATTTCCATTCTTCTTGATGTTAGCCATAGTTTGCTATGATCCACACAGCCAAATGCTTTGCATAGTAATCAGAAAAAAATTTACATTCTTCCAGTATTCTCTACTTTTAGTCATGATCCATCTGACATTGGCAATGATATTCCTGGTGCCATGGCCTCTTCTAAATCCAGCTTGAATTTCTGGAAGTTCTTTGTTAATATATTGCTATTCCCTATTATTTCCTCTTCTTAGTCCCCAGCAACCACTAATCTACAATATGTCTTTAGATATTGCCTTAAAAAATTTAAGATACATGAAATCTTTCAAAACAGAGCATTTGATGCCTACCTTCTTTTATTTTTTTCCGAGGTTTATCTATGTTGTAGCATTTATCAAGACTTCATTTTTTTTGTATGGTCAAGTAACATTCAATTGTATGGATAGCCCATACATATAATTTTTTAATCCAGTGATCTGTTGATGGATATTTTGGTTGTTTCCATATTTTGGTCATTATGAGTAATGCTCCCATGAATATTTGTGTGCCAGTTTTTGTGTTGATATAGGTTTTCATTTCTCTTGGGTAAATACCTAGGGATGAAATTCCTGGGTCATATAGCAACCACATTCAACTTTTTTGAGGAACTGTCAAATTGTTTCCCAAAGAGCTTATATTGTTTTTTAAGCTTTCTATATACAGTATGCTCGCTCTTGCTCTCTCTCCACTCCCACCCCAATTTTTTTTAAATTTACTGAAGAAAGGAACAGTGTTTTCTATTTCCTTAAATCTGTCACAGTACCAATCTTTTTTAAATTGATATTTTATTGTAAGTTTATAAAGAACTTGGATTTCCATTCATTCATTGTTGCACAGTTTTCCTCTCTGTTCCCCCCACCCCAAGTTCGCATTCTTTTTTAAAAGTTCTTTCATTGTAATATAGCCGCCCCCACCCCAACCACTATGCAGCTCTTATTCTGGACTAGGAATCATATATTCCTTTTGTACATAGGGTTTTCAGAGGCCTGCCATTTCAGAAGTGGATGGCCAATCCTTCTTCCTAGTCTGTCTTAATCTGAATGTTTAGATTTAGAGGAGTATCTGACAGACAGCAATTTGTGGAGTAGTGAAAGATAAATCCCTCATTTTGGAGTTGACCATTAGTTACAGTGTAGTCCCTGCCCTTAGCCCAGTGCTTTGACCCACTTATTTCCCAGCTCCACCCTCCAGCAGAATACCACTTCACTTCTACCAAATGCCTTCAGAATTAATCTCCCATTGTCTGACCCATGACCTGACAGCTTGTCAGAGAGATTTTTTTTCCTGTGTCCAGTGTCTCTTAAGTTTACTTGTACTGTCTCCGAAGGGATGGTGATGTGTCCTGTAGAACTCCTGTATAAATTGTGTTTTTCTTCTTGGCCTGAGGGCCGCTTTAGGCTCCGCCTTGGGGCTTGTTACCTGGAGGCGTGTCAGAAGCTATTGTGGGGGTCCTTTGTGTTGCCTGGTCTCTGCTTGTGCCCAAGCTGCTTCTGGCTGGAGAACAACCACTTGGCCAACTGACTGGAAGAGGTCTATATTTGTTCCCATGCCAAAGAAGGGCAACCCAACTTAGTGTGGAAACTACAGAACAATATCATTGATTTCACATGCAAGCAAGATTCTACTGAAGATTATCCAAAAACGACTGGAACAGTACATCAGCAGAGAACTGCCAGAAGTCCAGGCTGTGTTTAGAAGGGGTCGTGGTACTAGGGATATTGTAGCTGATGTTAGATGGATCTTAGCTGAAAGCAGGGAATACCAGAAGAATGTCTATCTGTGTTTCATTGATTATGCAAACGCATTTGACTGTGTGGCTCATAACAAACTGTGGCTGACTCTGAGAAGAATGGGAATCCCAGAATATTTAATTGTGCTAATGCAAAACCTATACTTGGACCAAGAGGCAGACGTCAGAACAGAGCAGGGCAACACTGCATGGTAAAAAATTGGGAAGGGTGTACGCCAGGGATGTGTCCTATCTCCATACCTTTTCAACCTGTATGCAGAGCAGATTATCCGGAGGCTGGGCTCTATGAGGAGAAGTGTGGCGTTAGGATTGGTGGATGATCTATCAACAATCTGCGTTATGCAGATGACACAACCTTGCTCGCTGAAACTGAGGAGGACCTCATGCACTTACTGCAGAGGGTCAAGGATTGCAGCCTTCAATATGGACTGAGGCTCAATGTCAAGAAGACAAAAATTCTCACCACTGGACCAATTGGTAGCATCAGGCTGGATGGTGAAGAGATTGAGATTGTTCACAGCTTCAGTTTGCTCGGCTCCACGGTCAACACTCTTGGCACCAGTAGCCAGGAAATAAAAAAAAAAAACGTATTGTGATGGGAAAGTCTGCGGTTAGGGACCTCTCTAAAGTACTCAAGAGCAATGGTGTCTCTCTGGAGACTAAGGTGCGCCTGATACAGGTCATGGTTTTTGCAATCACTTGTTATGCATCAGAGAGTTGGACAATGACTAGGGAGGATAGAAGGAGAACTGACATCTTTGAGCTGTGGTGCTGGAGAAGAGTACTGAATGTACCATGCATGGACTGCCAAGGAAACAAATAGATTCATCCTAGAGAGGGTTAAACCAGGCTGCTCCTTGGAGGTAAGGATTCTGGGGCTTCGTCTGACATACTTTGGACATGTTGTAAGGAGAGACAGGTCTTTAGAGAGGGACATCATGCTTGGTAGGGTGGAGGGACAGCGCAGGAGGGGAAGACCCTCTATGAGGTGGATTGATTCAGTGACTGGGGTAATCGGGATGGGTGTGTCAGAGGCAATGAGATTGGCACAGGATAGAGCACGGTTTAGGGCTGTTGTACATAGGGTCGCTATGAGTCGCAAACGACTCGACGGCACGTAACAACAACAACAACAACATATTCCTTTTATACAGTTCTCTCCCTCATCTGTTTCAATGCCATATACATTATTTATCTTAATGCTTTACATACAGCAGGAACTCAGTGAATGCCTGAAGTACGGTCATGTAAAAAAAAAAATATGCCCCTTGTCTTGGCAGTCAGTAACAAAACGGTCTTACTGTCAGACATATAGATATGGCTTTCTTGGCCATCTTTCCCCTCCGCACCAAAGAAATTCAGGCAATTGTTGGTGTGGCAATATGTGGGGAAGCATGTGATGTTGGCAGTTTGTAAGTAGTGTCACAAAGAATAAGCTGTCAATTCTTTAGTCAACTGTTTATATAGAATCACAGGAAAGATTTAGCAGTTTATTTAAAATGATTTGTTAATTTATAGTAAATGCACAGACTGATGCTTTGGGAATATCTTCTTTGTTCTATTTAGTGCATCTTAATCATCCACTCATGAATGTAGACATTTTCTTTGTGGACTATTCAGGATTCTTTTAGGTTCAAGTAACAGAAAACCAACTTAAACCGACTTGTGCAAAAACAAAAAAGGGAGGCAATTTACTGGCTCCATGTATTAAAGCTTCAGGCAAGGCTGAGTCTGTGATCATTACTGTTCTTTATCCTCCTGAATCTATTCTGTCTTGTTATTATTCTCAAAAATGTTCTCTCCACCTGGCAGTATGATGTCTCCTGGCAGCTCCCGTTACCTTCCACGTTCTATTCGCTATAAAGCCTGGAAAGTTAAACAATTACCAGGAGCATGGCTAAATTATGTTTCCCATTCTGCTGGTAACAGCAGTTGTCTAGCATCAGGCTGAAGCTGAATCCTGTTTAGGTTTGAAAACACATCTTCAGAGTTTAAACATCTATCCATCGATTCACATATCCTCATCACAAATTCTGGAAATTCTTATTTCATTTTCAGGTGACAAACACTTAATTTTGTCTGTTATTGTAAGGTAGTGTAGGCTGTTACCATCCAAGGAATGACTAGGAAATAATATCTTTGAGAAATATTCACCTTCCTGACATGATTTTTTTTTTCAAGGTGTGCCTTTTCTTTTGGTTCTGTCAAGTAAACTGGAAAGAACCTAGTGAAGCTGGGCAGCCATTGCTAGGAAAAGATCAAGATTGGCAGGTGTGGATGAACTCAATGGTGTCTAGGGTTAGAACATATACGAAGTGAGCCCTTTCTTTAGCTGACCTCAGAATTCCTGCAACTGCCAATATTCACCACTGTCCATTGGCTCCAACCCATAGTGACCTGCTATTGTGTGTGTTTTCAAGACTTTAAATCTTTAGGAGAAGAAACTGGTTTTTCTCTTGAGAAGTAGCTGGTGGATTTGGAACAATCAGCCTTTTGTTTAGCAGCCTGAAAAGTATGACTGTGGCACTGGGGCTAGGATGCAAGATGCCCTTACATGCTCAGTTCAGATCATGGATAAGATTTGACAGTCCTTTGTCTCCTCAACTTTTAGCTCCTTTAATGGCAGCTTCTCTGTGATACTCTAGAACTATTTTCCAAGTGATGGGAAAAGAAGTGGAAAGGCCTAGAAGTTGATGTATTTGATAATGCCATGTTCCAAGAACACAAAGAAGTCCAAGAATTTTTAATGCAAAACTGATCAAAATTGTTGTTGCTCTATGCCATTGGGTTGGAACCAACTCATAGCTGACCCTCTAGTGGGCTTTAAGAGGCTGTAAACAGATTCTACAGAGGCCTGTTTGTTGGTATTGGTGAGAATTAGGGTGGAATGTTGATTTGCTAATGGGTATGAGATGACGTGATTGGTCTCCTATTTAAAAACCCATTTTCACTCTCAGGCCTAGTTTTAATTGGTTTTTCCCCCCCCCCAAACATTCTTCTAAGTAGTATAGCACTGGTCTGTCCATTTGCTGTACAGCAGTAACTTGTGGTTGCTGTCACGCTAAATATTGTGACACTGATGTGCCAAATACAATAATGGTTACCTATGGTGGACAGTGTTTGGTGAAGCTTCCCAATTAAAACAAGCTTGGAAGCAGGAGTGGCATCCACTTCCAAAATGGCTTGCCTCCAGAAACTCTATGGACTTGGAGAAATGACAAAAGTTATACAAGTGTTCAAGTCTTGCGTTCATAGAGTTGCTATGAGTTGTCTATGACTCGATGGCACTTAACAACAACAACAACAACAACATTGGGGGGGAAAAGTTATTGGGTGTGAAAAGGAGGGGAAGAAATTATGTTAGTGTTGGTGAAGAATAGGAAAACTCAACTGCAGCTGCAAGGAACCTAGGCATCATAACAGTGGTTCTCAGAGAGTGTGAGGGCTCCCTTAGTAAAAAGAATCACCTTGTTGGAGGAGCTCATAGAACTTGGCATTCATTGTCAAGCCATCTACTTGTGAGGTAAAATTTATTATAGCATCTTGAAAAATGAGGAAAGAGGCATAAACAAATATTTGTTATGTGCCATTGAGTTGGTTCTGACTCATAGCAACCAAGTGTACAACAAAACAAAACACTGCTTGGTCCTGCGCCACCCTCACAAATCACATTGTTATGATTCAGCCCATTGTTGTAGCCACTGTGTCAGTCTGTCTCGTTGAAAGTCTTCTTGTTTGCTGACCAAGCATGATGTTTTTCTCTGGGGATTAGTCATTCCTGACAATATGTTCAAGGTAAATGAATGTCTAAAGAAGATCAATGATTCTCAAATGGAATCACATACATTTCTGGAGTTCATCAGATATATTTTTGTGAGTGTTTTTGTTTTTCTTCCTTTCTTACTGTCATTACTCAGACTTAAACAATGCTAGGGCCTCTTTCCTCCTATCAGAAGTGAGTGCTTCCTCCTCCACTGCTGAAAAGAACGTAAAATGGGATTATTGTTTTTAGGTGCCATTGAGTATGACTCACAGAGATCCTATGAAGAGCCAATCTGAAACCTGCCCTATCCGGTGCCATCCTCACCATCTCTGAGACACTACAACCCAATGCTGAAGTCACAGTGTCAATCTATCTTGTTTGGGGTCTTCCTCTCTTGCACTGATGCTCCATCTTTCCAAGTATGGTATCCCATTCCATGGAATAGTGTTGCCTAGCTACATGTCTAAAGTATGAAAGACAGAGTTTTTTCATCATTGCCTCTAAGGAACACTCTCATTACATCCTTTCCAAGACATGCCTGTTTGTTCTTTTGGCAGTCCATGGGACAGAACAACACACAAAAACAATTTGTTGTTAAGTGGAGTTGTTAAAAACAATTTAGCAATGATTTAAAAATGCCACACAACATATATATAAAAAAACAAAACACAAAATGTATTAAGGAGGGAGCTCTGGTGGCCTAGTGGCAAGAAGCTGAACTACAATCCCAGAGGCATGTGGTTCGAATCCACCAGATGCTGGAGAAGGAGGGACAATCTCCTCCTGTACCAGTGAGATCCGATTTGTCGGTACACACATAAAAAAGAATAAAATTTTAAAAAATGTATTAAGGGTTTACATGTGGAAACTAAAACTATGTAGTTCTTAGAAGAAAACTTTTCATAATGGATAGTCTGATCCATTTGAATGTAATAATAAAGACACAATCACACACCAAACAAGTCTGCCTTGGAGGAAGTAGAACCAGGGAGCCCCTTAGGGCGAGGGTGGCGAGACCTGGTCTCAAATGCTGGGGGGGTGTGGTCAGGAGGGGCCAGCCTTGGAGAAAGACACCACGTTTGGAAAGTAGAGTCAGAGAAAGAGAGAAGACCCTCAACCAGGTGGATCGACAGTGACCGCAGCAGACAGAGATGATGAGGATGGCGCAGGGTCACTGCAGGCCATGGCCGATGTGATGGCACCTGACATCAGTGGTCCATGTTGCTGACAGTCTGTGACAGCTGGTTTGTGTTACTAACATCTCACCTGAAGGTCTGTGATGGTTGACTTGTGTCGCTGACATCCCATCTGAAGGTCTATGACTGTTGACTTGTGTCGCTGACATCTTACCTGAAGGTCTGTGACAGTGGACTGAAATTTTTGGAGTGTGTTGAGTCATATTCTGGAACTGGGGTTGTTATATTGCCAGTGACAAGGACAGTGTGCTGTCCAATGTCACAAATAGACCAGCATCCACATAGCCAGCCAGAGTATCCAAATATTCTTGGGATTGTTTAAAGTCTCGCGGCTCAGTCTCGAGGGTGACAAAGCTTATTTTGCAAAGCCCACTGTCACTGAGTCTATTCCAGCTCACAGAGACCTTGCAGGACAGTGGGACGGCCCCCCAAGTTGCCACCCATGTGGAAGGGCTGAGCCTGCTTTCTCCCCCGGACTCACTGCCAGTCCCTCAGCTCCAGAGCTGGGTCCAGTCTTGCACATGAAATGAAGACGATACTTAGCACTGAGTGCCCGTTTCTCAGGCAGCTGCTGCTTTTGTAAGTGAGAACCCTGACCCCCTGCCGGCCCTATGAGGGAGAAGGCTGAGGAAGTCAGTCCAGATGCTGAGGATGGGCCGAGGTCACTCAGCTGACAGGAAAGGCCAAAACCAGGCTGGTGTCCTCCAAAGGAAATACCGTTTGTTCCTGGATGTCGACATTGCTTACCTTCGTGTTTTTGAATAGCAGGAGTACCCAACTGGGCTCTCAGACCACATGCTAATGTTTCTGAAGTGCCGGACAGAGTAACCGCCCACTGATTAAACCTTGGCCGTATCTTCTCCAGATCTTCTTTTTTAAGAATTTCTTTTCTTTTGTTGTTGAGAATATATACTGCAGAGTATGTTCAAAAAAAATAAAAACACAATCAGTAAAATTCAAACCAGACAAATGGGGCCTTATTAAAATGAAAAGCTTCTGTCATCAAAAGACTTTACCATAAAAAGTGAAAAGATAGCTACTGACTGGGGAGAATATTTTAGGAACTCATATATTTGAGTGTACTCTAGTAAACAAAATATATTAAAACTCTGACATCTAAACAATCAAAACACCAAATAACCCAAACATAAAATTGTCAAAGAACATATGAATAGACATGTCACCAAAAAAGCTATTCATATGGATATTAAATACATGAAAAGATAATCAATGTCTTTACCATTAGAGATATGCAAATCAAAATCACAATGTGATACTATTTTGCTCTCAGTGATCTGAAGGGAGGAAAAAGTCAGTGTCTCCACACGTTAGCAGAACCGGGCTTTCTAAGGCTTGAAAACTATAATTTGGGAACTCCCCTTTGAGAAAAAGAATATAAAATTATATAGACTGTTTTGGTCTTGTCAAAATCAGGAGTCCTGAAATTTCTGCTTTGTTTCATGATAAATCTCTTCCTGCATTTCTGAACTTTTCAAGGACTTTGTTGCTTTGGGTTACATGCTTTGCATGATTAATCTCCTCTGTATAATATAACTTCCATATTCAGACAAAATGTTCTAAAAACATCTGTCTTTATAACACTTCCCTCTTGACTTCTTTACTTCCTTAATTTTGTTCAGAATTTTACTCTTGGAAAGAATTGTCTTCTCATGCTGCTTCCACAAGAATGTCCACTCTTCATCCTGCTACTACATTACTTCTACTCCCCCCCCCCTCCACTGAAAAGCTCTTATTAACGTGTTACACACATGGATTGCTTGCTGCTTGAACTCATGAGCTCTGATTGACCTCTTAGCAGCATTTATCAAAGTTGGCTCATTCTTAAGCTTCTTTTTGTTGTAGTACGGTGCCCTTGCGTACATTGTGACACATCACAACCACATGCTACAGAGTAGAACTGCTCTAAAGATTTTTCTAGCCTATAATCTATTGAAAAGCAGACAGTCAGGTCTTTCTTCCACAGAGTTATGGGTGAATTCAAACTCCTGACCTTTGAGTTAGCAGCTGAGTGTTAACCTTTGAGTTCACAGTGTTCTTTTCAAGTGCCTTATTTGAGCTCAGTGAGATTACAGCCTCAAGTTTTCTTCTTTGGTCTATTCCTTTTGCTCTCTTTTGTAGGCTCCACAATCCGTATAAAAAGAATTAACATTATTTCTGATACTGGAATTATCCTAACCAGAGCTCAGTCAGTCTTAGGGCTCTGTTCTCTATCTGCATGTTCTCCTTAACATCATGATTTTAAATACTACTAATGTGTAGAGGAGAATTGTGGCATCAGGATTGGTGGAAGATCTATTAACAATCTCCGTTATGCAGATGACACAACCCTGCTTGCTGAAACTGAGGAGGACCTCATGCACTTGCTGCGAAGGGTCAAGGACTGCAGCCTTCAGTATGGACTAAGGCTCAATGTCAAGAAGACAAAGATTCTCGCCACTGGACAGCGTCAGGATGGATGACGAAGAGATTGAGAGTGTTCACAGCTTCAGTTTGCTCGGCTCCACAGTCAACACTCTTGGTACCAGCAGTCAGGAAATCAAAAAGCGTATCGTGATGGGAAAGTCTGCTGTTAGGGACCTCTCAAAGGTACTCAGGAGCAATAGTGTCTCTCTGGAGACTAAGGTGCGCCTGATACAGGCCATGGTATTTGCAATCGCTTGTTATGCATCAGAGATTTGGACAATGACTAGGGAGGACAGAAGGAGAGTGGATGCTTTTGAGCTGTGGTGCTGGAGAAGGGTACTGAATGTACCATGGACTGCCAGGAAAACAAACAGATTCATCTTGGAGAGGATTAAACCAAGCTACTCCTTGGAGGCAAGGATTCTGGGGCTTCGTCTGACATACTTTGGACATGTTGCCAGGAGGGACGGGTCCTTGGAGAGGGACATCATACTTGGGAGGGTGGAGGGACAGGGCAGGAGGGGAAGACCCTCTATGAGATGGACTGATTCAGTGACTGGGGTAATTGGGATGGGTGTGTCAGAGGCGGTGCGGTTGGCACAGGATAGAGCAGGGTTTAGGGCTGTTGTGCATAGGGTCGCTATGAGTCGGAAACGACTCGACAGCACATAACAACAAATGTGTAGAGGGGGAGCTCTGGTGGCCTAGTAGCAAGAAGCTGCACTGCAATCCTGAAGGCACATGGTTTGAGGGCACCAGCTGCTCCACGGGAGAAGGATGGGTAATCTCCTCCCCTGTGATTAACTGCCTCTGAAAACCCCCTGGAGTGTCAGCTATGGGTCAGTTCTGACTCAGTGGTTCACAATACAGCAACAACATGTGGAGAACTAAAACATTCTTCTTGTCTGGCCTAAACCTGAGCTCCAGTCTCAGATCAGTACCTAAAAAATGAAATTTTTCACTAGGATGACTTATAGGTATCACAGATGAATTAAGTCCAAAACTGGGCTTATGATTCCCTCCACCATGCCAAAACCACCTGTCTCACTCATGTCAGTAAATAGCATAATCTTATAACCTATTGATAATAGATGTTGCTTTTATGTGCCATTCGTTAAGTAAGCTACAACTTACAGCGATGCTATGAAGAACAGTCTGAACTCTGCCCTGTCCCGTGCCTTCCTCAGCCTCTTTGACACACTGAAGCCAACTGTTACAGTGACTGTGCCAACCAATCTTGTTGGGAGTCTTCCTCTCTTTTTCTGACCATCCACTTTTCCAAACATGATATAATTCTCAAAGTCTGGTCCATCTATGTGAGACAGTGTTTCGCCACCCTTGCCCTCAAGGAGCACCCTCGTTTCTTTCACTTTCTCCAGAAAAACTTATTTGTTTTTTGTGCAGTGGTGGGATATTCAATACTTTTCTTCAGTATCACACTCAAAGGCATCAATTCCTTCTGTCACTCCTGTTCATTGTCCAACTTTCAAATACATAGCAAGCAATTGAGAAGACAATGGCTTGGATCAGGCATACGATGTCTTTAAACTGACATCATTGCTCTCTTTTTTAGTACTCCACAGATGCCCCAGATAGTAGATTTGCAATTCTCATAATATTTCAAACTTTTTTCATAATGCTATTGCACATTTCATAGATTTCTCTAAACCAAATCCACTTCCTTCAAGTAAATTCTGACTCATGATGATGCTCCATTGGGTTTTTGAGGCTATAAATGAGAGGAGACCAACCCGTTTTATTCTGTGGAGTGGGTGGTGGATTTGAACCACAAATCTTTTAATTAGCAGTTCAACATGCAATGCAGTATGCCACTTGTCATTCCTTAACAGTTTACATTATAGTGTAAACATCGCTTTTTATCCACTAGGACACAATAAAATCTATGTGACTCATCTTGTTCTAATATATGCTTTATTGGAGTGGTGTGGATCTGAACATGTGGTATATATGAGGTATGCCTGCATCTCAGTTATCATTTGCCACATTCTAAGTGCTCAAGAGTCACATATAAGTGGTAGCCACAGCATTCTGCAAAACCAGAGTGAACATTAAAAATAAATAAGACATTACCTGCTTGAAATTTCTCACTGGCTTCATGGTGTATTTGGAACAATATCTAACCTCCTCACCAAGAGTTACAAGATGATCCATGATGTAGCCTTATATTTCAATGTTTTTTTAAGCTATTATCTTTTCTGATTCACTGAGATACAGATTTCTCAGCCTTCTTGCACATCATCTCTGAGCACACATTAAGGCAGGGATTCCACATATGTCCTGGCTGGCTCTTTCTTATTTTCAAATTTCAGCTTAAATACTCCCTGTCTGCATATTTGGAAAGGGGAAGGGCCAGAGACAGAGAGAAGACCCTCAGTAGATGGGCTGATTCAGGGACTGGAACAATGGACTCAAGCACATCAGAGAAGGTGAGGATGTTGCAGGATAGGGCAAGGTTCAGATCTGTTTGTTGTTCATAGGGTTTCTATGAGTCACAGTTGGCTGGATAGCAGCTAACAACAATAACAATATATGAGACAGGTACTCGATTTACCACTGTTGTGCTTGTAACACACACTTCTCAATGTGTAATTATACACTTATTTATCAATTTCTCAATATTGAGGTGTAATGATATCAGTTTGATGTCTGTGAGGCACATCTGATTCAGGCCATGGTCTTTCCAATCACTTGGTTTTTTGTTTTTTCCAATCACTTGTTATGCATCTGAGAGCTGGACTATGAATAAGGAAGACAGGAGAAGAATTGATGCCTTTGAGCTGTGGTGTTGGAGAAGAGTATTGATGATCCAATGGACTACCAAAAGAACAAACAAATATATCATGGAGAAAGTGCAGCCAGAGTGCTTCAGAGGCAAAGATGATAAAGTTTTGCCTCACACTCTGGGCATATTTCTAGGAGAGGATATTCCTAGGAGAGGGACATCATGCTTGGAAAGAGGGCTGGCAAAAGAGAGGAAGAGCCTCAACCCAGTGGACTGACATGGTGATTGCCACAACAGGCTCTACTGTGTCAGGAAATGTGAAGATGACATGGTTCAGATCTGTTGTTCATATGCTTGTTAAGAGTCATACTTGACTCAACAGCTTCTAACAACATTAGACTGTCAGTTCCATAAAAGCAGGGATTATCTCGAGTATTATATGTTATCCTGGTGCTAGCTGGCACTCAAGAAATATTTGTTGAATAAATTAATATCTGAGGTTTCTCTCTCTCCTTCAACTAGGAAGTGAATAGACTTCGATGAGTGCTGTGGATTGCACCTCAATGTCAAGAGAAAAAAAAATCCTCACCACTGGACCAATAGGCAATATCATGATAGATGGGAAAAAGATTGAGAGTGCCAACAACTTCATCTTACTTGGACTCACAATCAATACACTTAGTCAAGACATCAGGAGACATATGGCACTTGGGAAAGTCAAGAGCTCAGGAAATATATTGTACTGGTAAAGTAGTCAGGGACATCTCCAAATTATTGAGGAACATTGATGTCCATTCAAAGATAAAGGTGCTTCTGATTTAGGTCATGATCTTTTTAGTCATTTGCTATGCATCTGAGAGCAGGCCAATGAAAAGAATGACAGGAAAAGAATTGATGCTTTTGACTTGTGGTGTTGGAGAAGGGTACTGGATATCCCATGGACTGATAAATGAACAAACAGGTCTTTCTCGGAGAAAGTACAACCAAGGTGCTCCTTACAGGTAAAGATGACAAAGCTACATTTCATATACTTAGGTCCTGGGAAGGGTTAAACCAGGTGGCTCCTTGGAGGCAAGGATTCTGAGGCTCCATCTAACACACTTTGGACATGTTGTGAGGAGAGACCAGTCCTTAGAGAAGGACATCATGCTTGGGAGGGTGGAGGGACAGTGCAGGAGGGGAAGACCCTCTATGAGGTGGATTGATTCAGTGACTGGGATAATTGGGATGGGAATGTCAGAGACAATGCAATTGGCACAGGACAGAGCAGAGTTTAGGGTTGTTGTACATAGGGTCACTATGAGTCACAAGCTACTCGACAGCACATAACAACAACAACAACAAGCTATGTTACTAGAAGGAGATATTCATTCCTAGGAGAGGCGCATCATGCTTGGAAAGATGAAGGGACAGTGAAGGGGAGGAAGACCCTCAACTAAGTGGACTGATGTAATTACTGTAGTAAATGGCTCAAAAGTGTCAGAGATTATAAGGATTGCACAGAGTTCTGATCTATTGATCATAGGATCGCTATGAGTCGTAATCAACTCGACAGCACTTAGCCACAACAGTATGAATTAAATTACAATCCCAAACTTAAAATAAATAAATCATGGCTAGAGGAGATTATTTTTCTTCAACTGAGGAAAGTTTTAAAAATGGTCAAGGGGAGCTCTGATGACCTAGTGGCAAGAAGCTGCACTGCAATCCCAGAGGTATGTGGTTCAAACTCACCAGATTCTCTGTTGGAGAATGAGTGACAATCTCCTTCTGTACCAGTCAGATCTGATTTGACAGTACATACACACACAAAAAAATAAAATAATAATTTTATTTAAAAAATGATCAAAGCAAAAAAAAATGATCAAAGCTGGATTTGGGTTTTCTCTTCTTTTTTTAAGAAACCTTTATTATTAATCCTATGAGCCAGTGATTTACTTTAAAAAGGTAAATATTTATCAAATTCTAATAAATTGGTTCCAAAAGAGTTAAAGTCTCTCTATAAGATAGAACTATATAACTCTGAAGGCATATGTAGATTTAGAGAAATGGAGCTGGAAGCTGAACAGTATTCATTATGCCAAACAGGACTAATTATGAATATTAATTAATTAATTAAATATTTATTACTGTTTTTATAACAGGAACATTTCTAGGCCCTGGGCAAATAATAGAAAATAAAACTGGAAAACATCCTGCCATCATGGAATTTACTTTCTAGTAGGGGGACATAGATAACAAATGAAAAACTGAAATAGATAGCATGGTATGTGGTGATAAATTTTAAGAAGAAAAGTACAACCAGAAATAGTGAAAGAAAATACACAAGGCTTACAATTTTAGCCAGGGTGATCAGAAAAGGACTATTGTCACTAGGAAGGTGGCATTTGTATAAAAAGCAAAAGGTGATATAGAAGCCAACCACATGATTATCTGTAGTGAGTGTTCCAAGCACTGAGGGGACAGTTGTATGCCATCAAGTCGGAATTGACACACAGCTGACCTTCCAGTGGTTTTCAAAGGCAGTATAAATCACATGGGAGGAGAATGATCATCTTTCTCCTACACAGTAGCTGGTGGATTTGAACTGCATGCCTTCCTTATACCACAGCTCCCTAAGGGCAGAATAGTTGTTTTTCACGTTGTGTGCTGTCGAGTTAAGTACAACTCATGGTGACCCTATGAACAATAGACTTGAACCCTGTCCTATCCTGTACCATACTGATAATAATTTCTGACACACTGGAGCCCAGTGCTCAGCCACTGTGTCCAACCATCTCACTCGGTATCTTCTTCTCTTTCACTGACTTTCCACCTTTCCAAGCATGATGTCCCTATCTAAAGAATAGCCTCTCCTAACAACATGCTCCAAATGTGAGATGAAGCTTTGCCATTTTTGCCTCCAAGGAGCACTCTAGCTGCATTTTTCTAAGACATATCTGTTTGTTCTTTTGGCAGTCCCTAGAATATTCATCACTCTTCTCAAACACCACAAGTCAAAAGCACTAATTCTTCTGTCATACTTATTCATTATCTAGTTCTCAGATGCATAACAAGTGGATGAAAAGATCATGGCATGAATCAGGCACACTTTAGTCTTCAAACTGGCATTATGGCTCTTTAGCATTTTGGAGAGGTCCCCAGCGGTGAACTTGTGCAATGCAATACAACTACTGATCTGACTTCTGGTAATAAGGGCATTGATTGTGGATCCAAGTAAGATGAAGCTGTTGACACTCATTTCATCATCTATCATGATGTTGGTCCAGTGATAAGAATTTTTGTTTTCTTGATGTTGAGATGCTATCTATATTGAAGGCTGTATTCTTTGATTTTTTTTTTGCAGCAAGCATGTCAAGTCCTTCTCCCTTTCAGCAAGCAGGGTTATGTCATCTGCATAAGGAAGGTTATCGATGAGTCTTCCTCTAATCTTGATACCACATTCTTCTTCATAGAGTCCAGCTTCCCAAACAATTTGTTCAACATTGATTGAGCAGGTATGGAGAAAGGATGCAACCCTGACACAAACCTTTCTTAATTTTAAATCAGGAAGTATTTTTGCACAATAGCCTCTTGGTCTAGGTGTAGGTATGCACAAGCACAGTTAAGTGCTCTAGGATTCCCATTCTTCTCAATGTTAGCTGTAATTTGTTATGATCCACACAGTCAAATGACTTTGCATGCTCAATAAAACACAAATAGACATTCTTCGGATATTCTTCGCTTTCAGCCAGAATCCAGCTGACATCAGCAATGATAGGTATGGCCATGGCCTCTTCTAAATCCAACATGAATTTATGGAAGTTCTCTGCCTATGTACTGCTCTAGTATTTTTTCAAGCTCTTTAGCAGTATTTTGCTTGCATGTAATATCGTTTGATGATTTCTGTTGGATCACCTTTCTTGGGAATGGGAACAAATATGGATCTCTTCCAGGCAGTTGACCAGACATCTGGCCATGCTCACCAGTCTATGCCAGAAAATTTAGAGGACATCTGCCTGACCATTTTATTCTGAATGAGATGAAAAGCCTCTGTTTCAATCAAAAGAGTGGCATTTTCTTGGATTGCAGTGCAGCTTCTTGAAGTGATGGTTTGTTTTCTTTTTTAAATTTTATTATTTTTTTTGTGTGTGTTTGTACCGTTAAATCAGATCTGATTTGGTACAGGAGGAGATTGCCCCTTCTTCTCTAGCACAGTATCTGGTGGATTCGAACCACATACCTCTAGGATTGTAGTGCAACTTCTTGCCACCAGCGCTCCCTAAGAGTGGCATTTTCTGATGTCATTTTTCAGTTTGTGAAAGCACACATAACGCAACTTACACTACTTCAACAAATTCCACATATATAATTCAGAAACATTGGCTACATTCTTTAAATTGTGCTTTTTTTCTTGATAAACTTTCCTAGACATTTCACCATCATCAACATGATTTACTGCTCACCTCAAGGTTCTCGTCTTTTGATTTTCTATTGTCAATTTGATCACATGTATTTCTTTAAAAGAGTGTACATTCTTTCCTAATTAGGCTAAAGGGAGCGCTGGAGGTCTAGTGGCAAGAAGCTGCACTGCAATACCAAAGGCATGAGGTTGGAGGCCACCAGTTGCTCCTTGGGAAACAGATGAGCAATCTCCTCCCGTGCAATTAACTGCCTCTGAAAACCCACTGGAGGATCAGCTATGGGTTGGTTCTGACTCAACGGTACATAGTAACAATTATAGAGGAAGTCTGTTCAAGGTTTAGTCTGACTTAAATCTCTGTATGGTCACATTCATATATTTGCTGAAAGTGAATGAATGAGTGAATAAATGGAAATGAGGCCAAGAAAGAAAATAGAATTAGTAAGAACTTACTTAACCTTGGAACCAAAAAAAAAAAAAAAACCAAAACCACCCCACTATAAATGACCACCTAAAGAGAAGGGTTGTTATTGTTGTTATTAGGTGCCTTCGAGTCACCTACAACTCATAGTGACCCTACACACAGTAGCTCTGAACATTGACCTGTCCTGAGCCAGTCTCTGACACAGCTAACCTCATTATCCTAGCTACTATGTAAATCCATCTCATTCATGGTGTCCTTTTCTACAGACTGGTTCATCCCTGCTGGCAACAAGCTCAAAGTATGTAGGACAGAGCTTCAGAATTCTTGTCTCCAAGGAGCAACCTGGTTTCACCCTCTCCAGAACAAACCTGTTTGTTCTCTTGGCAGTCCATGGAATATTCAACACTATTCTCCACTACCACAATTCAAAGGCCTCGATCCCTCTGTATTCCTTAGCCTTTTGGCCAGCTCTTGATGCATAGCAAGTAATTGCAAAGATCATGGCCTGGATCAGGCACACCTTAGTCTCCAGACTGACATCTTTGCTCTTTAGCACTCTGGCGAATTCTTTGACATCAGCTTTTTTTTAAATGCAATTAGTCTTATTTCATTACTGCTGGTATCAAGAGTATTGATTGTAGAGCCAACTCTCCCCATCTATCATGGTACTGCCAATTGGCCCAGTGGTGAAAATCTTTGTCTTCTTGATGTTGAAAACAAGTCTGACATACTAGGTGAGATAAACTGGCATGGGACATTTTGAATCAGACAATCACACATGATCTACTACTCCAGAGATAAAAAGGAAAAACTGGGTCTCATTAACAGTTAAAATGACCATGTCTAGATCCATATTGAAATAAAATGTTGCGAGAGACAGGATAATATCCATATGCATACAAGGAAGACCTGTTGATACCACTATCATTCAAATAGATGCACCAGCAACCAGAGCCAAAGAGGAGGAAATTCATAACTTCTACCAACTTTTGCAGTTAGAAATCAAACATGCAAGTAAGATGCACTAATAATAATGGGTGACAAATGAAACATGGACTTGACCACAGAAATGAGACTGGAGAGAGAATAACAGAAGAGAAGGGTAGCCTCAATTTATTTTCTTATTACATTGAAGACATAAAGACCCATTAGAAGTATCTCTATTGCTTGCAGAAAGTAAAGAAGACTTGAAGCATTTGTTGAAGATAAACTACAACCTTTAATATGAATTGCATCTGAATGTCAAGAAAATAAAAATCCTTACCACTGGACCAATAAGCAACATCATGATAAATGGAGAAAAGACTGATGTTGTTGAACAGTTTCATCTTACTTGGATCCACAATCAACACTCAAGACAGTATCAGTCAAGAAATCGAAAGCTAAACTGAATTAGTAAAATTTGCAGTCAAGGACTTCTTCGAAGTTCTAAAGAGCAAAGATGTCACTTTAAAGAGCAAGGTGTGCCTGCCCAATGTAATGATATTTTCAATTGCTTTGTATGCATCTGAAAGTTGAACAATGAATAAAGATGACAGAAGAAAAAAAATGGATGCCTTGGAATTGGTGTTGGAGAAGAGTATTGAATATTCCATGGACTGCCAAAAGAACAAATAAATCTGTTTTGGAGGGACTGCAACCAGAGCGCTCCTCAGAGACAAGGATGGCAAAACTTCACCTCACATAATTTGGGCATGTTTTCAGGAAGGGCTGGTCCTGTAAAAAGACATCATGCTGGGAAAGACAAAGTGTCAGCAGAAGAGAAGACCCTTAAGCTGATGGATTGACGCTGTGACTATAACCGTGGGTTTCAGAACTGCTGTTCATCGGGTTGCCAAGAGCCATTGCTAATTTAACAGCACCTTCAGCAATGGGCGCTAGTGTCGGAGATGATGAGGATGGCACAACATAGGGAAGGGTTCAGGTTGGCTGTGTACAGTGTTGCTATGAGTCGTGCTTGATTCAATGGCACCTAACAACAACAACAACTGCAACAACAACAAAAATACCTAACAACAACCACAACTACCCTAATGGTATAGTCTGTAAGGAGTTGGTTGTACTGTTAACTCAAAGGCCACTTGCCTCTGGTAGTTTAAATCTACCAAGCTGCTTCTCAGGAGGAAAATTTTCAGCCTTGGGAAACCCAATGGAGGGTCAGCTATGAGTCAGTACTGACTCAATGGCAAACTCTTTAGGCTTCCAGCTCTTCAGGAGAGGCAGAAAAGACACTTGAGCTCTTGAGAGAAAAACCAGCTGGTTGCTGGTGAGACTGGAGGAGGAGGTGAAGCAGCTCCTTTGTCACTAGAAACCTGACCCTTCTTGGTTTAGTCAAACAATGACAGAGTTGGCTGGGGAATGTTAGGGAATCCTGCCAAGTTTACAGTCTGCTTCTCTGAGCCTAGACAACCTTTGAGAGAGGAGTGTATCTTTTGAATTTGCAGAAATGAGACAGAAAAGAGGCAGAACTAACATTTCTCATTAGTATAACATACAGACTGTGTAAAAATGTGTTGCTGAATCTGTTTTGTTTTACCGTGAGAAAGCAAGACTTAGGAACAGAAAGAAGACATAATTGTAGGATTTAAGATTCAAGACACTCCAAAATAGACTCTGTAAATAAGTTTATCTTTGCTAATCATTGTTTACTCTTAAATTAGTATTTTTTTCCAATTAAAATATATTTCTTCTGGTTACAAATAAACACTACCTGGTAGAAAATTCAAATGGTATAAAATGTTCCACAATGAAAAGTCTCTCAATTACATAACCACATAATCATCCTAAATTAATCTATATGATTTATCTTATCTCAATAAAAAAATGTTATAAAAATCCTATTACTAATCAAAGCAATGCTAAAGTTAACACTGAAAAGCAAATATTCAAAAACAGTGATAGAAGTTCAGAGAGATAAAAATAACAAGACTATCCCTAGAAGATTAAAGTATATGGTAAAACTACTATAATAAACTTTGGTAGTAGTATGGGAATAGGCAGACAGAATGGTATAGATTGTGTCAGAAACAGACTTAAATATATTTAGGAATTGAGAATAATACAAAGACTTTTGAGGAAAAGATTATTAATGGAGTTGAAAAACTGAATTCCTATCTTATTTTTTTTTTAACTTTGTAAGCAAACCAATTTATTGATTTTTTTAATTGATATTTTAATGAAAGATTATAGAAAACTTGTATTTCCAGTCATTCATTGTTGCACATTTTCCTCCCTACCTCTGCCCCTAGTTTGCTTTTCTCTTTAAAAAGATTCTTTCTCGTTTTTTTATACCAAAACAAACTCCAGATGGGTGAAATATTTAGATGTTAGAAATAAAACCGTAACAGTAATGGAAAATAATCTTCAGTAGCTAAAACCTTTCCAAGCAACATATGAAGTTGAGAAGTCATAATGAAAATTATTGATTATATAACTTAATATTTCAGCACAGAAACAAAACCAAATAATAGTAACAACAATAAATTAATCTATAAAAATTTAAAGATAAATAATAATAAATAATAACTTGGGGGAAAAATATGGCATCCAAAGGACTAATTATTTCTAATTTTTACAAAAGAATCCAGGGTGGCCAGGTCGTCTCTCCTCCTTCCCCCTTCCCACTATCCTTTTCTCTCCTCAGCCTTTAGTGTATACTTTCTCTTGCTCTCTTTTCTTTCTTTTTTCCTCCTGAAATTTGGAAATCTAAATTTTCCAATGGTATCTCCTGATAGTTTCATGTTGAAAGGGAATTTAAGTTTTAAATACTGGGCAAGTCAGCACTGTGTGGGGCTCCTTGTTGAGGATCTCTGGTCTAGACTGAAACCGCAGGGAGCCTTCCCTTCAGCAAGAAATACAGAATGAGATTGTCTTTTCAGTTGTCCAGAATTACATACACATGTGCTTGCACACATACATGCAACTGATACTGACTCTCTAATACCATTTGGGAAGGATCTACATCATGGAGAAAATCTTTTCCCCATATGCAGCAGAATATTTACTGTCCTCTCCCCACCTCCTTGCCTGCCCACATGGAAATGTTTTACTTTTGTGTGTGTGCAAAACGCTATCTGTCACTTCTTTTACTCTTCACTTTGTATGTAATACAAGGCCAAGGGTCTACCTACACAAGAAACAGGAGCTTCCACAGAGCTGTCTGTTGATTGATGGCTGCCCAGAGAACCTAAAGCAGCTTTCAAATAACTCCCTTCTCTGTACTTTAAGCCAAATCACATCTCCAGAAGGGAAAGAGGAAATAAGAGAATGTATGACCCACTTGCACAAGAATCTTTCTATGAGTGAAGTGTGAAAGGAGAGTAGAGGTGATATGCTGCTGTGAAGGCATTTGAAAATGATAATTTTAAATTTTAACTACGATTGATCTTGCATGGTAGAATTTGACTCATCGCTACCTCATGTGTGCTAGAGTAGAACTGTGCTCTGTAAGTTTTCAGGTTGATTTTTGGAAGTAGAGTGTTGGGAATTTCTTCCAGGGTACTTCTGGGTGGACTCTTGCTTACAACCCAATACACTAAATTGCACCACCTAGGGATGGTTTCCTGCATTGTATAGACAGAGAGAAAGCAGCACATACTTGTTACATGCTTTCAATCAATCAACAATTCAAGAATGCTGGGCAATTGTTAGGAAGCCATCCCAGTTTCACATGTGTCCTTTGATCTACAACAAAGTCTTTGAAAACCTGCTGGAGGGAAGGTCAGTTAAAAGAGAAGCTGTGGTATATTCACACAATGGAATATTATGCTGCATTGAAAAACGAGGAACTCATGCAATATTATTCAAAATGGGTGAACCTGGAGGACATTATGCTGAGTGAGGTATCTCAGTCACAAAGGGA
>NW_006399846.1:10568340-10569651 GCF_000299155.1 Elephantulus edwardii | reverse complement strand
GTTTTTGTTTCTTTGTTTTGGGTGTGGTTTTGTCTTTTTTTGTTGGGGTTTTTTTGTGTTTTGTTTTGTTGTTTGTTTTGTTGGTTTTGGGGTTTTTTAACAGTATTTTGACAGTCAAGATTATAGAGCACTTGGAAATGAATCCTCAGTCAGGAGACACTCGAGGGTTTGATCTGCCTCCAGAACAGTATCAAGTCATTTTACCATGATTAACATTAGAATTAACTTAGGACACTGATTAAAATTTCCTATGGAGGCATAGGAGAGATGGATGGATCGTTAAGGAAGAAAAGTTTCACATCTCAAGCAAACGGTAATGAGTCTCAATGGTGTACATTTGTGAGGAGGGGTGGAGGGGGTAGATATATGCATTTTGTAGGTTATTTCAAGTTTAAACGATACCATTCACTCAGTGTAGGGCTTGGGACATAGTAGAAATTCGACTCATCTCAGTGCTACCCTCGAATCTACCCCTTCTTTTCTGCTTTGCTCTTTAACTGAAAGGCGGCACATAGCCAAGAAAAAAGATAAATGGCTGACAGCTGGCATAAGAGAGATGTTAGTCAAATTCCACAGGGTTAAGTGATTGTGAATCATTGTTGTCAGGGCCCACTCCCAAGATATGAAAGAGGAGCTTTTAGGCTTGCAGAAAAAGTTAATCAGGAGAGGGATCAGTGAGAGGCCTAATAGAAGAAAGAGGAAGTAGTTATCCCTAGCAAAGGTGAAATTGGTTTTTGGGATTCCTCCAGTGTGAAGATTGACTATTTTGTTAGCCAGGATTAGATTAGCCCAGTGGTGCTCAGGGATTTAGGAATCTCCCTGGGTCATCTGTCTTTTACTGAGGAGTAGCAAGATTAATTGCAGGCACCTGCCAGTTAATTCAGGCTTACTGAATATAACCAACCTAGGAAGTACCTCTTTTCAGAAACTGTAAGCAGCTCCTGCCTCTATGGTATTTACCCACCTTGTCCAGTGCACAGTTATTCATCTCGATTTAATCCTTGAGGAATAGTAAAAGTCAGCCTTATGGTGTGTCACATCCTAGAAAGAAAAAGTGAAAAGATGAGTTTACTACACTTTGGCAAAAAAGGAAAAAAACAACAAAAACCCACAAAACTGGTGTCATACATCTAATTTCTTTGTACATATAACTTAGAATCTATTTTAAAAGGAGTTTTGTTTAATTTCATTTGTATTTAAAGTTGGTATTTGACTTCATGATCAGATTTTTTTCTTTTTTTTCTAGAATTATATTTTATTAATTTTCATAAACATTTACAGAGATTTTGGGTTTCCATTCATTCATTGTTG
>NW_006399846.1:10561184-10566910 GCF_000299155.1 Elephantulus edwardii | reverse complement strand
AAGACTGTTTATGTTGTGGATTAGGACTTCTAGTGTTGTTCCTAGCTTTTCTGTAATGAAGTTTATAGTCCTTGGTTTTAGTCCTAGGTCCATGCATGATCAGATTTTTTAATTCCTAGAGAGGAAAATATCCCAGAACATTTAATTGTGTTTGTGGGGAAATTATATCTAAACCAAAGAGGCTGTTGTACATACAGAACATGGAGACAATTATCGTTAATGTGCTGTTGAGTCACTTGTGACTCACAGTGACCTTTTCTATGTACAACAGCTCTGAACCCTGCTCTATCCTGTGCCAGCCTCATTGTCTCCAACATACACACTCCCTTTGCCCCAGTTACTGAGTCAATCCATCTCATTCAAGGTCTTCCTCTTTTGCGTTGTCCATCCACCTTCCCTAGCATGATGTCCCTCTCCAAGGACTGGTTGGTCACTCCCTGCAACATGCCCAAAGTACGTGAGACAAAGCTTCAGAACCCTTGCCTCCAAGCAGCAGCCTGGTTTCACCCTCTCCAGGATGAATCTGTTCTCCTAGCAATCCATGGTATATTCAGTACTTTTCCCCAACACCACAACTTAAAGGCATCAATTCTCCTTCTATTATCCTAGTCATTATCCAGCTTTCTTATGCATAATAAGTAATTGCAAAGACCATGGCCTAGATTAGGTACACCTTAGTCTTTGGACTGACACTGCTGCACTTCAATACTCTGGAGAGATCTCTGACAGCAGATTTTCCCAATGCAATTCATCTTTTGATTTCCTGATTGCTGGCTGGTACCAAGAGTGTTAATTGTAGAGCCAACTAAACAGAAGCTGTTAACAATTTCAATCTCTTCACTATCTATAATGATGCTCCCAATTGGAACAATAAACCATTTAAAATTAAGAAATGTGTGCATCAAGTTTGTATGCTTTCTCTATATCTAGTCAATGTAAACTGAGAAATTATTTGAGAAGCTGGACTTTATGAGGAGGAATGTAGCATCATGATAGGAGGAAGATTCACCAGTAACCTTAACTATGCAGATGACAGACATTCCTCTGGTACAGAATTCTATCTTTCACCTTCATTTCTATTACCAAGTCACCCATTATTAATAATGTATATTGGGTAAATGTTTGATGGAATGTTGCGTCAGGATTGGAGGAGGACTCATCAACAACCTGCATTACGCAGATGACACAACCTTGCCTGATGAAACTGAGGAGGACTTGAAGAATTTGCTGCAGAAGGTTAAGGACTGCAGCCTTCAATATGGATTGAAGTTCAACATTAAGAAGATTCTCACCTCTGGGCCAATTGGCAGCATCACAATACACGAATGAAATGGGTTGGTCACTATGAGTTGCAGGCAACTTGATGGCACATAACAACAAAATGCAGATGACACAATCTTGTTTGCAGAAAGTGAGGACTTGCAGTGCTTACTGAAGAAAATAACAAGAGTACAGCCTTCAATATGGATTGTATCTCAATGTAAAGAAAACAAAAATTCTCACTACTGAATAAATAGACAACATCATGATAGAGAAAAAAAATTGAAACTGGCGAGAACTTCATCTTACTTGCATTCAAAGTTAATAGACTTGGTACCAGCAGTCAGGAGACATATTTCATTGGGAAAGTCTGAAGTTGAGGACCTCTCCAAATTACTGGAAAGCAATGACATCAGTCTGAGAAGTAAGGTGTGCCTGATTCAGTTTTTCTAATCACTTGCTTTGCATCTGAGAGCTGGACAATGAATATGGATGTCATAATAAGAATTGATGTCTTTGAACTGTAGTGATGGAGAAGAATACTGAATATCCATGGTCTGCCAAAGAACAAATGAATATATCTTGGAGAAGTTGCAGCCAGAGTGCTTGATAGAGGCAAATATAATAAAGTTTCATCTCACATATTTTGGGCATATTGCTAGAAACTGTTATCATCATGCTTGGAAAGGTGGAGAGATGTCAAAGGGGAGGAAGATTGTCAGCCAGGTGGATTGATGTAGTGACTACAGCAATGGGTTCCAATATGATAATGAGGATGGCACAGGAAAGGATAGGCTTCAGAGCTGCTGTTCACAGGGTCACTATGAGTCGTATTTGACTCTATTGCACCTAACAACAAAGAGAGGAGAATCTCAAGACTTACTAAGTATTGTTTTTCTCAGTTAGAGATTTAATAACCAGTTTTAATTGTATTTGAAATGAAATTTTTTCTATGTGGTACAGGACTGTTCTGCCATGTCACTGTACTGAGGTAACTTGGGATTGCTGTGATCCTGAATGGTTTGTCAAGTTTTTCAAATGCCATAATGGTTACACATGGTTGACAATGTTTGGTAGAGCTCACAGGCTTGGAAGCAGGAGTGGCATCCAATTCCCAAACATTCCGGTAGAAACTCTGTAAGTTTAGAGAAAGGACAATAGTTAAAGAACAGGGTTAAGGTCTTTTGTTTATAGAGCCACTACTCAATGACACATGGCAACAACATGTAATGCCAGGCCCTTGTCTCCATTTTGGAGTTGGGTGAAGTGGCTGGACTCTGTAAGATGGTGCTCTTGTTTTGGTTGATGATCTGTGTGGATTCAGTGTTTTGTTTTATTTAAGCTGCTGTTTAGAGTGAACAGGACCTCCTGGAGAGCCCTTATATTTAAAAGTTGGGCCCGAGGGATTTTATTTTAATCCATTGTTACTATATTTTGGAGGAACATTCTTCTACGTCATACAGCACTCTGGTCAGTTTGCTGTGCTGAGGTAATCTGGGTTTGCTGTGACACTGAACTTTGTGCCTTTGGGGCCTCAAATGCCATAATAAAACAATTGTGCCATGGGTGTGCCAAACACCATAATGGCTACCCATCGCGGGCAGTGTTTGGTGGAGCTCCCAAATTGACTCAGGTTTGGAAGAAGAGTGGCATCCACTTACTAAACCACATGCCTCTGGAAACTCTATGAACTTGGAGAAACAATGATAGTTACAGAAAGACTTCAGGACTTTATATAGATAGATAGATAGATAGATAGATAGATAGATAGATAGATAGATAGATAGATAGATAAAGATAAGATAAAGATAGATAGAGAGTGAACACGCACCCTTCTGTTTAACAGTTGGTTGGGCCCGAGGCTCTAGTGTAATTTTATTTTGGAGGAATATTCTTCTAAGTTATACAGCATTCCTCTGCCAATTTGCTGCACTGAGGTAACCTGGGTTTGCTGTGATGCCGAACCTTGTGCCATTGTGGGGTCAAATCCCACAATGGCTGCCCACAGTGGACAGTGTTTGGTGGAGCTCCCAGTTTGAGACAGGTTTGGAAGCAGGAGTGGAATCCATTTCCTAAACCATGTGCCTCTGGAAACCCTAGAACTAGGAGAAATTACAATAGTTATAGAAAAGTTTCAAGTCTTTTGTTCATGGGGTCGCTATGAGTCATGCTCGACTCAAAGGCAATCAACAACAATAATAACAAGAACATACGCAGGAAAAGAAGAATGGGCAATCTTATCCTTTGTGATTTATGGCCTCTGAAACCCCACTGGAGGGTTGGTTACAGGTTGGTTCTGACATGAGGGCACAAAATAATAACAACAGAACACATGTACAGAGCAGTTGAAATGGCTTTCAGTAAATCACGTTGTCATGCTGAAGCAGACATTAGTTACTCTGTACAGACAGACACTCAGTAAAAGATTGTGGATAGGAATGTCATTGGTTCAGTAGTCCTGGCCATGACATCTAATAACCTTCTTTCAGAAATCAAGTTACTTCTTGTAATAACCATTTTTCTTCCTTGATTTAATCCTGCAGAAGTCTGCCAGTAATTCTGAAAAACTTTTTAAGACAATTCTTACCTGTATTGATAGCCAGCCACATATGTAGAGTCATAAGATAACAAATAAGAACTCAGTTTAACTTGAACTTTAGGTAAACATGAATAATTTTGTTGTGTAAGAATATCCTTTTATTATTCTATCTCCAGCCTCATTTCTGTCACTACGTCCATATTTTCCAACTACTGATTCTTCTTCCTTGTTCCCAACTTTTACATTCCTGCTATCAACTATCATTAATGAAGCTTGGTTGCATGCTTGATAGATTTTTGATTGCAAAAGTTGGTAGACATTTTCTGTTTCCTCCTCTTTGGCTCTGGCAGTTGGTGCACATATTTGAATGATCGTGGTATTAACAGATCTTCCGTATTGGATATTCCAATATCCAATGCCTGTGGATATTGTCTACCACTCACAACATTTTATTTCAGGATGGAACTAGACATGGTCTTCTTTTTAACTATGAATGCAACCTGGCTTTTCCTCACCTTTTCATCTCCAGTGTAGTAGATCATGTGATTATCTGATTCAAAATATCCCATACCAATCCATCTTAGCTTGTATGTCAATCCTTCTTAGCCTACTATATCAATACTTACACATTACATTTCTTCCTTAAAAATGTCCAGTTTCTTTACATTCATTTTTATCACATTCCACGTTCCAGTCACTAGTCTCTGTTCCTCCTCTTTTGTGTTTCCCAACGTGAGGCCTCAGCCTTCAAGTGCCATATCTGCTTGTGTTCTACTGTTCATAGGGTTTTTGAAGGTCTGTTATTTTGGAAGTGGATGGCCAATCCTTCTTCCTAGTCTGTTTTAATTAGGATTCTCAACTTTAAAACAATATCTGACAGACAAGCATTTTACCAAAAAAAAACAAAAAAAAACCCACAAAACAAAACAAAAAAACAAAAACAAAAACAGATGAACGACCCTTCTTTCATTTGCAAATACCTTTTATAAGAAACATAATTGGCGACTATACACATGGAACTCACCTGCTGGAGGAATTAGAGTCATTACATCGATTGAAAGAATCACTAAAGAAGCTCAATTTCAGCTGTGAAAACTAAGCCAGGTGCTGATTGTGGAATAGACCACCAACTACACATATGCAAGTTCAAAATGAAGCTAAAGAAAATCAAAACAAATTCACAAGGACCAAAATTTGACCTTGAGTCTATCCCACCTAAGTTTAAAAATTATCTCAAGAACCAGTTAGAGACCTTGAACACTAATGAATGAAGACCAGATGGGCTGTGGGAGAATAACAAGAATATCATCCATGAAGAATGCCAAAGGTCATTACAGAGACAGAGGAGGAAGAAAAGACTGAGAAGGATGTCAGAAGAGAGACTAAATATTGCACTAAAACACCAGGAAGCCAAAGCAAAGGGAAGAAATCAGGAAGTTAAGGAGTAGCATGGGAAGACAAGCAAAGTACTATAATGAAGTGTGCAAAGAGCTAGTGTCAGGCAATCAAAAGGGACGAACTTGCTCAGAATTTTTTAAGCTGAAAGTATTGAAGAACAAATTCGAGACTTGAGTTGCAATACTTAACACGTTGCCGTACACTTTTAAAATTGACGACCATGCTTAGAAACACATTTGTTGTCATTCGCAGCAACGTGTTAAAGATGCTATAATCAGAATATTGAATGATCCAGGAAGCATCAAAGAAGATGAAAAGAATACACAGAGTCCCTATACCAAAAGAATTGGCTGACATAGAAGAATTTCATAAAACAATACATGCTCAAGAGGGAATGGTAGTGAAGTTCTAGCAGCTCTAGAGGAATTGGCAAAAAACAAGTCCCCAGTAACTGAGGGAATAACAATTGACATATTTCAACAAACAGATGCAACCCTGAATGTTCTCACCAGGTTGTACGAAGAAATCT
>NW_006399846.1:10548117-10559108 GCF_000299155.1 Elephantulus edwardii | reverse complement strand
AGGGTGGAGGGACAGCGCAGGAGAGGAAGACCCTCTATGAGGTGGATTGATTCAGTGACTGGGATAATCGGGACGAGAGTGTCAGAGACATTGCGATTGGCACAGGACACAGCGGAGTTTAGGAGTGTTGTACATAGGGTCGCTATGAGTCGCAAGCGACTCGACGGCACATAACAACAAAACAACAAATATTAATTATATTTAAAAATTTAGTTTTCAACCTTAGTGGTCATAGTTCAGATGTTTAATAACCATGTGTGACTAATGGTTCAACATCCTGAAGAGCAGATATATAGGCTACTTCCAAAATACACAGAAAATTATTGCACAACATTTTGCCAAACAAAAGATAGAAGGAAAGCTTTGTATATTTTACAAGTTCTGTAGAATTGCATTTGGGGCCAGGAAATTGCCAGGAAACTCTAGGAGGTCCCTTCTAATACAGCCAAAAGCTACAGTCTTTATGTTCCAGTATGTTATTATTACTGAGTATGAAATACATGCGATTATGAGGTAGAAGGCACCTCTGTTCCACATAGGCAAAATGATGTGAAAGAAACAGTTCTTACAGACCTGCATTTACAGACACAGTTGTTCTGCTTTTCTTTTGAGACTACAAAAATAAAAATCAACTGTCATATCAGAGAAATGAAATTTTAGATGCTCCTAAGTGGAAAAAAAAATGAATGCTTTGTTATTTGACTTCATAAAAATATATAAATATATTTTCTTAAATTAATAACCAAAGACCAGCACTAACCAGAATATCTGCTTATAACTCACATCAGTGATGTGATCTGGTAAACATAGCAAAAGTATTGCCTCACTTAATTAGCCTTTTGGGAGAAACCATGTTTTGAATCATTGCCTGAAGCCCTTGGAGTCTTGTAAGAAGTCGAGTAGGTAGATTAAATTCTAGAAGAGATGCATGCCAAAAGGTTATTTGTAGGTATGTGTTCATGAACAGTAAGGAGAAACTTGCTAACACATCAACAGTAACTAACTTAAAAATTGTTAATGTATCAATACCCAAGGCAGGTCAGAAAGAAAATGATGTCTAGATTTGGCACAAACCTTGTAAAGAGTCCTGCATAAAAAACATGAGAAAAGAAGGAAGGCAAATAACTAAAAACACTGCTACATATGTGACATGGTTAATATCATTAGAATATAAGAACTTTTTATAGATTAGTAATGAAAGATAAATGTCTCAAGGAAAATAACCAAAGAACTAGGAGGTCACAAAACAAAAAATATAAGAGGTTCATTAGCATTTCATGTACTGATATGCTACACATCCTACTTTGATGAGTAGCAACTGGGTTCTTGAAAGCTTGCAACTACTCAACTAACATGGAACTCTTGATCTCTTCGTGTCTGCAACAAAGAAAAGCAAAGAAGCAATTAGTCCAAGGACTAATGGACTATGAAAACTTCAGTCACCAAAACTCTGAGGCCTGAAGTACTAAAATATGTTCAGTTACCACTGCTGACTACACTAAAAGGACCGCAATAGATATTCCAAATATAATGGGAGAAAAATATGGAATAAAATTCAAAATCACAAAATGCTCAGCCTTTCTGGTTGCATAGAAACTGACGAAACCCTGGCGACTATGGTCCTTAGTCACTCTTCAAGCCAGAAACTAAGCTCCCTGCATGACTCCACTTTTAATTCAAACAATAGGCAGTCCTATTGTTACCCTATAAGGTAAACATAGGGAATTCTGGTGGCCTCAGGGTAAAATGCCCTGCAACCCCAAAGGTGCTCAGTTTGAATCCATCAGCTGCTCTGCAGGAGATAGATGCGCTATATTGTCCAATGCCATTAACTTCCTTCCTCTGAAAACTTGATAGATATGGGTCAATTACAACTTAATAGCATATAACAACAGTAAGGTAATCAATAACATCAGTAAGGTACTCACTCTGTGGCACAATCATACCAGATCAAAAGAGCAGTATTTGCCCAGGGTTAAGAGCTCAAAGGGCAGAAAGTGGTAGGCTAGAAGGATATCTGGAAACAAGAATCACTGTGAAGTGGTGGGAAGAATGCTAATTTCAATGTAGTTATTGTAATTAATATCATAAAACAAAATGTGTGTGAATAGTTGAGTCAGAAACTGATTGACTCTATGAACTTTTATCCGAGTCATGATAAAAAAAAATTATGTCTAAAATACTGCGAGGCACACAGCACATAGTAATTAATAAATTGGATACCTATGAGAAAATATCTAACTTCAGAAGTAAAAAAAAACAAACCCTGCAAATAATAATAAAAAAATTCTTGAAAAAGTAAGAATAAAAATGTAAAATCTTGCAAACAATGAAAAGCCCTGCAAAATAAGGATGAAATATCATTTTCATTTGCCAGTTTGCTAATAAAAAATAATACTCAGTGTGGTGATGAGGTGGGAAAATATCCCACTTTTGGTGGGAGGTTAAAGTGGAATAAGTTTTCTGACTAGGCAATTTGAAAATATGAATGTAGCTTTGTCTAAAAATTGTGACACTGTGATTTCATTTGTAGAAGTTCTTCCAAGCAAATACAGAGATAAATGTCTTCTGAATGTGTTATACAGATTCCTGAGCCCAACTAGAAGTTTGTTTCCACTTAAGCTGGCAGGACAAATGAAGAAAAGATATTTTAACTACTATAACATCAACTTTCTTTGATTGTAATTAGGTTTTGAAGGCAAATATTGTAGAAGCGTAACAGAATCTTTGCCATCAGGTCAAATTCCAACTCAGAGCTACTCATAGGACAGAGCAAACGTGTGCCATAGGGTTTCCAAGACTATGTGTCTTTTTACAATCAGATGTCATTTATTTCTCCAATATATATTGCAGTGGCTGATGGATTCAAATAGTCAACTTTTCAGTTAGCAGCATAGTGCTGAAGTGCACCAACAGAGCTCCTGTGAGGTATATAGAATCAACCAGTCGGGCGGGCACTGTGGTGGAGTTGGAGCCAACTCATGGCTGACCCTCCAGTGAGTTTTTGGAGGCTGTCATTCGTCAGAGAGGATATTGCCCAACTTTCTCCCTTGAAAAACTGGTGGATTTAATCTGCCAGAGATCTTGTCTTTATGGTATCAGAGTAGTTCTACATTATCAGAGCTTTCCTAGCAGAAGCATAGCACAGTATTTCTCATTTTGTTAGTGGTTATTTGGATTGTGATAATGCACACAGTAGGTTTTAAGTAAGTATATGGCTTATTATTGTAGATCAATTGATAGAGGGAATAACATGGAAAAATTAAAAAAATTCTAGTTTTAGTAAATAATTATTATCCACCATCTCCTTCCCTCATTTTTCCCTACCTAAGCTTCTTTAGACTTTAATCTCCCTTTATCAAATATAAAAATAGCCTAAGAGATTGGCAGGCTAAATGCAGACAAGAAAGGGCTAAATAATCCTCAAACAGTTTAATTTGGACTGAAATAATAAAAAGTCATTTAATTTCTGACTGGGACTGGGAGTCTTTTAACTCAACAAACATTTATCAGTTTTTTAAAAAAAAATGTGGCTTTAGGAGAGCTCTGATGACCATAGTCAATAGAAAGTCTCCTGTTAACCCAGAAGATAAGCCTGTCTGGTGGTTCAAATCAACCTACTAGTGGCTCTGAAGGAGAAAGATGTGCCATCTAGTCCCATGTGATTTATAGCTTCTGAAACAAGGTGGAGGGTCAGCTATGCGTCAGTTCTGACTCTACCGCAATGAGGTTTTTTGAGTGAGTAGCTTTGATAAGCCTGGTTAGAGAATATCAAGATTTTGGGGCAGGTGATGAAACTTTTTTACATCAATTTTCTTATCTTTTGTTAAAAAGGGGCTGAGGGAGCTCTAGTGGCCTAGTGGCAAGAAGTTGCACTCCAATCCCAGAGATACGTGGTTCAATTCCACCACATGGAGAAGGAGAAGCAATCTCCTCCTGTACCAGTCATATCTGATTTGATGGTACACAGACACAAAAATAATAACATTTTTTAAAAGGGGGGCTGAAATGGGGAATACAGCTAGATTATCTGTAAAGACATCAATTTTGGATGATGATCTTTAATGATCCAAGTTAAAATTTTTCTAAAACATGAAGTAGATTTAAAAAAAAAACCCACACAGCAAAAAACTCTCTTTTTATTTCTATTTGGGGGACAATAGGACAGATGCTGGAGAGCTCTAGACAAAAAATTAGTAAGCCCTTGGCTACCATGTGAAAAGTTGAGAATTCAAACCCACCAGTTGATCTGCAAGAGAAAGATGTAGCAAACTGCTTCTATATAGACTAGGCTTGGAAAAGTACGGGGCAGTTCTATTCTGTCCTATAGGGTTGCTATGAGTCAGAGCTCCTAAGGGAGTTCTAGTGGCTTAGTGGTAAGAAGCTGCACTGCAATCCCAAAGGCATGCAGTTTAAATCCACCAGTTGCTCCTTGGGAGAAAGATGGGCAATCTCCTCCCATTAAATGAACTGCCTCTGAAAGCCTGCTGGAAGATCAGTAATGGGTTTGTTCTGACTTAACAGTACACAACAACATGAGTCAGAATCAACTTGGCAGCAGTGATTTATTGTTATTATTATTATTGTTGTGTGCTATCACGTCCACTACAACTCACAGTGACCCTATGAATGATGGCTCTGAACCCTGTCCTATACTGAGCACTGTCTCTGACACACTTGACCCCACTGCCACAGTAACTCTATCAATATATCTCAACTAGAATAATTCACCACTTGCGTGGACCCTCTGCCCTCCCAAGCATGATGTGCTTCTCCAAGGACTGGCCCCTCTTAACAACATGCCTAAAATATGTGAGATGGAGTTTCAAAATCCTTGCCTACAGAAAGCAACCTGGTTTCACCCTCTCCAGGACAGACCTATTTGTTCTCTTGGCAGTTCATGATATGTTCAGTACTACTCTCCAGCACCACAACTTTCTTCTGTCATCCTTAGTCACTGTCCAGCTTTCTGACCTGGATCAGGTACACTTTAGTTTTTAGACTGACATCTTAGCACTCTGGAGAGGTCCTTGACAGGAAATTTTTCTCAATGCAACTAATCTTTTGATTTCTTAACTGCTGGTGCAAAAGGTATTGATTGTGAATCCAACCAAAATGAAATAGTTTAAAACTTCAATCCTTTCTTCATGATAATTCTGCCTATTGGCCCAGTGGTGAAGATTTTTGTTTTCTTGATGTTGAAATGAAATTAATATTGAAGGCTGCAGTCCTTGATCTTCTGCAGCAAGTACTTCAAGTCCTCCTCAGTTTTCGTGAGTAAGGTTCTCTCATCTGAATAATGCTGTTTGGTGAGTATTCCTCCAGTCCTAATGCCACACCCTTCTTCATAAAACCCAGCCTCTCAAATTATCTGTTCAGCATATAGATTGAAAAGGTATGAAGAAAAGATACATTCTTTGGCTTACTTCTTTCTCGATTCTGAAGCATGCAATGTTCCCTTGCTCTATTCAAATGACACCTTCTTGGTCTAGATATAGGTTTCCCATGAGCACAATCAAGTGTTCTGGGATCCCCATTCTCAATGTTGACCACAATTTGTTGTGATACACACAGTCAAATACCTTTGTATAGTCAATAAAACACAGAGACATTTTTCTGGCACTATCTGCTTATAGCCAAGATCCAGCTAACATCAGCAATGATACATACCCCTTAGTGCCATGGTCTCTTTTAAACCCAGTTTGTATTTTTGGCTATTCTCTGTCAATACACTGTTCTAGTCATTTTTTTTATAATCTTAGCAATATTTTGCTTGCATGTGATATTAATGATATTGTTTGATAATTTCCACATTCTGTTGTATCACCTTTTTTGGGAATGGGAATAAATGTGGATCTCTTCCAGTCAGTTGGCCAGGTTGGCTCTCCAGATGTCTTGGCATATTCTGGTGAGTACATGCAGGGCTTTATCTGTTGATTCTACCAATTCCTGGGGACTTATTTTTTGCCAGTGCCTTTAGAGTAGCTTGAATTTATTCCTTTATTCTAAACAATAATCTCTTATAGACTGCTTACACCTCCAGATTTAAGATTATAATAAAATAGAACAAGCTTGAGATGCCATTGCATTATCTTTCAAAAATGCAAATATGCATACCTAGGTAGAAAACAGTTCAATCCTAAATTAGGTTCAAGGATTAGGGCTTCTGGTCCTATTTAAACTCATCGTCAAATAAATCACCAGTTGCAAATTCAGATGCTATTGTTGGTGAGGGATTTTTAACTATGTATTAGACTACTGTTAAGCAGGTGAGGCTTTAGTTGACACAATATTGACAGCTCTTAAGGTGCTTAGGTTGGATTTTTTTTTTACCTGAAAAGAAAACAACAAAACTGAGAAAGCCTTTTTAAACTCCATTTAATATTACATAAATACTAAAGCCTTCTGGTATGTTAGAAGCTAACAAGGTATCATAATAACTAAATGGATTTGGTGACCTTTAAAATGGAGCTTGGCTCTCGTGTCTGTTTGTCACAATTTCCTACTTATTTCCTTCCCCACCTTTTCCCCATTGTCAACTCTTGTTATTTTCCATGGTTGTGGGAGGGAAAAAAAAAATATATATAAATATATATACATATGTATCTCAGTTGGAGGAATTTAGTGTGACCAAAAACAACTCAGATGGATAGGTTATCTCCCCTCCTTACTGGGCTGTTTCTAATTGTGCTCAGTATACCGTCCAACAGTAAGAATAAGAAATGTTAATACAATGGGAAGAAATGTTAATATAAAGGGAATCTTACTGTAAAGTTCATTTTAGCAAGACCAATACCTGCAGTTCCCTGCTTACTCAGTGTGATAAATATCAAGTCACTTTCTCCCAGATTGTTTTAAAAACTTCGTGTCTATCTTCTCTCACCCCCCTCAAGACAATGCTTTAGCAATACACAATTCGACGATATATTTTCTATATGTAATTGAAAATGCAATAGGATTATCAGACTGAATAAATTTTGAAGTAATCTTTTTAAGAAGCAAAGTGTTCTGTTATTAGTGTGAAAAGAGAAATAAACTTTTGAAAATGTGTAAAAAAATCATTGAGTTCACTAGGGAAGCAGACATAGGAATACTACACTATAGATCTTGAGTATTTAAATGAAAAACTAAAACAAGTTTCTGAAAGAAGGTTTCTTGATGTGCTGAGCTTGGGCGAGAGGGAAGAAGACTGGGTGATAGTGTTGTCAGTTTTCATTTCTATCTTGCACCAATATTCTAAGACATTTAGGTACCACTTTGTACACCTGAGCTCTGGTGGCTTTCTAGGGACTTGCGCTACTAATGTATAGAAGGTGTTTCTCTGATAGTTCAATTCTACCAGTGGCTCCAGGGGATAAAAATGGGCAATCTCCTCCCTTGCAATTAATTTACAGCCTCAAAAACCTGCTGGCTGGTCAGTTACAGATTTGTTCTGATTTCACAGAAATGACCTTTTGTAAACTTGGGGACAAAGACAGACCTTCAAAATGCACCGTATTCACAAGGTTAGAATATTAGAAACAACGTAAAAGTCCAAAATTGGAGTATTGTCAATAAAATTTTGTTTATATGGGCGATATCCATTTAAAATGATACTGTAAATTAAAACAGTGATAAAGAAATATTATATTGTTAGGTTAAAACAATATAAATAATGTACAATAAAACCAAATAAAAACATATATAAAAGCAAAGAACACAATATTGGAAGGAAATATATAAAAATACTAGTGTGAATGGTTTTTTGCCTTTCCTTATTTTCTACATTTCTATAAAGAACATACATTACAGTAGGAATGAGAGAGCATTGGAAGTTTTTTTCCCTTTTTAAAAAATTGGCTTTTGTACAATAATTCATATCCATTGTGTTTCACTCATGGGCATTGTGTTTTTTACATCTTTCATATACACTGTGTTTCATATAATTATTTAACTTTATTATTGAGCAAGGCTTATTATCTACAGTGTACAGATTTCTCTACAGTGAAAAGGAAAATATAGAAACGGAGCTAAGAAAAACAAAACAAAATCAATTACAATAGCTAAGTTGTGGTACTAGGGATATTGAAGCTAATGTTAGATGGATCTTAGCTGAAAGCAGGGAATACCAGAGGAATGTGTATCTGTGTTTCGTTGACTATGCAAAGGCATTTGACTGTGTGGATCATAACAAACTGGCTGACTCTGAGAAGAAGGGAAATACTAGAACACTTGATCATGCTAATGAGAAACCTATACTTGGACCAAGAGGCAGAGGTCAGAACGAAGCAAGGAAAGACTGCATGGTTCAAAATTGGGAAGGATGTACGCCAGGGATGTGTCCTGTCTCCATACCTTTTCAACCTGTATGCAGAACATATTATCTGGGAGGCGGGGCTTTATGAGGAGAAATGTGGGGTTAAGATTGGTGGAAGATCTATCAACAATCTGCGATATGCAGATGACACAACCCTGCTTGCTGAAACTGAGGAGGACCTGAAGCGCTTGCTTCAGAGGGTCAAGGACTGCAGCCTACAATATGGATTGAGGCTCAATGTCAAGAAGACAAAGGTTCTCACCACTGGACCAATTGGCAGCATCAGGATGGATGGTGAAGAGATTGAGATTGTACACAGCTTTATTTTTCTTGGCTCTGTAGTCAACAGTCTTGGCACCAGCAGCCAGGAAATTAAAAGGTGCATTGCCATGGGAAAGTCTGCTGTTAGGGACCTCTCCAAAGTACTGAAGAGCAATGGTGTCTCTCTGGAGACTAAGGTGTGTCTGATACAGGCTGTGGTCTTCGCTATCACTTGTTATGCATCAGAGAGTTGGACAATGACCAAGGAGGATAGAAGGAGAATTGATGCCTTTGAGCTGGAGAAGAATATTGAGGGTGCCATGGACTGCTAGGAAAACAAACAGATTCATCCTGGAAAGGTCAAACTGGGTGTCTCCCTGGAGGCAAGGATTCTGAGGCTCCTTCTAACATACTTTGGACATGTTGTAAGGAGGGACCGGTCCTTGGAGAGGGATATGCATGGGAGGGTGGAGGGACAGCACAGGAGGGGAAGGCCCTCTATGAGGTGGATTGATTAAGTGACTGGGGTAATCACGATGGATGTATTGGAGATGGTGTGACTGGCACAGGAGAGAGCAGAGTTTAGGGCTGTTGTACACAGGGTCGCTATGAGTCGCAAGTGGCTCAATGGCACATAACAACAACAACAACAATCATAAGATGAAATATTTGGGAACAAATCTAACTAGAGACACAAAAGACCTATAAAAAAACCCAAACATTACTACAAGAAACAAAAAGAGACCTGGAGAAATGGAAAATGTACCATGTTCATGCATAGGAAGACTCAATATCATGAAAATGACAATTCTGTCAAAAGCAATCTACAAGTTCCATGAAATCACAATAAAATTACCAATTCTACTTTTCAATGAGATGGAAAAGGCAATTTTCAATTTTATCTGGAAAAGAAGGGGACCCCAAATAAGCAAAACACTACCTAAAAAGAGAAACAATGTAGGGGGTATCACACTCCTTGATCTCAAATCCTAATACACAGCCATCGTGGTCAAGATAGCATGGTACTGGATGTGCATGCCTGGTGCAGTTGCTATGGTTCCTTCCTCATCCAAATCTGGTATGGCAACTCTCCAACAATCAACAGATTAACAATCTTCTTAAGGAAGAAAAGAGCCCCCCCTCTCCCTGAATAAGATTACATTTTGGGGGCTGGTGCTGTTGGATGGCCTGGGCCATCAGTATTTTAATGAAGGAATTGGCAGATGAACTTGCACTTGTTGATGTCATGGAAGACAAATTAAAGGGAGAGATGACGGATCTCCAACATGGCAGCCTTTGCCTTAAAACACCAAAAATAATCTCTGGCAAAGACCATTGTTGTCATTGTTAAGTGCCATTGAGTCATCGGCGACTCATAGTGACCCTATAAATGAAAGACCTGAACGCTGGTATAACTTCCACCCTTTCTCCAGGTTCATAATGGAAGCCTGTCAGCAAGAGGGGGAAAGCTGTCTCAATTTGGTCCACTGTAATGAGAACAACTTTAAATTCATCATTCCCAATGTAAAGTACTCAGGGTCTCCTCTGACATCCATTTTGGTCTTTCCTTCTTTCTCTGTCTTTGCAATGACCTTTTGCATTCTTCCTGGATGACATTCTTGATATGCTCCCACTGCTCACCTGGTCTTCGCTCATTAGTGTTCAAAGTCTCAAACCTGTTCCTGAAATGGTTTTGAAATTCAGGTGGCATAGTCTCAAGGTCATATTTTTATTCCCATGAATTTGATTTCATTTTCCTTAGCTTCAGCTTGAACTTGCATATGAGTAGTTGGTGGTCTGTTCCACAATCAGCCTGGCCTAGTTTTCATTGCTGATATAGAGTTTCTCCAGCGGTTCTTTCCACAAATGTAATAGATTTGATTCCTATGCATACCATCAGGTGAAATCCATGGGGAAGAAATCAAATATTAAGGAGCTGAACAGAAGATCTCAAAGGGCAGTGCATAAAGACAAAGTAAAGTATTATAATGAAATATGCAAAGAGCTGGAGTCAGAAAATCAAAGGGGCTGAACTTGTTCAGCATTTCTCAAGCTGAAGGAACTGAAGAACAAATTCAAGCCTCTAGTTGCAATACTTAAAGATGCTTTGGGAAGAATATTAAATGATCCAAAAAGTATTAAAAGAAGATGGAAAGAGTATACAGAGTCATTGTACCAAAAGGAATTGATGGACACAGAAAAATTTTATGAAACAATGTATGCACAAGAGTCTGTGGTGATGAAGGAAGAAGTTCAGGCTGCTCTGAAGGAATTGGCAAAAAAGTCACAGGAATTGACAGCATACCAATTGATATATTTCAAAAAACAGATGCTTGACTCAGGGTGAAGTCTCTCTCAGGGAGGAGTGATAGGGAATGGCAAAGGACACACTGACAAAGAAGATTAATCAGAACTGGCTTTGACAAGCACTGTG
>NW_006399846.1:10539864-10547492 GCF_000299155.1 Elephantulus edwardii | reverse complement strand
CAAGCAAGATTCTGCTGAAGATTTTCCAAAACACTACTAGAACAGCATATCAACAAAGAACTGCCAAAAGTGCAGGCTGGATTTAGAAGAGACCCTGGTACTAGGAATATTGTAGCTAATGTTAGATGGATCTTGGCTGAAAGCAGGGAATACCAGAGGAAAGTCTATCTGTGTTTCATTGATTGTGCAAAGACATTTGACTGTGTGGACCACAATAAACTGTGGCTAACTCTGAAAAGAATGGGAATCCCAGAAAATTTGATTGTGCTTATGTGAAACCTATACTTGGACCAGGAGGCAGTCTTCAGAACAGAGCAAGGAAACATTGCATAGTTCAAAATTGGGAAGGGTGTATACCATGGATGTGTTCTATTGCCATACCTTTTCATTTTATATGCAGAACAGATTATTGGGAGGCTGGGTGCTATAAGAAGAAATGTGGCATCAGGTTTGGAGGAAGACTCAACAATCTGCGTTATGCAGATGACACAACTCTGCTTGCTGAAACTGAGCAGGACCTGAAGCACTTGCTGTGGAGGGTCAAGGATTGCAGCCTTCAATATGGATTGAAGTTCAACATCAAGAAACAAAGATTCTCACTACTGGGCCAATTGTCAGCATCATGATGGATGAAGAAGAGATTGAGATTGTAAACAGCTTTAGTTTGCTTAGCTCCACAACAACATTCTTGGCACCAGCATCCAGGAAATTAAAAGACGTATTATGTTCGGAAAGTCTGCTTTCAGAGACCTCTCCAGAGTATTGAAGAGCAATGATGTCAGTCTGGAGACTAAGGTGCACCTGATACAGGCCATGGTCTTTGCAATCACTTGCTATGCATCAGAAAGCTGAATAATGACTATGGGGGATAGAAGGAGAATGGATGCCTTTGAGCCATAGTGTCAGAAAAGAGTACTGAATATACCATGGACTGCTAAGAGAACGAACAGGTTCCAGTCTGCTCCTTGGAGGCAAGGATTCTGAAGCTTTGTTTGACATACTTTGAACATGTTGCAAGGAAGAATCAGTCCTTAGAGAGGGACGTCATGCTTGGAAGAGTGGAAGGACGGTACAGGAGAGGAAGACCCTTGATGAGATGGATTGATTCCATCACTGAGCTAATGGCAATAGGCAGTTTTAAAGTCTTCTATTGTACCCCTTCACTCTCTAGGCTACAAAAGATTTTAGTTGGGGGTTGTGCATGTTGTCCTTTTTATCCAGTTTGTGATTAAAGCAGTAAAATATGACACAGGAAAAACATCAATTTCTTAAAGGTAAACATAGGAACAGTCCATAATACTCTATAGCTACGTCCTGATGGTGGTACTTGTGCAGTTTTAAATTGGTTAGTATAAAAGAATTCCACAAAAAAAAAAAAAAAGAATTCCACTACGTCTCTGACACCACTGCCAATGTTTCACATATGCTGCAGTTGCCCTTCAAACTAGAATGTTTACTCTGTATTAAATAACTTCGGCCTAGTACAAGTTCTTTTTTTAAGTCACATTCTGTGTTCTAATGTACAAAGCCAATATTGCATGTCTTGTACATTATTGTTCTAAGGGATCTTTTTTTAAAAAATTTTATTATTTGTGTGTGTGCGTGTACCGTCAAATCAGATCTGACAGGTACAGGAGGGGATTGCCCCTCCTTTCCCAGCAGAGCATCTGGTGGATTCGAACCATGCTCCTCTGGGATTGCAGTGCAGCTTCTTGCCACTAGGCCACCAGAGCTCCCCTGGGATCTTATTTTGTGTACTATATATATCAGAGTAACATATACTGCAACTCTGATAATGTAATATAAAATGTAAAGATCTACGTACAAGCATTGAAACAGTCTATCATACCAACTAAAACACCAAATAAACCATGAACAGTGGAAAAAAAAAGATAGCATGGTACTGTTACAGTGACAGACATACAGATCAACGGACTAGAATTGATAACCCAGAAATCAGCTTATGGTCAACTGAACATTGACAAGGGAACAAAATCAGTTAAGTGAGGAAATGACAGTCTTTTTAACAAATGGTGTTGGAAAAATTGTAAATCTGTGGAAAACTTAAGCAAGACCCACACCTCACACCGTGCACAAAAACCAACTAAAGATGGATCAGGGACCTAGAATTAAAACAAAAACTATAAACTTCATCAGAGAAAAGCTAGGAAGAAATCCAGAATCCCTAAACCACAGCATGAAGAGTCTTCCAAGCATAATAAAAAAATCTACAACCAGAGAGCATAAAATAGATGAATGAGACCTTCTAAGAATAAAAGTCCTATGTATAAAAAAACAAAACTAGAACAATAAACCAACAACAAAACCCAACAACTTCACCAACACATTAAGAAGAAAACAAACAGATTGGGAAAATATTTGGCAATGACATATCTGATAAGGACTTACATCTAAAATTTCTAAAATACTCCAACACAAAAAAAATTAAACACCCAACGACAAAATAGGCCCAGGGTATGAAAAGACATCTCACCAAAGAAGACGTTCAGATGGCAAACAAACACATGAAGAAATGTTCAAAATCCCTAGCTGTTAGAGAGATGCAAATCAAAACAACTATGAGCTATCATCTCACCCCAGCAACAACAGCAAAGTTCAGCAGGGCAGCAAACAACAAATGCTCGCGAGGTTGTGAAGAGATTGGAATTCTTTTTCATTCATGGTTGGAGTGTAAAATGGTACAGACACAATGGAAGGCAGTCTGGCACTTTCTCAAAAAGTTGGAAATAGAAATACTGTTTGACTCAGCAATCCTGGGAATATAGTCTAAAGAAATCACAGACACGGCTCAAACAGATGTATGCACACCCACATTTATTTCTGTGTGATTCACCATAGCATAGAGATAGAAGCAACCCAAGTGCCTGTCAACAAATGAATGGTACATTCACACAGTGGAGTGTTAAACAGCATTGAAAAACAAAGAATTGGTAAAACATTATATAACATGGGTCAGCCTGGAGGACATAATGTTGAGTGAAATATCTCAATCACAAAAGGACAAATACCGCATAACATCCCTGTTATAAAATAGGGCAGACATTCAGGGAGGTTGGGGGAAAAGGGGAAAAGAGTGGATATATAATGAACACTGTATTAGAATAGATGAGGGAAAGAACTGTCTGAAAGAAATATATGACTAGGCATTATATTATGACCGCAATGTGGAATGAGGGTTGCATTTCAGGGTGGGCTAAGGGAAGAGGGAGAAGAAAACGTGCAACAGTGAATATTTTTTTAAAAGGGTACAACCTACTTAACTTAAGTAAGTTAATCTGCTATCCAGCTGATTTTAATTTAGCAGCTCTCTACCAAGTTTCTGAGACTGTAGCTCTTCATGGGAGCAAAGTACCGATCTTTCTCCCAAAGAGCACTGGTTTGGTTTGCAGTGCAATACACTACAAAATTGTTTTTTAAAGTATAGTAAATATACATGTGACAAAGGATTTACGTGACTTTCAACATTCTTCACAGGTACAATTCAATGATATTAGTTATACTTACTATGTTGTTCAACTATTACTCACTTCAAATTTTCCCATCTCCTAACAGAAATTCTATGTCCCCTAAGCAAAAAATCTTCCCTTTTACTTTCCCTCCCTCCTATACCTAGTAACACTAGTAAACTTTGATCTTTATATACTTGCCTATTCTTGATATCATAAGGAGCTTCTTGAGAAGACATACATACTAGAAAAAAATCTTGTTAGATGCCGTCAAGCTGATGCTGACGACTCACAACAACTTCTATGAATAACAGATGGAAAACTTGTCCTACCCTATGCCATTCTCATAATCTTCACCATCCTTTAACTCATTGTTGCAGTCACTATGTCAATCCAATTCGTTGAGAATCTTCCTATTCTTTTGATGATCCTCTACTTTTCCAAGCACAATGTCTTTTCCCAAGGGACTGGTGGTGCTTCCTGACAATACGCGGTGAAGTTTCACCATGCTTGCCTCTAAGGAGCACTCTGTCTGCCCTTACTTCAAGATAGATTTGTTTGTTCTTTTTGGTAGTTCCTGGTTCTTGGTTCTTTGCCAACACCACAATACATATCTCAGTAAATCTGTTTTGGATTGTTGTATGTCTTTAGGTGATAGCCAAGAATCACAGTAGTCTGAAAAGGTAAAGGTTTTTTCCATTTAAAAAATTGAATTAGTACTTATGTGGCAACAAGATACTTTTTTAAAATTGAGATTTTATTGTAAGTTTATAAAGAACTTGGATTTCCATCCGCTCATTGTTGTACATTTTCCTTCCTCTTCTCCTCCCCTCCCCCAGTTCTCTTTTTTCTTTGGAAAAAAAAGTTCTTTCATTGTTATACAGTACTCCCCTCCAGATCACTTTACAATGCACCTCTTATTCTGGACACTTTTCATACCAATAATACCTAATAATGCAGCATCAGTATGGATCAGTATCTCAATCTCTTCAGAGAGTTAACAGTTTTAGTTTGCTTGGTTCCCCAGTCAATACTCTTGTCACCAGCAGCCAGGAAATCAATTGCATTGGGAAAGTCAGCTGTCAGGGACCTTTCCAGAGTACTGAAGAGCAATGATGTCAGGCTGGAGAATAAGGTGCACCTGATCCAGGCTATAGTCTTCCCAATTGCGTGCTCTCCATTGGAGAGCTAGACAATGACTAGGGATGACAGAAAGAGAATTGATGCCTTTGAGCTGTGGTGCTGGGGAAGAGTGTTGAATATACCATGGACTGCTAGGAGAACAAACAGGTTTGTCCTGGAGAGGGTAAAGCTGGAATGCTCCTTGTAGGCAAGGATTCTGAAGCTTCATCTGGCGTACTTTGGGCCTGTTGCAAGGAAGGACCAGTCTTTTGAAACTGACATCATGTTTGGAAGAGTGGAGGGACAGTGCAAGAGAGAAAGACCCTCGATGAGATGGATCAGTTCTGCGATTGGGGTAGTGGGTGTAGTTGCCTGAGACAGTGTGATTGGCACAGGATAGAGCAGGGTTTAGGGCTCTTGTAAACCCTTTAGGCACACAACAACAACAACATATTTCTTTTATACAGTTCTCTCCCTCGTCTGTTTCAATGCCATGTATATTATTTATCCCCTCTTTTCTGAGTTTCCCCCAACCCTTGTCAGTCCTGTTTTATAACAGTGGCATTATACAGGATTTGTCTTTTTGTGACTGAGATATTTCACTCAGCATAATGTCCTCCCTGGTCACCAATTTTGTATCTTTAATGAGTTCTTTGTCTTTCTGTGCTGCATAATATTCCATTATGTGAATATGCCACAGCTTCTCTATTCATTCATTTGCAGACTAATTTTTTTTAAATCATAGCCATTGCCATCAAGTCAATTCCAATTTATAGCAACCCAATAGGACAAAGTAAAATTGTGGTATGAAGTTCTTAGACTAACTCTTTATGGAAGCAGATTGGCACATCTTTTTCTTGCAAACTATGGGTGGTGGGTTCAAACCTCTGATCCTTCAGTTAGCAGCTCAGGGCTTTAACCCTGCTGTCACCAGGGCTCTGTAGTTCTTTACAAAGTCTTTATATTCCTCTTTGAGCTAGTGTTCAGACTTTTACAACTCTTTCTATTGACTACAATAGAGAGAGTATGGCATGTTTTATTTTTATTATAGGCCTAGCACTTACATGCTGATTTTCCCCCCCTTCTTTCTAGTAGTTAATCCAACACTTCAACCTGTCCTGGCTTGTTATAGTCAGAGACAGTGATAAGATTCCCCAATCCAATTCTGTCATAACTTAATACCTCTGTCAAAGCTTGGTGATAAGCTGTAGAGATGCACAGATATGAGAGCTAAAAGCAGCCTGACATTTGAAAGGTTCTAATTTGAGAAGCTATTCCCAAACATCTACCAAGTTCTGAGGCAATATTATTCTCCTGTAAGACCCCCTACATTGCTATCTTTAGATTTTTTGAACCACATACACATTCCTTACCTGAGACCCTATTATCATCGTGACTATTATTATTGTTTAGCACTCTTATTGAAGAATTAAAGTTACATAGCATACAAAATGTGAAATTAGACAGAGTTTCTCTCCCATGGGGACCTGATTAAGAAGTTTAGAAGAGTCTAGGAGCTCCTAGGAGGCAGATGGAATGAAGGAGAAACTACATTTTAATGTTTTCCTAGAGAAAGTAAAATGTCAGAGAAAGCAAGCTACAATGAGAATTGCTATTGTTATTAGATGACATCAAGTTGACTACAAATCATAGCAACCCTATAAACAACAGATCTGAACAGTACCCTATCCTGTACCATCCTCATGGTCTCTAATATGTTCAAGCCCTTTGTTATAGTCAGTGTATTAATCCATCTTGTTGAGGGTTTTCTCTTCTTCTGACATTCTACCTTTCCCATGAGGATGTCTTTTTCCAAAAACTGACCTCTGTCCCAACAACATGCCGAAAGTATATGAGATGAAGTTTCATCAGCCTTGACCCCAAAGAGCACCTCAGTGTACTTTCTCCAGGAAAGACCTATTTGTTCTTTTGGCAGTCCATGGGATATCAAGTACTCTTTTCCAACATCACATCTAAAAGGCATTGCGTTTTCTTCAGTCATTCTTATTAATTGTTCAGCTTTCAGATGTATAGGAAGTAACGGAAAAGACCCTGGCTTGGATCAGGTAAACCTTAATCTTTAAACTGACATCCCTTGCTCTTGAGCACTATGGAGAGGCATCGATAGCAGATTTTCCCGATGTGTTGCATCTTTGGATTTTTTTTTTTTTACTGCTGCTACCATGGATGTTGGTTGTGAAACCAAGTAAAATGAAATTTTTGATAGCTTCAATTTCCCCCCTATTTATTAACATGTGGCCTATTGGTCTAGTGGTGAGGATCTTTGTTTTCTAGATGTTGAGTGTAATCCATACTCTGTAGTATAATCCATATTCTAGTATAGTTGTTGTTGTTGGTTGACTACAAGTCGAGCATGACCATAGTGTCTCTATGAACAAAAGGCCTGAAGCCCCTCTACAACTATTAACATTTATCAAAGTTCATAGAGTTTCTGGAGGCATGTTACTTAGGAAGTGGATGCCACTCCTGCTTCAAAACCTGTCACAGAATGTTATTGTTGTGATGTGCCATTGAGTCATCTGTGACGTATAGCGACCCTATGTACAGCAGCTCTAAACCCTTCCTTGTCCTGATCCAGTCTTACTAATTCTGACATACCAACCCCCATTGCCCCAGTTACTGTATCAAATCATCTCATCCAGGTCTCCTTTTCCTGCACTGTCCATCCACCCTTCTAAGCATGATGTCCTTCTACAAGGACAGATCTCTCCTAGCCACTCGCCCAGAGTAAGTGAGGTGGAGCCTCAAAATCCTAGCCTCCAAGGAGAGACTTGATTTCACCTTTTCTAAGGCAGACCTATTTGTTTTCTTGGCAGTCCATGGTATGTTCAAGACTCTTCTCCAGCACCACAACTTGAAGGCATCTATTCTACTGTCATCTTTAGTCATAGTCCAACTCTGAAGCATAACAAGTAGTTGAGAAGACCATGGCCTGGATTAGGCACACCTTTGTATCTAGACTGCCATCATTGCTCTTCAGCACTCTGGAGAGGTCCATGATAGCAGATTTTCCCAATG
>NW_006399846.1:10533830-10539543 GCF_000299155.1 Elephantulus edwardii | reverse complement strand
TTTGTTTGTTTGTTTGTGGGGTTTTTTTTGGTGGAGATGAGCTGTCTTTATTGCTGGGGCAGATATCATAGGTTGTTAATGAGTCTTCTTCAATCTTGATGCCACACTCCTCGTCATAAAGCCTTGCTTCCTGAATGATCTGTTCGACATACAGATTGAAAAGGTATGGGGATAGCATGCATCTCTGATGCACTCCTTTTCTTATTTTCAACCATGCAGTGTTTTCTTGCTCTGTTCTGAGGACTGCTTCTTGGTCCAAGTATAGGTTTCGCATAAGCACGATCAAGTGTTCTGAGATTCCCATTTTCCTCAAGGTTAGCCACAAAGTATTGTGATCCACACAGTCAAAGGCCTTTGCATAGTCAATGAAACATTCTTTTGGTACTCTCTGCTTTCTGCAAAGATCCATCTGACATTGGCAATAATGTCCCTAGTGCCACAACTTCTTCTAAACCAGCCTGTATTCCTGGCAGTTCTCTGTCAACGTACTGTTCAGATCTTTTCTGGATAATCTTCAGGAGAATTTTGCTAGTTCGTGATATAGAATAGTATATATAGTATATTAATGTAATGTAATCCATACTCTACTCACTATAGTCTTTGATTTCCTGTCGCAGTGTTTTAAGTCCTCTTTACTTTCAGCAAGCAGAGTTGTTATCTGTATAACACAGGTTGTTGATGAGTCTTCCTCTCATTCTGATGCCACATTCTTATTCCTGAGTCCAGCTTCTTGAATGATTTGCTTGATACACAGATTGAACAGATATGGAGAAAATATACAACTATGGCATGTGCTTTTTCTGATTTTAAATCAAACAGGGTTAAACAGTGATGGCATAATGCATTAAATTGTCACCCTGAAATGGAATATCAACTGGTCATTATTCAGCTGAGTTTCTAGATCTGTGAAGGCCAAGGTCTTCTTCATCTTTACCTTCTTTTTCTAGTGTTTACTTATATTATGTGTAATTTTATGAACTTTATGATTAACCTAGAGTTTACTATTTAAAAATTTTGTTCTTGTCTTAAAAGAGCATACACTCCTGTCTACTTTAGAGTATTACACATAGTAGAACTTGGAGTGCTTGTTTCCAGTTCTCAGCCAAACTGCAATACTACATCACAAATAATGAAGGGTCATATAGAAAGTTTTTAATTATAAATTACTAAGTGATGTAAACAAAACTCTTAAGAGAACTTGTTGTTGTTAAATGCCATTAAAATTGGAAATGACTCATAGTTAGCCCAATAGTGGGATTTTCATAGACTGTAAATTGCACAAGGGGAGACCAGTCATCTTTCTCCCACTGAGGACCTGGTGGTTTCAAACCATATGCCTTTGGACTGGCAGCTCAACTCCTTACCACTAGTCCACCAGACTTCCCTAATTTACATGATTGTTGTTAGGTGCCATTAAGTAGACTAAGACCCCATGAACAATGGACCTGAACCTGGAAACCCTATGAACCTGGAAAAAGGATGAAAGTTATTATAAAAGTGTCCAGGTCTTTCATTCATAGGGTCACTATGAGTCGCCTACAACTTGACAGCACTTAACAACAACACCACCAGCATAGAAAGAGGTCAGGAGGCCTAGCGGGCAGAAAATGATGCTACCAAGCCAAAGGTGGGTGACTCTAATCCACAGCCCTCAGTCCTGTCTTTAATTGTTTTTGGTGAAACATTCTTCTAGGTTGTATAGCCCTGGCCTGTCCACTTGCTGTTCAGAGGGGAAACTCGTGGTTGCTGTGACACTGACGTGTCTAATGCGAGAATGGTTAGCTGTGACGGACAATGTTTGGTAGCGCTCCCCGATTAAAACAAGCTTGGAAGCAGGAGTGGCATCCACTACCAAAATAACTTGCCTCTGGCAACCCTATGAACCTGGAGAAAGGAAGCAAGTTATTATACAAGTGTCCAGGTCTTTTGTTCATAGGGTCATTATGAGTCACTTATGACTCAACAGCACTTAACAACAACACAAGCCCTCCCTTCACCCATCATATTGTGTGGCCCTATGATTAACTCCCCCCACCTACCTCCCACCTATCCTCACCCTTCTGCTCCGACCCCCACCCCCTTCCATCCTCATACATGTTCTACAATAATGGTCTTATACAGTATTTGTCATGTTAGTTCACTTAGCATAATGCTCTCCTTTTTCTTGGAGATCAAGGATTATAGCCTTCAATACGGATTACATCTCAACATAAAGGAAACAATGATCCTCACTACTGGACCAATAGCCAACACTATGACGGAAGGGGGAAAGATTGAACCTGTTAATGATTTCATCTTGTTCCATTTCACAATCAACATGATCAGTACCAACAGTCAAAAAGTCAAAAGATGTACGTTGTTGTTATTAGGTGCCATCAAGTCAAGTACAACTCATAGTTACCCTACAAACAGCAGATCTGAATCCTGCATTATCTTGTAGCCATTCTTATCTCTGTTACACTTGAGCCCATTGCCACAGTTAACATGTCAATCCACCTCATTGAGGGTCTTCCTCTTTTTCACGGATTCTCCACAGAGGCATGATATCCCTTTCCAGGGAATAGCTTCTCCAAGCAGTATGTCCAAAGTATGAGAGATGAAGCTTCACCATCCTTACTTCCAAGCATTCTGATCGTTGTTGTTATGTGCCATCGAGTCGTTTGCGACTCATAGCGACCCTATGCACAACAGCCCTAAACCCTGCTCTATGCTGCGCCAACCTCACTGCCTCTGACACACCCATCCCAATTACCCCAGTCACAGAATCAATCCATCTCATAGAGGGTCTTCCCCTCCTGCGCTGTCCCTCCACCCTCCCAAGCATGATGTCCCTCTCCAAGGACCCGTCCCTCCTGGCAACATGTCCAAAGTATGTCAGACGAAGCCCCAGAATCCTTGCCTCCAAGGAGTAGCTTGGTTTAATCCTCTCCAAGATGAATTTGTTTGTTTTCCTGGCAGTCCAGGGTACATTCAGTACCCTTCTCCAGCACCACAGCTCAAAGGCATCAACTCTCCTTCTGTCCTGTCTAGTCATTGTCCAACTCTCTGATGCATAACAAGCGATTGCAAAGACCATGGCCTGTATCAGGCGCACCTTAGTCTCCAGAGAGACACCGTTGCTCTTGAGTACTTTAGAGAGGTCCCTAACAGCAGACTTTCCCATTGTGATACGCTTTTTGATTTCCTGACTGCTGAGGCCAAGAGTGTTGACTGTGGAGCCAAGCAAACTAAAGCTGTGAACAATCTCAATCTCCTCGCCATCCATCCTGACGCTGCCTTTTCCAAAACATTTTGGTGGTACATGGAATATTTAGTTCTCTTCTCCAACACCACAGCTCAAAAGCACCAATTCTTCTTCTGTTATTCTGATTCATTGCCCAGCTCTCAGAAGTACAGAAAATAATTGAAAAGACCATGGGTCATGTGCACCTTATTCTTCAGACTGACATCATTATTCTTCACTATTTTAGAGAGTTCCTTGATAGCAGACCTGCCCAAAGCAATACATCTCTTGATCTCCTGACTGCTGGTACCAAGGTTGTTGATTATTGATTCAAGTAAGATTAAATCACTGACAGTTTCAATCCTCCATCTATCATGATGTTGTTGCTTATTGGCCCAATGGCAATGGCCTTTGTTTTCTTGATGTTGAGATGTAATCCATATTAAAGACTATAGTCTTTGGTCCTATGTAGCAAGAATTTCAGGTCCTCTTTACTTTCAGCAAGCAAGGTTTGTGAAATCTGGATAACGCAAGTTGTTAATGGATCTACCTACAATATTAAAAGATGTATGTTATTGTTAAGTGCTGTTGAGTCGAGGATGACTCATAGTGACATTATGGACAAAAAAAAGACCTGATCCCAGTTCTATAACTATCGTTGTTTCTCTAAGTTCATAGAATTTTCAGAGATGTTGTTTAGGAAGTGGATGTCACTCCTGCTTCCAAGCTTGTCTTAATCTGGGAGCTCCACCAAACACTGTCCACTATGAGTAACCATTATGGTATTTGACATACCAGTAGCACAGTGTTCAGCATCACAGCAATCCCAAGTTACCTCAGAACAGCAAATGCAGACCAATGCTAATTCCAAACACAACACCAAGCCTGAGAGCCCAAATGACTTTTACATATGAATGCCCTACACCAAGTCCTGTTGATGCTAAACAAGAGGCTGCTGTCCACAGCTCATTGCTAGCTAAATCCAGCAAATCCAATCAGCTCACACACAATTGTGAATGAAATAAAAATCAATCAAATAGTACCACACCAGACTCTAAACCAACACAAAACATCCCACCTTCCAGAATCCAACTGCACTGGGAAAATCTCCTGTCAGGTATTTCTCCAAAGTACTGAAGAGCAATGATGTCAGCTTAAAGACTAAGGTATGTCTGATTCAAACCATGGTCTTTTTAATAACTTGATTTGTAACCAAGAGCTGGACAATGAATAAAGATGACAAAAGAAAGATCAGTGCCTTTGAGTTGTGGTGTTGGAGAAGAGTGCTGAGTGTCCTATGGACTGCTAAAACAACAAACAGATATGTCTTGGACGAAGTACAGCCAGAGTCCTCGTTAGGGGCAAGAATGATGAAGCTTTTTGTCACATACTTTGGGCATGTTGTTAGGTGATGCTATTTCTTGGAAAAAGACATCATGCTTGGAAAGGCGGAAGATCAGTAAAAGAGAGGAAGACCTTTGACAAGATGGACTGACAGATTAGCTGCAGCAATGGGATCAAATATGTCAAATATGAAGAATGACACAGGATAGGGGAGTGTTCAAATCTGTTGTTCATAGGACCACTATGAGTCTTAATTGACTCTATGGCACTTAACAATGATAACAACAGCATCGATATATCACGTTGGTGAGTCGGAGTTGTTAAGAGGAACACACAAGTATTTCATAAGTTTCCTAGGTGGTTCTGAAAAATTCTTTCCGTAAGAGTCTACAATCAGGAATAGGGCATAGCTCTCCACTTAAAAGAATTTTCTTGATATTCTTTCTCTACACAATTTGATAATATCATATGGCACACTACACAATAAAAAAAATTAAAAATATTAATGCCATTGGAAATGCTTACAACATTTCATCAGTCTGAAAGAGAATACACCTAAACATTAAAAGTTGATAACTCTGGTTATAAAATTGGTGGTGATTTTGGTTTTTTTTTCTCTCATATTCTATTCTGTATATTTCAATTACTTACAATAAGTTAGTGTTTGAAAAGGGCTGCCGTGGGTAAATACTGAATATCTCATGAACTGCAGAAAGAATGAACAAGTCTGTCTTGGAGGAAGTACAATTAGGTTGCTCCTCAGAGGCAAGGATGGTGAAACTTCTCACATTCCTTGGGCATGTTGTCATGTTTTTTGGAAAAAGACATTATGCTGTGAAAGGTGGAGGGTCAGAAAAAGAGAAGATGACTGTCAACCAGATGAATTGACACAGTGACTGTAACAGTGGGCTGAAGCATGTTGGAGGTCTTGAGGTTTGTATAAGATAGGGTAAGATTCAGAACTGTTGTTTTTAGGGTTGGTATGAATCATAGTTGACTCAAGGACATATAACAACATACAGATTTGTTGTTGTTGTTATGTGCTGTCAAGTTGTTTGCGACTCATAGAGACCCTATGTACAACAGCCCTAAACTCCGCACTGTCCTGTGCCAATCGCACTGTCTCTGACACTCCCATCCCAATTA
>NW_006399846.1:10530848-10531850 GCF_000299155.1 Elephantulus edwardii | reverse complement strand
ATTTTCCTCAGCTTCAGCTTGAATTTGCATATGAGTAGTTGGTGGTCTGTTCCACAGTCAGCTCCTGGCCTAGTTTTTATAGCTGCTATTGAGCTTCTCCAGCGGTTCTTTCCACAGATGTAATCGATCTGATTCCTATGCATACCATCAGGTGAAATCCAGGTATATAACCTGCGTTTATGTCTCTTTAAAAATCTATTTGCTATGAATAAATCATTGTGCAAAATTCGATCATTCTCTCTCCAGCTCCATTTCTGACATATAGATTACATATAGTAAAATACTGCTCCACAGTGTTCCTTTGCTTTGGCTTCGCAGAGCTCTAGTGCAATTTTCAGTCTCTTCTGACATCCATTTTGGTCTTTTCTTCTTCCTTCATCTTTGTAATGATCTTTTGCATTCTTGACAAATGATGTTCTTAATATTCTCCCACAGCTCATCTGGTCTTCACTCATTAGGATTCAAAGCCTCAAACTTGTTCCTGAAATGGTCTTTAAATTAAAAAAGAATAGACTCAAGATCAAACACTGGTTCTTTTTCTAAAATTATTTATTATTATTTGTGTGTGTATACCATCAAATCAGATCTGACTGGTACAGGAGGAGACTGTCCCTTCTCCACCAAAGCATCTGGTGGTTTCAAACCACACACATCTGGTATTGCAATGCAGCTTCTTGCCACTAGGTTACCAGAGCTCACCCAAACACTGGTTCTTGTGGATTGGATTGGATTTGCTTTTCTTTAGCTTCACTTTGAATTTGCATACGAGTAGTTGATGATCTGTTCCACCATCAGCATCTGGCCTAGTTTTCACAGCTGATACTGAGCTTCTCCAACGATTTTTCTCACAGATGTAATCAGTCAGATTCCTGTGAAGGCCACCAGGTGAGACCCATGTATATAGTTGCTGTGTTTCTTATAAAAGGTATTTGCAATGACTAAATCACTGATTGTACAGGATTCGATTATTCTGTTTCCAGCCTTATTTCTGTCACCAAATCC
>NW_006399846.1:10516492-10527448 GCF_000299155.1 Elephantulus edwardii | reverse complement strand
TGTATCTGCCAATTCCTTTCTATATAATGACTCAGTATATTCCTTCCATCTTCTTTTAATACTTCCTGGATCATTTAATATTCTGCCTGAAGCATCCTTGATTACAGCAACTCTAGGTTTGAATCTGTTCTTCAGTCCCTTGAGCTTAAGAAATGTTGAACGAGTTCGGCCCTTTTGATTTTCTGACTCTAGCTCCTCGCACATTTCATTGTATTTTGCTTTGTCATTCTGAGCAGCCTTTTGGAATCTTCTGTTCAGCTCTTTAGTATCTGACATCAATGCTTAGGATGTCAATATCTTTGCATTCCAATTCTTCCTTAACAATCTCTAATCTTCCTACATTCTTCTTTCTCACATTATATGTTCTAATCACTAGGGTCTATTTAAAATTATTCTTCCTTCTTTGTGAAGGAAGGCTCAGACTCTGGTGCCATATGCTGCTGGTCTAATCTAAGTGTGCTCTGTTGCACATAGGGAAGAAATCAAGAAGTTAAGGAGGTGAACAGAAGATTTCAAAGGGCAGAATGGAAAGACAAAGCTATGTATTATAAAAAAATATATAAAGAGTTGGAAATGCAAAGGGATGAATTTTCTCAGCATTTCTTAAGCTGAAGGAACTGCAGAATAATTTCAAGCCTCTAGTTGCAAAACTTAAGGATGTTGAAGGCAAAAGAAGGAAAGAGTAAACAGAAAAAAAAATATATCAAAAAGAAGTGGTTGACATAGAAGAATTTAATGAAACAATATATGATCAAGAGGCAATAGTGATGAAGGAGAAAGTTCAAGCTGCTCTGAAGGAACTTACAAAAATAAGGTCACAGGAATGGGCATATTTCAACAAACAGAAGCTGCCATGGATGTTCTTAACAGGTTGTGTCAAGAAACCTGGAGGACCAACTGACTGGAAATCTGGCCAACTGACTGGAAGAGATCCATATTTATTCCCATTGTGAAAAAAAAAAGTAATCCAACATAGTGTGGAAAGTATCTAACAATATCATTAATATCACATGCAAGCAAGATCCTGCTGAATATTATCCAAAAACAAATGGAACAGCACATCAACAAAGAACTGCTAGATGTGCAGGCGGGGTTTAGAAGAAGTCATGACACTAGGGACATTACAACCAATGTTAGATAAATCTTAACTGAAAGCAGAGAGTACCAGAGGGATGTCTATCTGTGTTTCATTGACTATGTAAAAACATTTAACTGTGTGGATCACAAAAAACTGTGGCAACTTTGGAAGAATGGGAATCCCAGAACTCTTGATTGTGCTTTATACAAAACATATACTTTGACCAAGAATCAGTCATCAGAACAGAGAAATGAAACACTGCATGGTTCAAAATCAGGAAAGGTGGATACCAGGTGTATCCTATCTCTACATCTTTTCAATCCATACGTGAAAAAGATCCTCCAGGAGGCTGGACTCTGTGAGGAGGAATATGTATCAGGTTTGGAGAAAGACTCATCAACAACCTACGTTATGCAGATGTCACAACCTTGCTTGCTCAAACTGAGGACATGATGAGTTTGCTGCAGAAGGTCAAGGACTAAAGTCTTCAATATGGATTGAAGCTCCATATCAAGAAAACAATGATTTTCATCACTGTTCCAATTGGCAGCTTCATGATAGATTGAAAAGAGATTGAGATTGTTAACAGCTTCAGCCTGATTGGCCTGACAAGCAATACTCTTGATACCAGAAGCCAGGAAATAAAAAGATTAATTGCATTAGGGAAGTCTGCTGTCAGTGACCTCTTTAGAATACTAAAGAGCAATGATGTCGGTCTTAAGACTACGGTGTGCTTGATCTAGGCAATGGTCTTTGCAATTACTAGTTATTCATTAGAGAGCTGGGCAATGAATAAGGATAACGGAAGAATAATTGGTGTCTTTGAGTTGTGTGCTGGAGAAGAGTATTGAACATTCCATGGACTGCCAAGAGAACAAACAGTTCTGTCCTGGAGAGGGTAAAACGAGGCTGCTCCTACAAGGATTTTGAAGCTCTGTCTCACATACTTTGAGCATGTTGCCAGGAGGGACCAGTCCTTGGAGAGGGACATCATGCTTGGAAGGGTAGAAGGACAGCAAAAGAGAGGAAGACCCTGGATGAAATGGACTGACACAGTAAACTAGGGTAATGGGGGTCGGTGAGTCGGAGAAATGAAATTGGTCAATATAGAGCAGGGTTCAGAGCTGTTGTACATAGGGTTGCTGAGTTGCAAGCAACTCCTTGGCACAACATAGTGTTCCTAAAATTGGATATGCTATGATTTTTTTAAACTTTAAAAATGTATTATTTTTCATCTTAGTGAAAGTTTACAAATCATATTAGTAATTATATTCTTATCGATTTATTAATGGATGTGTACACTGTTTTAATTTTTATTATAAACAATGCTATAATGGCTATTCTGATAGATACAATTTGTGTACATTTACTAATTCTCTTAGTTTGGAACCCTGGTGTCTTAGTGGGAAGGAATTGCACTGCCAATCCACTGTGGTTCAGTTCCACTAGCTGCTCTACAAGGAACAAGATGGGTAAATCTCTTGTGCAATTTACTGTCTCTAAAAATCCACTGGAGGGTCAGCTATAAGGTTCTGACTTGATTCTTCCAAACAACAACAGCATTTACTAATTCTGTTAGGTGGTTAGAAGAGGAAATTGCTGTATCAAAGAATACACACATTAAAATTTTTAGTAAATACTAACAAATTACCCTTAAGTTTCGATGAAATCTGTACCCAGACCAAGACGCTGTTATCTGAACAGAGCAAGGAAACACTGCATGGTTTAAATTTTTTTTAAAGTGTGCATCAGGGCTGTATCCTTTCTCCATACCTATTTAATCTGTAAGCTGAGCAAATCATTTGATAGGCTGGACTTATGAAGAAGAATGCAGCATCAAGATTGCAGAAAGACTCATCAACAACTGGCATTATGCAGATGACACAAACTTGCTTGCTGAAAGCAAAGAGGACTTGAGCTGCTTGCTGTGGAAAATCAAAGATTATGGCCTTCAATATGGTTTAGGTTCAACATCATGAAAATAAAAATGCTCACCACTAGGCCAACAGGCTACATCATGATAATGGACAAAAGATTGAAATTGTTAACATTTTCATCTTACTTGGGATCTACAGTTAATGTTTATGGGAAGAGACCACCTGCCTTTTGATCGATTCACAATCAAGAGATCAAGAGACTTATAGCAGTGAGAAAGTCACCTGTCAGGGACCTTTCCAAAGTGCTGAAGAGTAATGATGTCAGTTTAAAGATTACAGTGCGCATGATTCAAGCGATGTTTGGTGTGGTTTTTTTTCCTCCGATCACTTGCAATGCATCTGAGAGTTAGACAATAAGGATGACAGAAGAAGAATCAGTGCCTTTGAGTGTTGAGAAAAGTACTGAATCTGTCAAAAAAACAAACAGATGTCTTGTAGAAGGTGAAATCAGAGTGCTCCTTATAGGCAAGGATAGGGAAGCTTTGGGCATGTTTTTAGGAGAGGCTGTTCTTTGAAAATGGACTCATATTTGGAAAGGTGGAGGGTAAGCAAAGGAGAAGACGACCTTCAGCAAAAATGCTTTGATACAGTGACCGTGCCAATGGGCTCAAATATGTTGGGAATGGTAAGAATAGGATGAGGTTTAAGATGTGTTGTTTATAGAGACACTATGAGTCGTACACAAATCAATGGCACCTAGTAACAGCAACAACATACTCAGAGAGTTTCTAAGTGGCGTAAGTGGTTAAGTGACTACTAGCCAAAAATTGGACTTAATTCAGAAGCTTTTCATAATACAGGTCCAGTGGTTTGCTTCTGAAGGGCACAAAGCTGAAAAGCCTAGGGGACAGTTCTACTCTGTACATGTGGCCAACAAGAGCTGAAATGGATTTTGTGTCAACTAACAACAATAATAATTACACCATCATTATTAATACATGACATTGCTATCACTTGATATTATAAATCCTTAAACATTCTGCTACTTTCATTAGAAGAATATATGTATCTGATTTTAATTGGCTTTTCCCTATTGATTTTTAGTATTTTTTCATACTTATTTTTTGTCATTATCCCATGGACTTCAAAAGAACAACAAGTCTTACACCAATGTTAACAGCAGTGTTATTCACCATCAAAAGAATATGGAAACAGTCCAGATGTCCAACCACAATCAAATGTATTGAGAAATTATGGTACATTCACACAATGGAATACTATGCAGCATGTAGGAGCAATGACTTTGTAAATTATGACATAACTTGGGAGGGATTGGAGAGCATTATGTTTAGTGAATTAACTCAGTCCCACAAGGACAAATATTGTATAAAACCATTATTGTAGGATGAGTATGAGGATCCAAGGGGTGTGGAGGGTGGAAGCAGAGGAATAAGGATGTGGGAGAGGAGGGGGATTAATCATGGGATTGTACAATTTGATAGGTTGGGGGTGAGGCGAATTGTAAGTATCTGGTCTGGAAAACAATGTCATTGAATTTTGTAAATAAACTAGAATAATAATAATTGTTTTAAAAAAGTCTGTTTTGGAGGAAGTGCAACCTATGTGTTCCTTACAGGCAAGTATTGTGAAATTTTGATTCTCATACTTTGAAGATGTTTTCAGGAGAGGCTAGACCTTGTAAAAGGATAAGTGTCAGAGACCCTCAACAAGATGGATTGACACAGTTGACTATATAATAATGTGCTCAAGTATGTCAGAAAATGAAAGAATGGTGCAAGATGGGGGAAGTTTCAGATCTGTTGTTCAGAGGGTCAAAATGAATCATAGTGAACTGGAAGGCACACAACAATATTTTTGTCATTTGCATTTTTTCCCATCTCAATACTCTTCACATATTCCGCTTCTTTTTTGGGGCTGTTTATCCTTTTCTTAATGACTCAAATCGTTATGTATTTGGATACAAATTCTCCCACTAACCCACTGCCATCAAGTCGATTCCAACTCACATGAGCCTCCACTGGGTTTCTGAGACTGTAAATGTTTATGGGAAGAGACCACCTGCCTTTTGATCGATTCCAATTTTCTTCTGCCAGGTGGCCACTTGTGTTTTGTTGAACTGAGTTATTAATTTTTATATAGTGTAATAGTTTTCCTTATTATTCTTTTTTTTGGGATGCTTTTAGAAGTCCTTTCCTATTTCATTGTCTCCTACATTTAAAAAATTCCTTTTCTTTTTAAGACATTTATCTTTTTAATCCATGCGGGAATTAATCTTGTGAATGGTATGAGGTAGACATTAACCTAATTTGTTTTCAAATTGATAATTGTCAATACTATTTGTTAACCTTTCCAAAATGACTTGAAATATCACCTTCCTTATAAATTATATTCCTATATACATATGATAGGAATCATGTTTCTATATTTTCTGTTTCACTACGTTGTATCAATATCATATAGATGTTTTTCAATATTACACATATTTAATTGTATGATTTTACAATATGCTTTGATACAGGGCAAATCTCACTCTTATTTCTTTTATAATAAAAAAGGTAAAAAAAAATTGTTATGTGCCATCAAGTTGTTTGCAACTTACAGTGACTGCTATGTACAATAGCTCTGAATTCTGCTCTATCATGTCTCTGACACACCTAGTCTCACTAGTCCAGTTACTGTGCCAATCCATCTCATCTGCTGGAGTCTTCCTCTCCTGTGCTGACCCTCCACCTTTCCAAGCATGATGTACTTCTCCAAGGACTGGCCATGTGACCAAAGTCTGTGAGATGGAGCTTCAAAATCCTTGCCTCCAAGGAGCAACCTGGTTTCACCCTCTCTAGAACAGACTTGTTTGTTCTCTTGGCAGTCCATGGTATGTTCAAGACTTTTTCCCAGCACCACAACTCAAAGATACCCATTATTCTTCTATCATCCTTATTCATTGTCCAGCTCTCTGATGCATAGCTAGTAATTGTGAAGACCATGGCCTGGATCAGGCACACCTTATTCTCCAGACAGACAACACTGCTCTTCAGTACTCTAAAGAGGTTCCTGACAGCAGACTTTCCCAATGCAATTCATGTTCAGATTTCCTGGCTTCTGGTACCAAGAATGTTGATTGTTGAGCCAATCAAGCTGAAGCTGTTAACAATCTCAATCTCTTTTCAATCCATCATGAAACTGCCAATTGGAACAGTAGAGAGAATCTTTGTTTTCTTGATTTTGAGCTTCAATCCATATTGTAGACTACAGAATTTGACCTTCTGCAGCAAATATTTCATGTCTTTCTCAGTTTCAGCAAGCAAAGTTGTGTCATCTGCATAGCACAGGTTGTTGATGAGTCTTCCTCCAATCCTAAGGCCCCATTCTACCTCATAAAGTCCATCCCCTAGAATGATCTGTTCTCCATATAGATTGTTCATTAACTTCTTGATACTACCTTCTTTTTTGAATTCCAGGCAACAGAAGAATAAAATGAAAATTATCTACAGACAAAAGAGCAAGGGAATTGAGGAAAATGGAGGGGGGGGAGCTCTCAAGAAATGTTAGAAATAAGTGATATTTTGTGTTTGCAGGATAGTTTAGCCAGTATCTAAAATAAAGTTTTCTTTTAATGCTAGATAGTTATCAATGGAAAGGACAGTGCAAACATAAAATGGGATACAGAAACCTGAATCAATGTGAGAACATGTATATGAACTAAGTGCATAAAGAATAGAACAAACAATCCTTTTCTTTCAGAAATTTAAACCTCTGAGTTTTGTGCATCTATGTATCCTGGCTCTTTCTGCCACTGCTATTTATAGTCAAGCATTATTTTATAGAGATTTTACCTGTTGCCGTGGAATCAATTAAATGGCTATCCTATAGGAAATAGTAAACTACTAGGTTTCCAAAGATGTAATCTTTACTGGAGAGTTACTGGTAGGCTCAAAACACTCCCCTTTACCCTATTACCTGAGTAGCTTAACCTCTGAGCCTAACTAGGGCTTTTTGCATAGGTGAAAGTAAAATCTTTCCTGTAGAACTAAAATGACAGAAAAAGGAAAAGTATTATTAGAGATGACAGTAATCAGTATCAGAAAACCTCATTTTAATTGGAGGTTGGTAGGCATGAAAAAGAGAACAAAATAGTCTATAGTAAAATAATTAATCTAAACCATGTAACTTTCACACCTAACTATTATTCACAATATTGGTTAGACTCAACCTACAGTTTTACCTGTTTTTTTTCATAGTAAAGGTAGCATTACATACATAGGAAACACTGTTGGTTGAGTGACTAAGGTTTAAAGTTAGTGCTGAATTAAGTTATCCACAGTGCATTTCTCTTCCTGTTTGAAAAAAAAAAGGTATCTTCGGAGGGTATGAGGATTGCCATGGAATTCATGCCCAATGCAGTGTGACCAAAGTTTCAGGGCTCAGTAAACTGGCATTGGCAATCATAAGGTCTATTATAGATCACACATACAGGAAATGTCTTCAGTTTGTAAAAAGCCAAAAGTAACCATTAATATTTACCAATTAAAAAAATCCCAAACAAACCGCAAAACAAACAACAAAAGAACCCCAAACCAACAAAAACCCTCCAAACCATAACAACAAAAACTCATCAATTTATAATTATTTGCTTTTTGTTTAAAAGCAGATTATTTTCCCAGGTAAGCAACAACTGAGCAAGTTCTAACAAGCAGCCTCAAGAAGTACACGAAAAGTGTGCTTTAAAGCCACTTCTTTCTTTGTTTCTCTATGTTTACAAGGGAGCTAAAACACTAAATTACATTTTTTCATTACCATAACCTAAGATTGAGTCGTGAAAAAATTAGTGAAAGATGTATTTTTAAAACAATGAAATGCTAATATTCCAGCTGCTCTTCTGATGCCCCTAGTGGCACAATAGTTAACCACTCAGCTACTAATTGAAAGGTCAGAGGTTTGACTCCCCTGAGGAAAAACATGGTGATTTGCTTCTGTAGAATACAACTGAGAAAACCCTCCTGGTCTCCACAACTCTGTCTCTATGACTCAGAAGTCAGCCGACAGCACACAATGGCTATCCCTTTTGAATTTGTATTTTTAAATGCTCATAACCTGCTATCTGCAAGGAAAACGACCAACCACTGGTCTTAAACTTCTTTAGTTTGAAAACTTTTTTATACACCTGAAGTGCTGCTTTTAATAAAGAAAAAAAAGGAAAAAATAAATTAACAAATAGTTTTCGTTTTATATTAATAGAAGTGGTAGAGTAAGAGTAAATGATGGGCATTTCCTAGGAAACGTAACGTTAACGAATCTTCTGTTAAGATGCTTCCAAACTACTCTATCAGTATGGTCGCAGCTCTGATGTGCTCTTCTTAGTACGTTCTATAGCGGGCGCTAACGAGAGGCAGCAGCGTGTAGACGCTCTGCTGCGGTTGCGTACGTTTAAGTGCTTCCCGCTCTTACCCGTTGGGCAAAGACTTTTTAACTGCCATCTGACTCCTACGTCAGGCTTCCTACTTTGTCTGGTGCCCCCTGGTGCTCATCACCTGTAGACTTTTGAGTAACATTGAGGAGCAAAGGGGTCCAGGGAGCCTAGGGATGCTTTTAAAGAATAGCGTTCCATTACCATGAACTGTACCGATCCAGATTGCCTGAGTCAGAAGCCTTAGCATAAATTACGTGTATACACACTCTGGCACCGCTAGAGAAAGATGAGATGTTGCTTTACTAAACCACCAAGAAAAAGAAGGATGGAAAATTAAGTTCCGACCAAAGACATGGGCAGAAGTAAACTAAGTTTTCTAAAGTCTGTGATAAAAGAAAGTAGCAAGCTATGTAGACCTTAAGTTTTTTTGATCTCTTTTTTTCTAGTTCTCCCCCGGACCCCCGTCAAATAAAGATTTCACCATAATACTGAATATCAGTGGGGCATCTATAAGAGCCAATTATTTGTCTTGGGACTAGAGTTAAGAATGTGGTCTTAATTGTCATGGAAAGGAAAGAGGGATAGAAAATTCTCCTGTCTCCTTCTCCAGGCTATTTAATCAATATTAATCGTATGTGAAAGCTTCAAAGTTTCTTTTACCCGATGGAAGTAGCCATTGGCTTCTCTGGCTCTTCTGGGCTTAGACGCTGGTTATCCTGCTTTGCCCTTCCCTTCCACCCCCACACCCCTACAGTCACTCAACACTACTGCAGCTCTCTCCATTAAAGAACAACAGATCATTTTTCATTGCATGGTAACCCTAAGAGATTTCTCGCCTCAGCAGAGCATGATGGGAATCATTCTCCTCGTTTCTCCCATCCCCCCATCTTCTTCCCCCCCCCCCCGCCTTCTTTGCCTTTTTTTCACAATTAATCCCTAAATAATGATTTTCCTAGCTAGCGCAGACTTCAGGATGGGATTTAGCGACCCACGATGACGATCCCATCAGGCTTCCAGAAGGGGCGGTTTTAAAAAAAAACTACAACTCCCATGAGGCCACCGCATAAGACCACCGCAGGGCATGACGGAAGTCGTAGGCTCCCCTCTCCTCAGTCTCTCGCATTCCTCGATTTCAGAAACTACAAGTCCCAAGAAGCCCCAGTACCGGCACGCCTGCGCGAGAGCACAGAGAGTGAGGTGGGGGTGGGGCTGCTCCGGGCGGCGGGGGGCGGGGTCCGAGCGGGCTGTGTGAAGGCTTCAGACTCCCGGCGCCATTTAGCGCGGAGAGTTTCTCGGGCGGACGCGGCTTCTCTCACTCTGCCCCCCCCCCCTCCGCACCCCCATCTTCGGTGACAGAAGGCGCCTGGTGGGGGTGACTACTCTTTTTTTCTCCCTATCCCCTTTCACTCAGTCCTCTCGGTCTCCTCTACTCTCGGCCCAGAGAAGCAGCGGAGCTCGGGCCCCGCGGTGAGCGGCCCTCCCCTCCCCACCGTTCCCTCCCTCCGTCAGCCCCCGGCACCGGCCCGGGAGGAAAGGAGGGTTTGCCAGGCCCGGGGCGGGCGGGGAGGCCTCGGGGAAGGGGGGGCCGCTCCTCAGGCACCGAGGCTTCGAGGCTTTGGCCCTTCCCATCTGGGCGATGGGCGCCCTGTGAGACTGGTCCCCCTCCTCGGGGGCGCGTGCCGGAGCTGACCGACTGACTGCCCCGGAGCCCTCGGACCCGGGCCCTGCCCGGTTTTCCCTCAGCCCCTCCCACTTTCTTTTGCCTTGGAGCTGCCACCGCCGGGGAGGCTTCGCTCGTCCCGGCTCGGCTTTGCCGCCGCCCTCGGGGCCTAGCCCGCCCAGCTCGGGAGGCGGCGGCGGCGCGCGGACCTGGAGCCGTCGCCGCATCTGCCGCATCCGCTTCGCCTCGCCGCCGGCCCTCAGCCCTGCCCCTCATGACTGCGGCGCCGCTGCTGCCCCTGCCCTCCCGGCCGCCCCTCGCCGCAGGATGGATGCGGACTGTGGGGCGCTAACCCTCGTGGCTCGACCGCTGAATCGCCCGCCGACGAGCGCGCCTTGTGAGCCGCAGCAGCCGCCGCGCCTGGGCCCCGGCTCCCGCCTCTGCTCGCGGGCGACTTGTCAGTGCTGAGAGCGGAGTCGCCCGGGCCGATCCGAGCGCTCCGGGGAGCAGGAGCCGCCGTCGCGCTGTCCGCACGCCGCCGGCCCGGCCCCTCGTCCCTCCTTTTCATTCACACATCCGAGCCCGGCTCCCGCGCCTCGACCATGTCCAGCGGCGCCTCCGAGAAGCAGAGCAGCACCCCGGGCTCGCTGTTCCTCTCGCCGCCGGCGCCTTCCGCCAAGAATGGCTCCAGCTCCGACTCCTCCGTCGGGGAGAAGCTGGGCGCCGCGGGCCCCGACGCCAGCCCCGGCCGCACCGAAGAGTACCGCCGTCGCCGCCACACGATGGACAAGGACAGCCGTGGGGCAGCGGCGGCCACCACCACCACCGAGCACCGGTTCTTCCGCCGGAGCGTCATCTGCGACTCCAACACCACGGCGCTCGAACTGCCCGGCCTCCCGCTGAGCCTGCCCCA
>NW_006399846.1:10509166-10516307 GCF_000299155.1 Elephantulus edwardii | reverse complement strand
AGGACGAGCCCCGACCGCCCGGCCTCGCAGCCCAGTCAGGCGGGGAGCAAAGAGGAACCTCCCACCGGGAGAAGCGGCAGCAGCGGCGGCAGCAGCGCCCGGGAGGCCCCAGAGGAGCGCAGCCAGCAGCAGGATGACATCGAGGAGCTGGAGACCAAGGCCGTGGGCATGTCCAATGATGGCCGCTTCCTCAAGTTTGACATCGAAATCGGCCGAGGCTCCTTTAAGACCGTCTACAAAGGGCTGGACACCGAAACCACCGTGGAAGTCGCCTGGTGTGAACTACAGGTACGGCCCCGCCTACTTCTTTATTTTGGGGTGGTCCAGGTCGCGAATTTGGACGCGCTGTCCCTCTGGTGCCCTTCTCGTTGTCTGTTCGCTTGGCGTGGGGGAGATGGGAGCAGGTCAACCAGGTGTTCGAATAGAGGCAAGGGTGATTGGTATTCAGAACTATTTGCTAGGTGAAAGTCATTTTAGTGCAAACCTTTTGTCTGCTTATCTTTTTAGTGGCTGAGGAGACTTGAAGTTGGTGGGGAAGTGTTTGTTTGAGGGAAATACAGGGGCTCTTTTGGTGTAAGCAGTTGAGTCTCCTCCGAACCTTCCATGATGGACTTAACTGGTGTGTGGTGGGACCAGTTCCATTTCTGAGGTTAGGGTATTCTTTTAAGAATAAGATCAGTACAGCGTGGTTCATGAGTAGCTTTCCTTTAGTTATATCTTGGTTGTTGCACAGACATTTATTATAAAAGAATTATTAAAATCAAAGCCAAGTTATTCAGTGTCTTTTGAATGCTCGGGGGCTAGACAGTCATTGTTAATGAACCTATGATTTAACATGGTTAATCCAAACTAATGTATTGTCAGCACATCCATATGCACGGAATGCAAAAAAAAAGCCCATGTTTTTCAAGAGTCATCATCATTTTAACCTTGTAAAAATTTTTTTAAACTAAACTTTCCTAAGCATCTAAAAGAGTGTTGGTACTTCCTTTTTAATCATCTCCATACGGTTTTTGTGTGTACATAGTGGTGTGTCATTCTAGTTGACAAAGTATATTATTGGTTTAAACAGCTGATTTGGGGGATAGTGCTTGACCAATAGAAGCTTGATTACCAGGAAGTGAACATGTTACTAGGAAAGGAGAAAGGAACTTAAGGAAAAAGTTGACTCCTAATCTACATGAAAAATGTCATTCTTCTTGCCAAGAAAATGGAACAAGTAGATATAGGATGTGAAAGTAACCAGATAATCTACACACTTAAATTATGCATGCTAACACGTAACTCTGAAAGTCATTTTCCAAATGACCAAGCCCATACCATGTTTAATGGGAATAGACATGAATGTAGCCTGTGGAAGTAAATTTTGAAACTGACATGTTTTTTTAGGAACATGCTAAATTCTTAAGTGATAGAGTAAATGTTGTAGAACATTCTTATTGTGATTTAGATTTGGAATGATAGCAGACCTTTTTATCAAATTCTCAACATTTTTCCTAATAAAGTAATACTGTGTGTACCGTCAAATCAGATCTGACTGGTACAGGAGGAGATTGCCCCTCCTTCCCCGGCAAAGCATCTGGTGAATTCGAACCGTGTGCCTCTGGGATTGTAGTTGCAGCTCCTTGCCACTAGGCCACCAGAGCTCCCCTGACAAGGTTCTTTTAACTCTAGATTTAGTGTGTGTGTGCTGAAGATACTTGTTGCTATTGATCCCCTAATTTCATTCTTATAATTTAGGAAACTCTGGTGGTGTAGTGGTTAGGGAGTTCTGCTGCCAACCCCAAAAGCAGGTAGTTCCAATCCACCAGCTGCTCATTGAGAGAAAGATGGGCATTCTCCTTTAGTGTGATGTGTTGCTGTGTATGGTGGACTCACAGCTGACCCATAGCTTACTTTCAAGCAGGTTTTCAGAAGCAGTTAATTGTTTGGGAGGAGTTTGTGGATTCGATCCATGGTGGATCTTTGTTTGACTTGCTAGTGCACCTTCTTACCACTAGGTCTCTAGGGCTCCCTCCTGTGTAGTATATAGTCTCTGAAAATTTACTGGAGGATCAACCAGTGTTTGGATCTGACTGGGTGGCATTGTGTGTATATATGAGTTTGAATGATAACAACACAATATGCTTTGACTAAACTTCGCATTTTTTCTTAGAGCTCATGACTTCTTGAATTTTTAGTTATCCATCTAGGCCTGGGCATGGTCAAAACTAAGGAAAGTCTGATCCAGCATAGTGTTTTCAAACCAATTCAGAGTTTGGCTGCAGAGCCAAGTGAATCATTCATTGAGTGGTATCTTGATTTAAAGAGTCTTTGAGAGTTTTCTTTGGATTCAAATTAAAGGACAAGCCAAGGGATTACTGAAGCAGTAGCAAGAAAAAGTTTTTTTCACTGAATGTATATTTCTAGTGTACCAGTTATTTTTTTGTAGCAAGACAGGAAAAATAGTGTGTTCAGTGTTAACTGTTTTAACACTGTGTATTTTGGGGAGGAACTTGAAACTCATATTGCTGTTAAGTACCTTGGAGTCAGAATCAACTCATAGCTGACTCTTCAGTGGGTTCAGAGGTGGTAAATTGCATGGGAGGAGATGGCCCATCTTTTCCCCTTGAAGCAGCTGGTGGATTGGAACCACTCGCCTTTGGGTTGACAGCTCATCTCCTTCAGAGCACTCTCTTGACACTCATAGATCAGGTAAGTGACTTACTTAGTTTTTTAAAGGACAAAGTTTTTTTAAAAAAAATTATTTTACCGTCAAATCAGATCCAACTGGTACGGGAGGAGATTGCCCCTCCTTCTCTCCAGCCGAGTGTCAAGGGCAAACATTTGATGGCTGATTATTGAGTCCCAAATCAAGTAGAACTATTGGTGGTGTAGAACTGAAGGTCAAATTTCTGGAGAAATCCAGTCCTGTCACAGTGACATTTCAAATTTGTTTTGGTTATTGATTTGTTTTTTTATCACTTCAAATGGACAAATAGGTGGGCTTCTTGGAATGAGAAATTGGTGTGTGGAGTAAAAAAAAAAAAGCTCCTTTCTATCAAGTTTATTTTTAGAATTATTAGTTGCATTCTTAATAATATTGAGGTAATACTTTACTACCCTAGATACTAAGTGATAAATGAGTTGTTTTAAGATGTAGATTTCTTCACCAGCTTTTATTAAGTAAATAGTATGGTTTAATTTTCATCTTCTTTGCCTTGGGCAAAAAATGGACTTTCCCTGAGTTTTACATTGATTGGTAATTTGTTTGAAATGATCCCCGTGGTTTGTTTTTTTTTTTAAGTGGACAGAATAGAATTAGTGAAAGGCAAGGACGATTTTAGATGTTATTTAAAATATATGTAGAGTTACTATTGTGGGAACTAAGAATTGTGATATAGGTATTGAGACTTAAATTTCGATGTTGGGGTTTTTTTTTTTTTTTTTTTTAAATCCTAGTTTCAGGGGTTTAATATTTTCTCGGATCTTTGTTATTGTTAGGTGTCCTCAAGTTGAGTACAACTCACAGCGACCCTATGAACAAAAGATCTGAACCCTGTTCTATCTTGCACCACCCTCACACTTTCTGACACACATTACCCATTGAGGCATTCACCATGTCATTCCATCTAGTTGAGAGTCTTCCTGTCCTTCACTGATCCTTCACCCTTGCTAGCTTCATGTCCCTTTCTAAGGAATAGCTCCTAAAAATAAGCCCAAAGTATGTGAGGTGAAGCCTCCAAAGAGCACTCCAGCTGCACCTGGTTCCAAGACATACTGTTTTGTCTTTTGGCTGTCCATGGGATGCTTGGTGCTCTTCTCCCACAGCTCAAAGGCATCAATTCTTTTTCTGTCATCCTTATTCATTGTCCAGCTCTTAGATGCATAGGAAGTGATGGGAAAGACTATGGCCTTAATCAGATGCACCTGAGTCCTCAAACTGAACTCTGTGATCTTTAGTACCATCCGTTATTCTTGTGAAAGAATTTGTAAAGAGTGGTTGCTTTTGAGTACAACAAATTGAGATTGTACTGTTGCAGTGTGATTGAGTTCCTTTCTTGACATTCATTTTCTAGTGCAAGATTCTGGTCATTCTGGTTAGTCCCTGTGGAAACATTTAACTAAAATCAGGCTCTTGTTTTCAGAAGTAATACATTCATCATCATTTGTGTTTTCTGATAGCTTTTAACTTTTAGGTAAAGTGTGAAAGAAGCAAAAGTGGATATATTTGTAACTTTTGATAATACTATGAAAATATTTCTAATAATTACAATTAATAGGTCTTTACTATGTCTGTTCTTTAATAAAACATTGAATCCATATCATCTACAGATAGAGGTGACTTAACGTGACCTAAAGTTAAGATTTTAAGAGGACATTATTACTGTGTAGTAGGGAGCTCTGGTGGCCTGGTGGCAAGAAGCTACATTGCAATCCTGAAGGCATACTGTTCAATGCCACCAGCTGCTCCACGAGAGAATGGTGGGCAGTTTCCTCCCATGTGATTTACTGCCTCTGAAAACCCACTGGAGGGTCAGCTGTGGGTCATTGCCAACCCTACAGTATACAACAACAGCAAGTATAACATAGTAGTAAGAGCTGGAATTTGCTTGGATTCAAATCTTAGCTTGGCTACATCATTGTGATATCTTGGGCAATTTGTTTTATCTGTAAAGTAGATTTAATAAGAATTTCCACTTTATATTGTTGAGATGATTTAATGACCATATATGGGGGCAAGAGGAGGAGGACAGACAGGACCCAACACTTAATTATCTTTAATTATGATATTCTTTTTTAGGAATTCTATGAAGGTTTTTATTTTTGCTTCCATTTAAGTTTGAGAAATGTAGCAGAACTCTTACCATGATTGCCATTTTCATAGAAGGAATATTCAACCTGATTATTAGCCTCTTAACTTTCTAACTCCATGACTTGTTACTTTTACTAATGCCAGCCTTTCTGAACTACTTATTTGCAGCATTTGCTAAGGTCTTTGTCTCCTCTCTTTTGCATGGACCTGCTTTTTGGTAGATTCCATATGTAACTTTTACAGTATATATCAAGTTGAACTGAAGTTATTAATATATTTCGTAGACTTGGAGTTTTTGCATTATTTAAGATGTAAATTGGTTATCGTATACTTTAAGAAATATTAACTTTCTTGTTAGATACTGTTTAGTTGACTACAATTTATAGTGACCCCATTAACTATGGATCTGAATGAGCATTGCCCCATCTTGTGCCATCCTCTTCATCTCTGATATACTTGAACCCATTGTTAGTATCACTGTATCAATCCATTTTGTTGAGGCTCCTCCTCCCTTTGACTTTCCACCTTTCCAATTATAATGTCTTTTTCCAAGGACTGGCTCCTGTTAACAACTTTCCCAAAGTATGTGAGATGAAGCTTCATCATCCTTATTTCAAAGGAGCAGCCTGGCTGCACTTTTCTTCAAGACATATTTGTATGTTTTCTTGGTGGTCCATTCAGTACTGCTCCAACACTACATTTCAAAGACATACATTCTTCTCTTGTCTTTAGTCATTGTCCAACTTCTAGATGCATAACAAATAATTTAAAAGACTGTGTCTTGGAGCAGATGCACCTTAGTTTTTAAACTTGACACCGTTGCTCCTTAACACTTAGAGAGGTCCTTGACAGCAGATTTACCCACTACAATACATCTTTTGCTTTCTTAACTGCTAGTGCCATGGATGTTGATTGGGGATCCAAGCAATATTGGTTACTAAATTAGAAAAGGGACCTCTAGTGACATAATCTCTAGGGAGTTGCACTGCTAACCCAGAGGCATCCTCCTTCCTTGTAGTTGGAATTGAATCCACCAGCTGCTTTGCGGGAGAAAAATGGGCAATCTGTTCCTGTGCAATGTATAACCATTGAAAACCTGCTGGAGGTTCAGTTATGTGTCGTTTCTGACTCAGTGAAAGAGAGACTAAGATAACTTAGTGGTGTTTTATCCACACTCCTTGCGTTTCTTTCATACACAGCCGAATCTCTAATCTTGTACAGTATTTTTAGAGTTCACATATGGCCTAATAGAATAATACAACAAAAGATTCTTTAAAAAAGCCATCTTTCTTACCATAAATTGTCAACTTGTTACAAGTTGATTGACTGTTTTAAATTTCTTTGTTAAGGTTGTGTTGTAAGGACTTTCTGTTGGAATTTCATCAAATCTTAAATGGGAGATGTTTTCAAACTGAACAGAAATTGTCAGAAACTCCTCTTGCTTGGAAGAGGATTGTGCCTTTGATGGGTGGCAGGCTTTATTTTGTATATGATTTTTAAAATATTGATCTTGGTGATAACGTTTCTAAATGAGATAATGCAATAATTTGCTTAATTTTGTAGTTGACATTCATTTAATTACCATATGATGTCTTTACCTTAATTTGTATTGACTTAGCTTTTCAGATGATGCTACATTAATGAAATACTTTAACTGTTAATGTTTTGAGTCTTGGTATTTTAAAAAATTGCTGTATTAATAAATGTACTCTGCTAACTAAATGGAGCTTTGGTGGCCTGGAGGACAAGTCATTGTGCTGCTAATCCAAAGGCAGATGGTTTGAAATGACCAGCTGCTCTATGGCAGAAGATGGGCAGTGTCCTCTCATACTATATAAACCTCTAAAAACCCGTTTGAGGGTTAGCTATGAGTTGAATTTGACTTGATGACAAAAACAAAATGCTAAATAAATAAGCTTATTAGTTAGTGATTTTTTAGAAAACAAACTTCCCATTTTTAGTTGTTATTAAAACCAACTTACTGCTTACTTTCCAGTGCATCTTCAGAGGCTGTAAGGAGATTGCCCATCTTTCTTTCTTGGAGCTGCAGGTGGATTTCAACTAGATGCCTTAGGTTAGCAGTGGAACTCTTTAGGCATTATACTACCAAAACTCCCTAATCTTTGGGCAGTGAAGTTAATTGGTCGAATCTTCATGGTAATTTTGGTGGCATGTATATTACTGTGACACTGCAAGTTCTGCTACTGTTATTTTAAATAGCACTAGGCTCATCCAGAGTAGACAGTAGATTTTCAGTTGAAGTTTCAGTCTAAGGCAAACTAATAAGAAAGGCTTGGAGTGCTTCTTCCAGAAATTGGCTGATTAAAAAAATCTTCATGGAATATT
>NW_006399846.1:10497951-10507591 GCF_000299155.1 Elephantulus edwardii | reverse complement strand
TGTTGGGAAAGTTAGAGGGTCAGATAAAGAAAGAGATTAATTTATTGGATTGATTGACACAGTGAGAGTGGACTCAGGCATATAGAGGTGGTTCAGGATAGGACAAAGTTCACAGGGCAACTATGAGTTATAGTTGACTTAACTGCATCTTACAACAACATCATGGGAGCCCTGGTAGCCTAGTGGTAAAGGAGGTGTGCCACCAACCAGACATACATGGTTTGAATCCATTAGCTGCTCCAAGGGAGAAAGATGGGCTTTCTCCTCCCAGATAGCCTTTGAAAACCTGCTGATGGGTCAGCTATGAGTCTCTTTTGACTCAGTAGTATACCGCAACAACAACAAATGGTGGAGAAAGGTGTTCTGGTGGTATAATCTGTTGGGATTTGTGCTGCGAAATGTAAAGGCCATTACCTCTCTGGCTTTTTGAATCCACTACCAGCAGCTCCAGAGGAGAAAGACAATTTCCTCTTGTGTAATTTACAATCTCAGAAACCCAGTAGAAGGTCAGCTAGCTATGAGTTGGTTCTAGAATATTACGAGTGAATTGTGGAGAACAGAGAAAATAAGGAGCCCTGGTGGTCCAGCACATTAAGCACTTGGCTGCTAAAATGGTTTGAACCTGTTGACCACTTTACTGGAGAAAGTTTAGTCTGGTAGGATATCTGTGAGTTGAAATAAACTCAACAGCAGAGGGTCTTTTGGAGATAACGAAGTAGTAAGAATAGAAAAGCTGCTGATTTTTTTAAAAAATAGCATTTGGCTAAATTATTAATTAAATTTGGTATTACCTAAGTGAAAGTAGAGGATTGAATAAGGGAGGAAACATCTATTCTAGATAGACATAAACCACCTTGGTAATGTTCACTGTTTAGTAGCAATGTGACTAAACTTAAAGGTTCCTTAAGTTGCACTAGCTATATTTCAAGTGTTCAGTAGCCACATGTGGCTAGTATATTGAACTGTGCAAATATGCAGTATTTATATCTCACAAAATTCTTGGATTGTCCTGTATCTAGATCTTGGGTTAAGGGGAGTGTGTGTACCTGCTTAGTAACAGTTTTATCAAAAAATTACTCACAAACTATGTAGTTTGCTCTTTTAAAGTACTATGTGCAAAAGAAAAAAAATACTATATATAGTGATTTTTAACTTTTTAATATATATTTTAAAAACAGATTGGTTAATAATAAACATAGTAGTGTAATTGATGCCTTTGAGCTGTGGTGCTGGAGAAGAGTATTGAGAATACCATGGACTGCTAGGAAAACAGATTGATTCAGGAGATGGTTAAACCGGGCTTCTCCTTGGAGGCAAGGATTCTGAGGCTTCGTCTAACATACTTTGGACATGTTGTAAGGAGGGACCCATCCTTGGAGAGGGATATCATTCTTGGTAGGGTGGAGGGACAGTGCAGGAGGGGAAGGCCTTCTCTGAGGTGGATTGATTCAGTGACTGGGGTAATAGGGATGGGTGTGTCAGAGACAGTGCGATTGGCACAGGACAGAGCAGAGTTTAGGGCTGTTGTACATAGGGTTGCTATGAGTCTCAAGCAACTCGACGGCACATAGCAATAACATAAAATAGTATGTATATTAGAGGTAAGGATGTGTGAGTGTGTGTGCGTGCGTGTGGGGGGGGCAAAAAAAATGGAGTAGATATATAGAGCCTATCAAGGATAAAATGTCTAAAAGAGCAAGGAAGGGTCTTTAAAAGTTGAAATATTGAACTGTAGTATTGAGTATTCTTTCTGCCTTCATATCTATTTTGAGTTGGTCCTAAAATATTTATGATTTTCATTTTAGCCATTTTTTTTGTGGTTAATGTCAATTCAATTAACTTTTCATACTTCATGCCATTTCTCCAGTCATTTCCAGAATCCTCACTAGGGAGTCAAGAGTTTGGAGTCATGTACTGATTCTTCAACAATTTTCTTTCCTCTAATCTCTGGCATTTATGGGTACATTTGCATGCTGGTATTTTGGTGTGCATTGTAGAAATATGGAATAATTACTTTCCTTGAGAAAAAAGCTCAAAATCAAATCAGATTCTATTAGAGAAAATATTTGCATCATTGTGTAATATCTTTGAACTGCAACACTGTTTTTCGCCGCTAGAGCTTCTTTGTGATGTGATGAATTGACACAGTGACTGTGGCAATGGGTTCAAGTGTGTGGGAGATGGTGAGGATGACTAAGGATAGGGCAGGTTTCACATCTGTTGTTCATAGGGTTGCTATGAGTTGTACTTAAGACACACATAATAAAACACCTTCTGAGAGGTCATTTTTGTGTTATGTGCTGTGTTATACCTATAGCATATTTGTAATCCTCACAACAACAGGCAGATATATCTGATATTTTTATATTTTAAAAAGTTGCTGTCAAGTAATTTTCAACTCATGGCAATTCTGTGTGTAAGCATAGAGTTGTGCTCCATAAAGTTTTCAGTAATTTATTTTTGGAACTTAACCATTAATCTTTTCTTCTTTGGCTTTGGGTGGACTTGAACCTCCAACTTTTTGGTTAAAGAACTGAACACATAAATCATACCCACTGCTATAGAGTCAGTTCCATAATCAACAAAACCATAGCCACCACCATAGGCTCAATTCCAACTCTTGGACTCACTGGCAGAGTAGAACTGCCAGTGAGGTTTCCAGGGCTTTAAGTTTTTACATAAGCAGTTGCCACATCTTTTTCTTGCAATCAATTAGAATAGGATATATAGAATAGGTATATTCTATCTGCCAGTCACTGTTACAGACCTAACCCTTTAATCACTGCACCCCATTTGTACCAAACACATTGAACAAATCAAATGAGTTGATCTGTTTCCAAGGCTACAAATTTTGAAGGAAGTAGAATTCCTTTCTTTCTCCTGTGGAGCAGTTATTAGAGTAATTTGAATAACCTGCTGGCGCTGTGGTGGCCTAGTAGCAAGAAGCTGGGCTGCAGTTCCGAAAGCACGCAGTTCAAGGCTACCAGCTGCGATGCTGGAGGATGGACAGTCTCCTCCATGTGATTAACAGCTATGAGTCGGTTTCGACTCAATGGTATACAACATTACTTTTGAGGGAACTCTGGTGACCTAAGTATATTGAACGAAATGCCAAAAGAACAGACAGTCATGCCTTGGTTAAAAGTGAAACTAGATTTGGAGGTGAAGATGGCAAAGATTCATCTCTCATACTTTGTACATGTTGCTACAAAGAAATAAGACTGTTCCTTCAAAAGCGACCTCATCCTTGGAAAGGTCAGTGAAACAGTAGAGAAAGACTCCCAAAGAGGTGGATTGATTGACACAGTGACTGCAGCAGTGGGCTCAAGAGTGTCAGATATGATGAAGATGGCAGAGCTGATAGGACAGGGTTCAGGTCTGTTCATAGGATTGCTACCAGTCATATTTGATTCATGGGTACCTAACAACAGCAACAACTAGTGTGGCCTAGTGGTAAGGAGTTGTGTTGTCAGCTCAAAGGTACATGGTTTGAATTCATTGGGCAGTCTCCTTCCATGTGATTAACTGTCTCCAAAAACATACTAGAGGGCTATGTGTTGGTTCAGACTTTGATGGTACATAACAACTTTTCGATTCCTTCTTTTTTGTACTACATAGGTGCAATTATAACTTGTTTTGCTATTTTTAGCAATTGTAATTTATCATTGAACTTCTTATACCTTCTTATACTTTTAAGTAGCAAAACTACTCAAAACTACTTAAATGGTAAGGAAAGGGTCTTAAATTTGTAAAGAAAGGGGCTGACAGATTTATTTCATTAAATAATTTATTGGGTGTTTTGTTTTTTTAATTGAGTGTTTTTATAGCTGTGTTGGTCATCACAAGATGATCAGTTCTGTTTAGAATCACTTAAGAATGGAATATTAGCAGTTGATAAATGTCAGAATTCTCTCTCATAGCATAAATTGAATAGCTATCATTTTAACAGTATTTTTATTAGTGATCTCTATCTAGATGACTTTAATCTGTAGAGATTATTAGCTTTCAAGTTTTTATCAGTGATAGTAAGAATTTTGTAGACTTCTGAATTCCTGAAATTCTTAGGTAACGATGAACAGTCTCCTTGTGTGGTATATCACCTACCAAAAATCTGGTGGAGGATCAGTTGTGAATTGATTTTTACTCAACAGCAGTGAGTTTTAAATGGGTAACTGTGCTGTTTCTTACTCATAATGAAGGCCTATGTGATGATATTGGAGTACTATGAATAAATAGATGTTAATTGTTATATATTTTCTGTAAGACTTAGTTTCTCCATTTTAGAAGTTGAGGTGTGATTATTAATGTAGTTCTGATACTGATAGTATTTGATAATTTGTTTAAAATTTTGCTACTGATTTTTTTTCTTCTCTTCGCTGTTTTTGATAAAACTTATGCATGCTATTGAAAAGACTTTGATGCTCTTGTTCTAAGTGCTCCAGATAGAAATTTTATTAATGTTATTTATATCTTGGAGTCCTAAATTGTTTTAATGTATTAAATATTGTTAATAAATTGATAAATTTTGAATATACTCACCTTATGTACTTTGGGCATGTTGCTAGGAGGGACTCTTTTTGGAGAGGGATATGATGCTGGGAAGGGTGGAGGCAGTGCAAAGGAGAGGAAGATAATTGACTAGGTGGATTGACACAGGCTGTAGTGTGTCAGGAAGTGTGAGGATGGTGCAGGATAGAACAGGGTTCAGAACTTATTTGAGTCGTACTCAACAGCACCTAACAGCAGCAAAAACTGCCATTGAGTCAATTCTGATTCTTAATAGCCTTCCATTTGGTTTCAAAGGCTGTAAGTCTTCATAGAAGGAGATGACTCCTCTTTGACCAGCTGAGCAGCCAGTGCATTCAGGCTGCCATCCTCTCAGTAGCAATTTAACATAAAATGCACATACTGCGCCATCAAGGCTCCTTTGCAAAAGGAATAGGTATAAATAAAACTTAATTAATTTTAGCATATTTGTATTGTTTATGTGTTGAATATTCTTGCTGATGGCAGATGGATCTTGGCTGAAAGGAGACAATACCAGAAAGATGTTTACTTTTGCTTTATTGATTATGTAAAGGCATTTAACTGTGTGGATCAAAATTAATCATGGCTAGCATCAAGAAGAATGGGAATCCCAGGACATTTAATTGTGTTCAACTTCTCCATAGACTAGTAAGCATTTGTCCAACCAGAACAAGGGAGCACTACATGGTTTAAAATCAAGAAAGGTCAAAACAACTATGAGATATCATCTCACCCCAGTAAGAATAGCAAAATTTAACGGTACAGCAAACAACAAATGCTGGCTAGGTTGTGGAGAAACTGGAACCCTTATTCACTGTTGGTGGGAGTGTAAAATGGTGTAACCACTATGGAAGGCAGTATGGCGCTTTCTCCAAAACTTGCAAATAGAAATACTATTTGACTCAGCAGTTTTACTACTAGGAATATACCCCAAAGAAACTGTAACTGCCACCCAAGTGGATATATATATACCCATGTTTATCGTGGCTTTGTTTACAATAACAAAGGGTTGGAAATAACCTAAGTGCCCATCAACATATGAATGGATAGAGAAGCTGTGATAAGGAACTCATGAAATATTATTCAAAATGGGTGACCCTGGAGGACATTATGCTGAGTGCAGTATCTCAGTCATAGAAGGACAAATACTGCATAGTGCTGCTCTTGTAAACCGGGACAGACATCAGGGTTGGAGGGAGACTGAGAAAGATAGGATAAATTATGTATACTGCATAGAAACAGAAGAAGGAGAGAACTGTTTAAAAGAGATATTAGGTATTATTGTCATGACAGGAGTCCAGAACGAAGGCTGCATAGTGGCGTTAACTTGGGGGGAGGGATTGTATAGCAATGAAAAAATTTTTCTTTTACTTTTCAAAGAGGAGATTGAACTGGGGCGGGGAGGTTGGCAGAGGAAAAAGTGCAACAATGAATGAATGGAAATCCAGTCTCTGTAAACTTTCATTAAAATTAATTAATTAAAAAGCAAACAAACAGAAAAATCAAGAAAGGTGTTTGTGTCCTTACCATACCTAGTCAGAATATATGCTGAGCAAATAATTCCAGAAGCTGAACTGTATGAAGAAGAATGTGATATCAGGATTGGAAGAAGATTCACCAACAACTTGTGTTATGCAGAAGACACAGCCTTGCTTAAAGAAAGTGAAATTTATTGGAAGCAATTATTGCAGAAGATCATTGGGTACATCCTTCAATATGAGTTATACCTCAACATGAAAAAACAAAATTCTTCACCACTGGACCAGTAAGCCACATCTTTTTATAAGGGGAGAAAAGATTGAAGTTGTCCATTTCATTTTGCTTGAATCTACGATCCACACCCATGGTAACAGTTGTGTTGTTATGTGCTGTCGAGTCACCTGCGACTCATAGGGACCCTATGTACAACGGCCCTAAACTCTGCTCTGTCCTGTGCCAGTCACACTGTCTCTGACACTCCCATCCTGATTTTCCCAGTCACTGAATCAATCTACCTCATAGAGGGTCTTCCCCTCCTGCGTTGTCCCTCCACCCTCCCAAGCATGATGTCCTTCTCCAAGGACCAGTCTCTCCTCACAACATGTCCAGAGTATGTTAGACAAAGCCCCAGAATTCTTGCCTCCAATGAGCCACCTGGTTTAACCCTTTCCAGGATGAATCTGTTTGTTTTCCTAGCAGTCCATGGCACTCTCAATACTCTTCTCCAGCACCACAGCTCAAAGGTATCAATTCGCCTTCTATCCTCCTTGGTCATTGTCCAACTCCCTGATGCATAAGAAGTGATTGCGAAGACCATGGCCTATATCAAATGCACCTTAGTCTCCAGAGAGACACCATTGCTCTTCAGTACTTTTGAGAGGTCCCTAACAGCAGACTTTCCCATGGCAGTGCGCCTTTTAATTTCCTGGCTTCTGGTGCCAAGAGTGTTGACTGTGGAGCCAAGCAAACTAAAGCTGTGTACAATCTCAATCTCTTCACCATTCATCCTGATGCTGCCAATTGGTCCAGTGGTGAGAATCTTTGTTTTCTTGGCATTGAGCCTCAATCCATATTGGAGGCTGCAGTCCTAACAGTAGTCAAGAAATTAAAAAAATGTGGTGTTTTGGGAAAATCTTTTGCCAAGGACTTCTCTAAAGTTTTGAAGAACACAAATGTCAGTTTTAAGACTAAGGTGCACCTGGTTCAAGCCATGATCTTTTCATTTGCTTTTTGTATATTTAAAAGTTGAACAAGGAATAAAGAAGACCAAAGAGGAAATGATTCCTTTGAACTGTGGTATTGGCAAAGATAATTGATCATACCGTGGACTGTCTTAAATGTAGTGCTTGCAACAGGTGTGCTTCTAAGAGGTGAGGATGGTGAAACATTGTCTCATTTACTTTAGGCATATTCTCAGGAAGAATCAATCAGTCCTTGGGAGGAGACATTATGCTGAGAAAGGCAGAGGGTCAGAGAAAGATGATGCTCAATAAGATGGATCTGCACAGTGACTGCCACAGGGGTTTGAGTGTGAGAAATAGTGAGAATGGTGCAGGATAGTGCAAGGTTCAAATCTGTTTCATAGAGTTGCTTTGAGTTGTAGTTGACTTGAAAGCACCTAACAACAATAAAAACCACAACCATATTTGTGTTGCCTAGGCCTTTTTGCCTTCTGATTTTTTTTATTGTATTTCTACTAAATGATATCTGGATGTTAAGATACAAGATAGTCTGAGATTGTGGAACTCTGTAAGAGCACTTGGTGCTCATAGTGGATAAAGGAGTTACTCTGCTAACCCCAAATCAAGAGGTTCAAATCCCCCAGCTGCTCCACAGGAGAAAGGTGGGCCATCTTCTGTGTGATTTACAGCCTCTGAAAACCTGCTGGAGGGTCAGCTATGAGTCAGTTCCAACTTGACAGCTATAACAAAAGCAAAAACAATTGTTGATGCTATTTTTATGTAGTTTAGAGATTTTTGAGTGAGAATATTTGCTGGTACTATTTATTATTTGTTGATGATTGACTTCAGATACAAAAGATTGTGAATTGGAGGTTAAAGGTCGTTTCCCCTTTTGTCCCCCTCAGGTTATTCATCCAAAGGTGAACCATCATTAGCTCTACTTTTATATGCATTTCTGAGATTTTTGATAATTTGAAATTTAGGAATGATTTAAGTTTAACCTTCATGATCCTTTTCAGCAGTTTAGTATTAGTTATTTGAGTCTCTGCCAGCACAAACTAATAAGCTTGTCATTCCACAGACCTGGACTCCAGACTAAAGTGGTTCTTTGAGGTTAATCCCTATTTTGCCGGGATTATTATACTTGGCACAGAAGATGTCACCTGAAAATATGCTTTAAAATATGACATATTTCTATTTTTAAAAAATAAAATTTTAACAAATATTTACAAAGTTAGATTTTCATTAGTTGCACATTTTACCCCCTCGCCCTCTCTTCCCCCTCCCCCACTTCGCTTTTTAAAAAACTATTCATTAGTTGATGCATTATTATACCCTCCTTCCCCCAGTTCTCTGCAGTGATCTAGCTCTCATTCTGGGCTGTTGTTGTAAGTATAATGCCTAGTTATATATTCATTTTAGACCGGTATTTCCTTCATCTTTTCCAATGTATTGGTCATTATCTATCCACTCTTAACCCTATTTCCCAACCCCCATTTAAGACTTACTTTATAACAGTGGTGCTATTTCCTTTTTTTGATGGAGATATTTCACTCAGCATGATGTGCTCCAAGGACCCTCATGTTGTGTAATACTTTACAACTTAATTGTTTTTAAATTATTATTTTTTAATATGTGTACCATCAAATAGGATCTGACTGGTACCAGGAGGAGATTGTCCCTCATTCTTAAGGAGAGCATCTGGTGGATTTGAACCATTCACCTCTGGGATTGCCGTGCAGCTTTTTGCCACTAGGCCACCAGAGCTCGCCACAACTTAATTGTTTTTCAGTGTTGTTAGTATTCCATTATATGAATATACCATAGTTTTTCTATCCATTCATTTGTTGATGGGCACTTTCGCTGCTTCCTTCTCTTTGCTCTTGTAAATAATGCAGCAAGAAACATGAGTGTGCAGTATATCTGGATGGTGTTTATGGTTTCTTTAGGGTATATTCCCAGTAATGCAATTGCTGGATCAAATGATATTTCTGTTTTCAAGTTTTTGAGAAAGTGCCAAACTGGCTTCCATAGTGGTTGCACCATTTTACAGTGAATGTTGTTGCTGTTGTTATGTGCCATCGAGTCACTTGCGACTCACAGTGACCCTATATACAAGAGCTCTAAACGCTTTTCTATCCTGTGCCAACCTAGCCATCTCAAATACATTCATTCCTACCACTCTAGTCACAGAATTGACCCATCTCATCGAAGGCCTTCCTCTCCTTCACTGCCCCTCCACCCTGCCAAACATGATGTCCCTCTCCAAGGACCAGTCCCTCTTTGCAACATGCCCAAAGTATTTCAGACAAAGCTTCAGAATCCTTGACTCCAAGGAGCATTCCATCTTCACCCTTTCCAGGACAAAACTGTTTGTTCTCTTAGCAGTCCATGGTATATTCAGCACTCTTCACCAGCACCACAGCTCAAAGGCATCACTTCTCTTTCTTCAC
>NW_006399846.1:10494345-10497596 GCF_000299155.1 Elephantulus edwardii | reverse complement strand
AGTATTGAATATACCATGGGCTGCTAGGAGAACAAACAGGTTTGACCTGGAAAAGGTGAAGCCGGAATGCTCCTTGGAGTCAAGCATTCTGAAGCTTCGTCTGACGTACTTTGGGCATGTTGCAAGGAGGGACTAATCCTTGGAGAGGGACATCATGTTTGGTAGAGTGGAGGGGGTGGCAAAGGAGAGAAAGATCTTAGATGAGATGGATTGATTCTGTGACTGGAGTGGTGGGAAAAGTGCCATTGAGATGGCTAGGTTGGCACAGGATAGAACAGCATTTAGAGCTCTTGTACATAGGGTTGCTATGAGTTGCAAGCGACTCGATGGCACATAATAACAACAGCATAGCCCGGATCAGGTGCACCTTAGTCTCCAGTCTGATGTTGTTGCTCTTTGGTACTCTTGAGAGGTCCCTCACAGCTGACGTTCCCAGTGTAATTCATCTCTTGATTTCCTGGTTGCTGTTACCAAGAGTGTTGACTGTGGAGCCAAGCAAACTAAAACTGTTAACTATCTAATCTTTTCACCATCCATACTGCCCATTGGTGAGAATCTTTTTCTTGATGTTGTGCTTCAATCCATATAGGAGGCTGCAGTCCTTGACCTTCTGCAGCAAGCGCTTCAGGTACCTCCTCAGTTTCAGCAAGCAGGGTTGTGTCATCTGCATAACGCAGGTTCTTGATGTTTCTTCCATCGATCTTTTTTTTTCTTTCCTTCTTCCACCGATCTTGATGCCACCCATATTCCTTCTTGTACATCCTTCTCGGATGATCTGTTCTGCATACAGATTGAAAAATATGGAGACAGAATACATTCCTGATGGACCTCCTTCTTGATTTTGAGCTATGTAATGTCTCCTTGCTCTGTTCTGCCGACTGACTGCCTCTTGGTCCAAGTATAGTTTTAGCATTAACACAGTCAAATGTTCTGGGATTCCCATTCTTCTCAGTCAGCCGCAGCTTGTTGTGATCTTCACAGTCAAAAGCCTTTGCATAGTCAATGAGGCACAGATAGACACTCTTCTGGTATTCTTTGCTTTCTGCCATGATAAGGGTTCTAATTTCTCTACAGAGTACCCAGCATTTATTGTTTGCTGCTCTTTGGAAATTTGCTGTTGTTATTGGGGTGAAATGTTATCTCCTCTAAGTTGTTTTTATTTGCATCTCTCTGATAGCTAGGGATTTTGAACATTTCTTCCTGTGTTTGCCATCTGAATGTCTTCTTTTGTGAAGTATCTGTTAATATCTTGTGCCTGTTTTGTAATTGGGTTGTTTTTGTTTTTCTTATCGAGGGGTTGGAGAATCCTATACATTTTAGATATGAGATCCTTATCAGACATGTTGTTTACGAATATATTCCCAGTCTGTGGCTTTTTTTTTTACCCTGATAGAGAAGTTTTTTGATGTGCATAGGAATTTGGTTCTTAGACGGTCCCATTCATTTATTTTGTTCTATCTTGATTGTAGTGTTTCATTATGCTTGGAAAACTGTTCATACTGTAGATTAGAGCTTCTAGAGTTCTTCCAAGCTTTTGTCTAATGAGATTTATAGTCTTTGGTTTTACTCCTCGGTCTTTGATCCACCTTGAGTGGGTTTTTGTATATGGAATGAGATGTGGGTCTTGCTTGAAGATAGTTTTCCAATTTTGCCAACACCTTAAAAAGGCTGTCATTTCCCCACTAACTGATTTTTTTATCCTTGTACTGATTACTGAATTCTCTGTTTCAGTCCATTGATCTGTGTGTCTGTCACTATACCAGTATTATGCTGTTTTGACCACCACAGCTCTGTGGTATGATTTTAAATCAGGGAGTGTGATGCCTCCTACCTTGTTTCTCTTTTTCAGGGATGCTTTGCTTATTCAGGGTCTCTTTCAATTCCAAATAAAGTTGGAAAGTGCCTTTTCCATCTCATTGAAGAATGGCATTGGTAGCTGTATTGGAATTTCATTAATTTTAGATTGCTTTTGGTAGAATTGTCATTTTGACAATATTAAATCTTCGTATCCATGAGCATGGTATATACTTCCATTTCTCGAGGTCCTTTTTGTTTTTTGCAGTAAATTTTTTTTAATTTTTTTGGTATAGGTCTTTTGTTAATATGACCTGTTTCTTAATATGCTTGTTGTAGTTCAAATTACTGGTTTAGTAGGGATTTTCAGCTTTCAGTCCATCTCCTAATTGTTTTTGATGTAGAGCCAACTCATAGCTGACCTTGAGTGGGTTTTCTGAGGCAATTTTCCAAGGATATTGTCATATTTTCTCCTTTGGATCACCTGATAGATTTGGACTTCTGGAGAGGCCTTTGCCACCAGAGCGCTCTTTGTTAATTTAGCTCGTTCTCTAACTTCTTCAGGTTTTACTTTTGTTGGATTGTCTGTATTGCATTGTACTAGTTTCTTTAGGTTTCCACAGATTCCCCCCGCCTTTTGGACATAAGGGGAGAGTCATCATTCTACTGGTAAGCATCTTTTCATTAAACCATAGCTTTGATTACTGTGAGAATCTTGACTTTTTTATCCATCTTAAGAACAGAAGTGAAACTGCCATACAACTATATATCACTATTAATATGCTTTCAGATATCTATGGAATGTATACTTGGTAAGCGTACTTTATTAATTTAATATTTTAGACATTTGCCCTTATCCTCTCATGAATAAAGATGACTTCTTCAACAACCAAATACTTAGAAGAATGTTACATAATGTATTTCTCTCTTTTTTAATTTCATGTAGTGGGAAATATTTTTACAGTGATAAACACAAGAAATATAGTCAATAGATTTATAGGCAGACAGATAGGATGAACAGATAGAGACAGGAGAAAAGGGCTGTACACATGACTGTACATAGGCTTGGCAGGTGATATTTCTACATTAAAAATAATATATTCTGTAAATCTATGAATAGCAGTGCCAGTAGAGGACAATGTTATGTAAGCTTCTTAATCATAACCAAATACCTTGAAGCAATACATATTTGGTTCTGGGGTCTTGGGGGACATTAAGTACAGTTGGCATGACAAAGTCTACAAAAAGTGTTCTACATCCTGCTTTGGTGAGTAGCAACTAGGGTCTTAATTGTGAACATCTATCTAAAGTGTACAGATCTTAGCTGAAAGCAGAGAATACCAGGAGAATGTCTATGTGTGTTTCATTGATTATGCAAAGGCATTTGACTCTGTGGATCATAACAAACTGTGGCTGACTCTGAGAAGAATGGGAATCCCAGAACATTTAATCGTGCT
>NW_006399846.1:10491502-10493410 GCF_000299155.1 Elephantulus edwardii | reverse complement strand
AACAACAACAACAACCATCTAAAGTGTAGCTGTTGGTCTCCCTCTGTAATAAAGAAGAGGAGGTGGGGGAAGAAAGCACAGATGTAAGGAATTAGTCTCAAGGACTAATGGATCATGCAAACTTCAACTTCCACAACTCTGAAACGAGAATTTGATGGTACTTGGCTATAACCACTGAGCCTTTTAAAAGGGATCATAGTGAAGATCCGAGATAGAGTGGAGGGGAAAGTGCAATACTAAAACAAAACAAAAACCAAATAAAATGTCAAAAAGACAAGGTATAGTGAGTGATTCAATAAGACTGATAGAACTCCCTGGATTATGATTTTGTAACCCTTCAAATTTAAGAGGGGGGAAATGTGTCCCTCTGTAATTAGAATTCATTCTGCAAAGATTAGTACCAGACTAGGTACTAAAAGCCAGAGATGAAAATTGTCCCAAACGTCCATGCTACTGTACTGTAATGATGCCTGCTATAATTTCCAACACTAATTGCTTTCCTAATTCCCTCCACTCTTAATCAGCTCACTCCGATCTATGTCTTTGATTTCTGCAGTTTGCTGGAAGGTCTCACAGAAGCTCAAAAACTGTCAAGAAAGAAATGACTCACAAAACTATTGATCATGTCGGCAGGCCATGCAGTTGCAGAGCTGGCAGGGTTGAGGTAGCTGGCTCAGACTAGTAGAGTTGGCCCAGGCAAGCAAGAGTCCCTGATCGGAAAACCTATATGCCCTCGGGGGATTTAAGGGTGGTTATTTGGTCACACTGTGGTCTAGGAAAGCCATTTTTGAGCTACAGACCCATTACACTGCACCCTCTTGGCTCAACTTTCAGCCAAATAATAGGTGACCAGTAACAACAGGGAGACACTAACTCTTTAGAATAACTGGCTATATAAAAAAAAAACATTTGCCCAAGGATAAAGCCTAGAAGATAGGAAAATGAATTAATGGAAATGAGAACTACTGGGGAGAAGTTTGAAAAGTCCGAATACATTGTTGTTATAAAATAAAATATGTGTAAATGGTTGAATGACAAACCTTTTTGCTGTGTAAACATTCATTCAAATTCCAATAAGTATAATAAAGACTAATTAGATTTTAAAAGAATAGGTCTTACTTGAAACCTGGAGAGTGCCTGTATTGTTTATTTACATCAGTATTTGATGGTGTGATTCCACTTTTAATTGCAAAGGAAAACAGGTGCTGTTAATGACTCTGAATTTTACTACTTTGTAGAAGATGTCAATAATTGAGAATTGTTATCTGTACACACGGAGGGACAAGTTCCAGGAAAAGCATATCATCTTTGGAAAAGTAGTTCAGGGGAAGACTATCAGTAAAATAGATTGACACAGTGATTGTAACAATGTGTTTCAACAATTAACTTCTTGTTTTACTGTCTGTGTCAGAACCAGTCTATAGTTGACCTTCCAGCAAAATTTTTGAGACTGTAAATAGCTGAGGAGGGGATTGCCCACTTTTCTTCCTTGGAGTTACTGGGGTATTCAAACCATGAGAGAAGTGCCACCTTTGGATTAATAACACAAGTCCCTATGGTCCATGGTTCCAGGGATTATATGGGCAGAGTTTCATTTTAACAACTGTGACAACTGTGATTATGACGTTTAGTATAAAATTTTAGCTTGCTAATTGTTTTTTGTTTTAACACTCATTTTCTACAATTACATAGTTGTATCATACTGTGTTCATTTCATATAAATGTCAACTTCCATTTTATTTGAACACCAAACCAATCTAGAAGTTGTATTTGGTTTGGGTACCACTATGATGTTAGTCTGGAGATTAAGGTGTGCCTGATCCAGGCCATGATCTTCTAACTGCGTGCTGTGCATCAGAGAGGTGGACAATGACCAAACATGACAGAAGAAGAATTGATGCCTTTAAT
>NW_006399846.1:10489213-10491382 GCF_000299155.1 Elephantulus edwardii | reverse complement strand
CCTTGGAGAAAGGGTATCATGCTTGGAAGGGTGGTGAGAAAGTAAAGGAGAAGAAGATGAGATGAATTGACATAGTAACTGGGGTACTGAGGGTAGGTGTGTCAGAGATGGTAAGATTGGCTCAGGGTAGAGCAGGGTTCAGAGCTATTGTGGGTTGCTATGAGCCAGTCTTTTTAAAAAATTATTATTTATTACTATGCCAATAGATTTACAGAGTTTGAATACATGATTTTTCATATCAGCTCTTTCCCATTCCCCTCCCATTAAATTGTGCGACCCTATGATTAACCCCCCCTATACAAACACTCCCTCCCTTGGATCCTCATACTCATTCTCTAATAATGGTCATTCTGACCTTTTAAAAAAAATTAATTCTGATATATTTATAAAGTTTGAATACATTATATTCCACAAAAGATCCTTCCCATTTTCTTCATCCCACCCACTTATCAAATTGTACAACCCTATGATTAACACCCTACACCCCCATACTTCCTCCTCTATTTCCACCCTCTCCCCCTTGGATCCTCATACTCATTCTACAATAATGGTTTTATACAGTATTTCTCCTTGTGGGACTGAGTTAATTCACTCAGCATAATGCTCTCCAGTTTTATTTTATACTGTTTTACATAAAAAATTTGTATACATTGTTTTTCACACTGACTCTTTACTATTTTCTTAACCTACCCTTCCCTCCACCCATCAAATTGTGCAACCCTGTGATTAACCCCCTGGCCATCTTCACCCCTCTGCTCCTATGCTCCCCCCTTAGATCCTCATACACATTTTACTGGTTATCTATTTCTAAAATAGTAGTTTTACATGGTATTTGTCCTTATGAGCCTGATTTAGTTCACGTAGCATAATGTTCTTTAGTCCCTCTCAAATTAGATAGTGATTTACAAAATAATTGCTCCTTCGTGCTACATAGTATTCCATTGTATGAATGTACCAGAACTTCTCAGTCCATTCGATTATGATTGGACACACCTGGGCTATTTCCATGTTCTTGTGATGGTGAATAATGCTACTGTGGACAATGGTGTATAAGTCTCCATTTGTGCTTCAGTTCTCATTTTCTTGGGGTATATTCCAAGCAGTGGAATAGGTGGGTCATATGGAATTTTTATGTTCGGTTTTTTGAGAAAGTGCCAAACTGCATTCCAGAGTGGTTGTACCATTTTGTAATCCCATCAACAGTGTATAAGAGTTCTTATCTCGCCACATCCTCTCCAACATTTATTATTTGCTGTTTTGTTAAACTTTGCCACTGCTACTGGAGTGAGATGGTATCTCATTGTGGTTTTGATTTGTATCTCTCTTATTGCCAGTGATTTTGAACCTTTTATCCTCCATCTGTTGGCCATTTGAACAACAACAAAAACAATATATGTGTCTATTGAACACTTGATGTATGGCTATCATGAGTAAAAAACCAGAATTTTTTATTTAATGCTGTTTTAATGAAAATGGAATTATGGAATTTTCCTCTCCCAAAAGAAGAAGACCTTTACAAGATGGGTTGATTTAGTGACTGAAGCAGTGGGCTTTAGAATGTTAGTGATGATGAGGATAGTACAAATTTCAGATCTGTTGTTTACAGAGTTGCTTTGAATTTTATTTCATTTGATGGCATCTAACAAGAACAGCAGCCGCTTCGTGTGATTGGGACATGTTGACTATGCAAATCTTCTTAATTCTAAATTTTATAATATTTAAACATGTACCAAATATTTCTAATGAAAACTTAGTATTCAATTATATGCTGTGTTATAAGCTGTGGTGGAAAATATTTTACATTTTAAAAATACCAGTTAAACTTTGAAGTGGTAATGGTAAGTAAAAATATTAATATTAACTTAATTGCTGGAGGATTTATTGCTTTTAAAATTGCATGTATATTAAGTTACATTTCAGTTGGCAGCTTCTGATTTAGACTGTTCTGTTAAAATCTAAAAGCTGATGCTACAGTGTGTTAAGTATTACTACTGCCTTTTTTTTTAAAAAAAAGATATCTTTAGTATCTTCTATTTGTGGTTTCATTTGTAACCTTTGTAAGCCATAATTCTTTTGCTGTTGCTGAGCACAGAAATTTGGGGTTTTAAGTTATTTATTTTGGTAAAGCAAGGGAACACTGCATGGTTCAAAATTGGGAAGGGCGTACGC
>NW_006399846.1:10469318-10488453 GCF_000299155.1 Elephantulus edwardii | reverse complement strand
TTGGCACAGGACAGAGCAGAGTTTAGAGCTGTTGTACATAGGGTCGCTATGAGTCACAAGCGACTCGACGGCACATAACAACAACAACAACAACAGTTTGGTTTGTAGAATTTTTAATGCCTGGAATTTGTTTCACTTGGTATCCATACCTTTTTGTTTCTGTGTTATATTTCAATTGTGGAAAATTTAAAGGAAAGAGAACTTTTGCTGTTTTTTATTATTCTCCATATGTGCAGTTCAGTGACATTAAATTACATTTATCCTGTTGTTAAACTGTCACTTTGATCAGTTTCCAAAAGTTTTTACCACTCTTAGTAGAAATTCAATGTCTACTAAGCATTGACTCTCCCTTTTTTACCCTCAGGTATTCATCTTTTACTTTTTCCTTGACTTTTATTATTTACGAGTATATTTACGTCAAAGAGATAGATTTATGGTTTTGTTCTTTGAATACTTTAGTTACCAACACCGTATTAGAAGTCAGTTTTAACTACAAATACGTGGAATATTTGATAATATTTTTTCCCTTTCAAATAAATGCGTAATCTGCATTTAGATATATATTGAAAAGATTAATCTGTTCCATTGTGACTCCTTAAACTTGTTAACTAATGTAATTTCCATATTTATATCTTGATATTTATAAATTGTTTATATTAGATTGTTATGTCAGTTGCTTATAAGAAATATTTTGTTGTTGTTGTGTTGTTATGTGCCACTGAGTCGCTTGCATCTCATCGCAACCCTGTGTGCAAGAGCCCTAAATGCTGCTCTATCCTGTGCCAACCTCACTGTCTCCTACACACTCATTTCTACCACTCCAATCATAGAATCTATCCATCTCATCAATGGTCTTCCTCTCCTGCGCCATCCCTCCACTCTCCCTAGCATGATGTCCCTCTCTAAGGACCAGTTCCTCCTTGCAACAAAGTATGTCAGATGAAGCTTCAGAATCCTTGACTCCAAGGAGCATTCCGGCTTCACCCTTTCCAGGACAAACCTGTTTGTTCTCCTAGCAGTCCATGGTATGTTCAACACTCTTCTCCAGCACCACAGCTCAAAGGCATCCGTTTTCTTTTTATCATCTCTAATCACTGTCCTACTCTCCGATGCATAGCACGCAATTGCGAACACTGTAGCCTGGATCAGGCACACCTTAGTCTCTAGAATGACATCGTTGCTCTTTAGTACTCTTGGGAGGTCCCTGACAGCTGACTTTCCCAGTGCAATTTGTCTCTTGATTTCTTGGCTGCTGGTACCAAAAGTGTTGACTGTGGAGAGATGTAAACTAAAACTGTTAACTATCTCAATCTCTTCACCATCTATACTGATGCTTCCAATTGGCCCAGTGGTGAGAATCTTTGTCTTCTTGATGTTGTGCTTCAATCCTTATTGAAGGCTGTAGTCCTTGACCTCCTGCAGCAAGCATGTTAGGTCCTCCTCAGTTTTCAGCAAGCAGGGTTGTGTTATCTTGATAACGCAGGTTGTTGGTGACTCTTCCACCAATCGTGATGCCACATTCCTCCTCGTACAGCCCACCTTCTCTGATAATCTGTTCTCCATACAGATTGAAAAGGTATGGAGACAAAATACATCCCCAATGGGACCCCTTCTTGATTTTGAACCATGTAGTGTCCCCTTGCTCTGTTCTGATGACTGCCTTTTGGTCCAAGTATAGGTTTCGCATAAGCACAGTCAAGTGTTCTGGGATTCCCATTCTTCTCAGAGTCAGCCATAGCTTGTTGTGATCCACACAGTCAAAAGCCTTTGTATAGTCAATGAAGCACAGATAGACATTCCTCTGGTATTCTCTGCCTTCTACCAAGATTCATCTAACTTTAGCTATAATATCCCTAGTACTATGACCTCTTCTAAATCCAGCCTGCACATCTGGCAGTTCTCTTTTGACATATTGCTTCAATCATTTTTTGGACAATTTTCAGCAGAAACTTGCTTACGTATGATATTAATGATATTGTTTGATAATTTCCAATTGGGTCACCTTTCTTTAGAATAGGAACAAATATCAATCTTTTCCAGTCAGTTGCCCACCTGGCTCTCCTCCAGATTTCTTGGCACTACTTAGTAAGCACATCCAGGGCAGCGTCTATTTGGTAAAATATATCAATTGGTTTGCCGTCAATTCCTGGAGCCTTGTTTTTGCCTGTTCCTTCAGAGCAACTTGAACTTCCTCCTTCATCACCGCAGGCTCTTGCTTGTATTTTAGCTTACATGATTACATTATTAAACATAGCTCCAATATTTGACTAGCTGTACCTGTACAATGATTGCCTTGGATAATAAAAATGGTAAATGCTCAACAAAATGAAAGATTGAAGGGTCATATCCATCAGAGATCCCCAAAGATCACAGCTATTGAAAACCCTGTGTCAGAGTTCTCTGAGTCATGGAGTCACACAATGAGTCAAAGTTGACTTGACTTTAACTGGTGGATTTTGTTTCTAATCTGTGTAACAAAAGTTAAAAGATGCTAGTGAAAAATAGATGCTTTGTTTTTTTTAGTAAAGTGGTAATATGTTTTAGATTCTAAAATAGTATTTTTTTATCTTTTAATGTTAATGACCACAGACACCTACTTTGTTTTTCATAAGGACCTTTGACAGTCATTGTTTGTTGCTTTCTGCTAATTTGATTTTGACAAAATTTTCTTAATTATAAACTTACAATTTTATAGGAAAAAAGTTTGAATACTAGGTGTAATACATTTCCATTGTAAAAGTTAAGAAATTGGAGAAATTTTTTAATTCAGAATTAGTTTTTTTAGTTGTTAACCATTTATAATTTTTTTTAAACTGTTTTAATCATACTTTATGGTGGTCCATTCTGCACCTGTTCTACACACATGGCAAAATCATTTTCTCACTTAAAATTTGACATTTTTCCAATTAGCGCCAAGATGTTATTTATATACTGTAAATCATAGCTGTACTTTGTGTATATATACACTGTTTGAGCATACTATGTTGTTCTTATGTACTTTTGAGTCAGGATTGACACATAGCTGACCCCCTGGCAGATTTTCAGAGATAGTAAATAGCACAGAAATTGATTGCTCATTTTCTCTGTGGAGCAGCCGATGGACGTGAACTGAATGCCTTTGGGTTAGCAGCACAATTCTTTACCACTAGGCCATTATATCAAGCGTACTATATGGTAACAAAATTTGATTTATTTACCTCATAATAGAAACATTTTTCCATGTTAAAATAAGAAATTTTAGATAAAGTTTTTGTTAATTTTACATCATTTTCATAATTATTTTTGATAGTTTGTAATACAATATCGGTCACTGGTGATATACCAGTTTATGTCATTTAATCTTGATGTTAGCATGTGAAACAGTATTTGAATACCTTCTTCAGTATGTAATCTTTTCTTCATTCTCGAGAGAATCAATTAGAATCATGGATTGCAAATGCAAACAAATAGAACTAAATTAGAGAATTAATCATTGATCATTGTGCACAGAAATTTGGAAGTTAACTTGACAGCAAAATTGATTTTTTCTCCCTCCATTTCTCAGTCTTTGTTCATAGATTTACAAGAATGTTCTCTTGATGCCTCTCGTAATATATAGTAGATTTTGGGCACTGTCAAAATATTTAAAGCAGTAGTTTCTAGAACACTAACTCTAATTGAGAGGTTTGTAAAAATGATGTGTTAAGGGATTTGGTAAGTACTTTAAAAATTCTTTGGAGGAGGTTTAGTTTTGTATGTTGACTAAGCTACAGGGGAAAATGTCTTATTTTCCCATTTTCTACTAAAGACCACATGCACCCTGGTAGCATAGTGATTAAAGTGTTCAGCTGCTAATTGAAAGATATATGTTGTTTTATGGATTAAAATCTTGTGTGCCAGATTAAAAAACTGTATCTTGGAGCTTATGTTTCAGTAGAATCATGTATGTTTATGTACTGGTCTGTGTTGTTGCTCTGTGCCATCAAGTCGCTTGCGACTCTTAGTGACCCTGTGTTCAACAGTCCTAAACTCTGCTCTCTCCTGTGCCAATCTCACTGTCTCTGACACACCCATCCCGATTGCCCCAGTCACCGAATCAATCCACTTCCTAGAGGGCCTGCCCCTCCTGCCCCTGCCCTCCACCCTCCCAAGCATGATGTCCTTCTACAAGGACCGGTCTCACAACATGACCAAAGTACGTCAGACAAAGCCTCAGAATCCTTGCCTCCAAGGAGCTGCCCGGTTTAACCCTCTCCAGGATGAACCTGTTTGTTTTCATAGCAGTCCATGGCACATTCAATACTCTTCTCCAGCACCACAGCTCAAAGGCATCAATTCTCCTCCTATCCTCCCAATCATTGTCCAACTGATGCATAACAAGTGATTGCAAAGTGTATCAGACGCACCTTAGTCTCCAGAGAGACAGACACTTGCTCTTCAGCTGCAATCCTTAACCCTCTGCAGCAAACACTTCAGGTCCTCCCTCCTCAGTTTCAGCAAGCAGGGTTGTGTCATCTGCATAACGCAGATTGTTGATCTTTCACCAATCCTGAAGCCGCATTCCTCCTCGTACAGTCCAGCCTCCTGGATGATCTGTTCTGCATTCAGATTGAAAAGGTATGGAGACAGGACACATGCCTGGCGTACTCCCTTACCAATTTTGAGCCATGCAGTGTTTCCTTGCTCTGTTCTGATGATTGCCTCTTGGTCAAAGTATAGGTTTCTCATCACAATCAAGTGTTCTGGGATTCCCATTCTTCTCAGAGTCAGCCACAGTTAGCTATGATCCACACAGTCAAACTCCTTTGCATAATCAATGAAGCACAGATAGAAATTCCTCTGGTACTCCCTGCTTTCAGCTAAGATCCATCTAACATCAGCTACAATATCCCTAGTACCACGACCCCTTCTAAACCCAGCCTGGACTTCTGGCAGTTCTCTGCTAATGTGCTGTTCCAGTAATTTTTGGATAATCTTCAGTAGAATCTTTCTTGCATGTGAAATCAATGATATCTTTCTATAGTTTCGACACTCTTTTGGGTCACCTTTCTTTGGAATGGGAACAAATATAGATCTTTTCCAGTTAGTTGGCCAAGTGGTTGTTCTCCAGGTATGGATGCATACTTAGTTTCCAGAGATGTTGTTAGCTAGGTTGGGTTTTTGGATTTTTTTATCTCCCTATTTAAATAATTTGAGACGCTGTGCTCCATGAAGAAGAATATGGCATCAGGATTTGAGGAAGATTCATCATCAGCTTGTGTTATGCAAATGATACATCTTTGTTTGGAGAAAGTGACAGCAACTAGGAGCACATGCTGAAGAAGATCAAAGACTACAAAGACTACATTCAATATTAATTACATGTTGACATCAAGAAAACAAAAATCTTTACTACAGGACCAGTAGGCAACATCATGATAGGTAGATGAAAAAGTTGATGATGTCAACTATTTCATTTTACTTGAATTTGTAATCACCACCCTGGGAACAGCAGTCACTAAGTCAGAAGACCTTACATTGGGGAAATCTGCTGTCAGGGACCTCTCCAGAGTGCTAAAGAACTATGATGTCAGTTTAAAGATTAAAATATAGGGTAGTTCTGGTGGCTTAGAGGCAAGAAGCTGTGCTATAATCCCGAAGACTAAAAATATGCCTGACTATACAGTTACTTCTTAGGCATCTGAAAATTGGACAGTGAATAAGGGTAACAGACGACACCTTTGAGTTGTCCTAGAGAAGGGTACAGAATATACCATGAAAAACAAACAAGTCTTGGAGGAAATGCAGCTGGGGTTTTCCTTAGAGGAAGCAAGGATGGTTAAACTTTGTTTTTACTTTAGGTATGTTGTCAAGGAGGGGCCAAAAGCATGGAAAGAAGTATGTTGGGAAATTGGCAAATGTGAAGAGTAGGTGAAAGAGAGGAAGACCTTCAAAGAGATGGACTGACATAGAGACTACAACAATGGACTTGAGCATGGTGATGGTGCAGTGAAGGACAAGGTTACGATCTGTTGTTACAGGGTTGCTGTGAGTCGTCATCATTGTTAACCTGATAGCCCCTAACAACACTTATATACAGTGAATATGAGCTTTTTATTCTATAAAGTTTTAATTTTTATTCCCCTTTTAAATCTTTCCTCAAAAATTAAGGCCCCACAAGACATTTTAGACATTATAAAAGCCTAGAACAAGAACTCCTCTGTGAGTCAGTTTTGAATAAGACAATAGACAAGCTTATCAGTTGAATAATATATAAACTCCTTAGAGCAATTAACCATATGAAACTAAAATGGCAACACTTGCCAAGAAAAGAAGGCCGCCAGAAGGAACTAGGAAAAATGACAATGGAAATGGGAAATATAAGAAGGAAATTAGGAGAGTGCTATTACTACATTGTAGAAATTTAAATCAGTATTGGGAGTAAAATGTATAAGAATTATTGAAAACAAATTTCTTCTGTATTCTTTAGCCCAAATTGCAGTAGAAAGGGTTTTGCTTTTTAAATCATTAAGTGTATTTGTAATTTATCTTCCTCATCATAATATTTAAAATTTACATGAATATTTGTAATGAAATATTAAGGTTGAGATTGTAATTCACAGGATTAAGATTTGGCTTTTAATTTAATAGGAGCTTTGGTGACACAGTGATTAACTGGTGTGTTCTAATCGAAGATTCTGCAACTTCAATCCTCCCAGCAGCTCCTTAGGAAAAAAGACTTGATTATGATCTCTACTATGTTAAAGCCTTTTGCTGCAGTCATTGAGTCTATCCTATTGAAGGTCTTTAGCTGACACTGCTATACCCAGTAAGATGTCTTTCTCCAAAGACCTACCCCTTCAGACAACATGTTTCAAAGTATAAGACACAGTTTCACTATCCTTGTTTTTAAGGAGCAGTCTGATTGTATTTCCTCTAAGAGATTCATTTGTGTGTTCTTTTGGCAATCCATGGGATATTAAGTCCTCTGTGCAAACATCACAGTTTTAAAAAGCATTGGTTGTCAGTCATCCTTATTCATTGTCCAACTTGCATGTGAATATGAAATAATTGATTCCATGACTCCATGACGTAGGTCAGGTGCATTGTAGTCTTTAAACTGACATTCTTCCTCTCTCACACTTTAAAAGGCCCTTGACAGCAGATTTGCTCTTTTCTTTTATTCACTGCTTTTACCAGGGATACTGATTGTGGATCCAGTTAAGATGAAATCTTTCAGAACTTCAGTCTTTTCTCTATCATCTCTATTTACCTATTGGTATAGTGGTGAGGAATTTGGTTTCTTGATGTGGAAATGTAATCCCTATTAAAGGCTGTTGTGTTTGCTCTTCATTAAATGCTTCAAGTTCTCTTCACTTTGAGCAGGCGAAGTTGTGTCTTCTCCGTAACATTGATTGTTTGTGAATCTTCCTTTAGTCTTCAAATTCTCAAATTATTTCCTCAACATCCAGATTCAAAAGGTATGGAGAAAGGATATAATCCAGCAGATAAAATTGCTGATTTTAGACCATGCAGTGTTCCTGAGTTCTGTTCAAACAACTACAACATACATAGAAGTATATTTTTCAGTTATTCATACTTTCCCCCCATAGTGTTTAAATATTGACTTTTGCCGTTACATTAAGAGTTACTTCTATTATTACCTTGTTTCTATGTTTCTTCTTAGTGTTTATAGAACTTTACTGTAGAGGATTGCTCTGTTAACCCAAAGGCCCCATCTCTGATCCATTAGCCACATGATAGAATTTTTGAAGGACTGGCTCCTCCTGACAACATGCCTAAAGTATTTTGAGATGAAGTTTCACTCTCCTTTGGTCTAAGGAATACCCTAATTGTACTTTTTTGAAGATAGACTTAAACTTTTTCTTTTGGTAGTCCATGGGATAGTCAGTATTGTCCAACACCACAATTCAAAGGATTCTCGTAACTCTCATTGCTGTTGAGTTGTAACCAACTCATTCCATATTCCTCTGCTGGAGTTTTGATAGCATAGTTTGTACAGTTTTGCTGCTAACCCAAATGCTTTCTTCAGTGAACTGTTGGTAGATTTGAACCTCTAGAAAAGAGACCTTTGAATTAGCAATCCAGCACCTTACAGACTACCACCAGGGCTCCTTTGTAATAGACTAGTATCTCAGATATGATTTCTCTTTGGTGTCATGGAAAATCTCACCTAGTGTCAAGGTTGTGAACTAAATTATTAATAAGTTGTTATTATTAATAAAATGATATATCATTGAGAAACTCTATATATTTACTTAAGAATTTTGTACTGAGGGTAGGAATTCACATTAATGAATGAGATTTAGCCTACTGGATGGGGAATTTTGCTGGCAGTTCAAAGCAGTTCAAATCCACCAGCTGCTCCTTAGGAGAAAAATAGGCTTTCTCTTCTCTTGTGATTTGCAGCCTCTGAAAATCTGCCGAAGGATCAGCGATGAGTCAGTTCTGACTCAACACCAATGAGAAAATCTGAAATGGAGGAAGTCTGTTCTCCCTCCCTAAGTTTAAGAGTCTTAATTTTCTTTTCTTAAAACTGATACTAATCATATATTTCTTGAAACAGTGGTCTACTTTTTTACAAAAGAGGTGAGTAACATACTTATTTCTACTCTATTTTAGAAAATCGGGTTTGAACTTTGATATCTCAACGTTTGGTATATAAGCAGCATTTGCTTTCAGATTTAGAATTTCTTTTTGGGAAAATAATGTTTTCTGAAAGATTCACAATCAACCATATAAACAGACTGTACTGTATAGGGTTGTATATTCAAAGAATAACAGACATTTTCTCTGTGAATATGGACAGGGTGCCTCTGCTACATTTTTATCCCCTTCCTTGTATTAGGAATTTATATGTACTTCACTGGCCAGATTAGCTATATGTCTCTGCCATCTCCAAATGTTTAGCCATCTAAAATTTTATTGGCATCATTTGAGATTTTATTAGTACTCATTGACGTAATGATTTAAGAGCAAATGATGTTCTTCATGTAAGTTATTTAAGCCAATGCAGAAAATTTCACCTATAATTAGGCTGTAGCCATGCATTCCCAAATGCAGTGTGTTGCATTCCCAAATGTAATGTGTTGCATGCACTACTGAGCATAATGGGGAAAGGAAAGTGCCATAAAAAGCTAAGTAGCAAGTAACTAGCTGGAAAAAACTCTTAATGGGAGAGCTAGCATGATCATTAATCTGATAGAATAGTCCTTGAGGAAATGGTAGCATGTGTTAAGCTACAGTTTCTTTTGGTTATTAAAAACTGAGCTAGGAAATTAAAAATTAGCTTTTAATATGCTGATAAAGTATTTTAAAAGGGTTTCTGCAACATAATTTAGTACAAAGAGAGTTAGAATGGGAGGCATGGTTCTAATGCGAGTAAAAGAATGACCTTGGGTTAATCTGTTTCTTTAAGCTTTAGGTTGTTGTGGTAAAAATGCATCTTATCCAAATGAATACTCAAAAAGGAAGCTTTTTCAGTAGTTCAGGCTGTTTCTTTCAGCCCTCTTATCATTACCATGTATTATGGTATTTTGATGTAAATATACTTCTTGTTATGAATAAACTTATAGTTAGTACTACCTTTTTGATTTAAGACCATTTCTAAGAAGTATGTTTCACATAATGATGAATGTTCACAAAAATAAGTTTCTTACCAGTGATTAGCTATATTTTCTATTCCATTTCATTTAAAAAAGCTTTGCAACCCACTGTTGGGAGGGAAAGCCCAACACACTGTATTATGAGGGTTTCTTTCATTTCCTGGCTTAATTAAATCAAGGAGCAAATTATTGATAAGTATTTATTACAAAATTAAGATATAGTAGTTTTGCTGCCATTTGTTCATTGATGATACAGTACAAGCTTTGGACACAGTGACTATAGTCTTAGAAAGATATACTTGATGATTTTGCATGAAAAGTGAAGTTAGACTTCTATAAAGTTCTAAAGTTGCTATTATCCAGTGTAGATAATTTAATGATCTGTTCTTTTATTTTTTATTTAGTCTTTTATTAATAGGCATAATGGTATTAGCCAAAACATAGGTTGTTTAATGAAGGACGACTTGACAATCCTCGGAATCACAGATCTGAACCTTGCCCTATCTTGTACCATCGTTACAATCTCTGACACCCTCATGCCCATTGCTGCACTGTGTCAGTTCACCTGTTTGAGGGTTTTTATCTCCTTTGTCGTCCCTCCACCTTTCCAAGCATGATGTCCTCCTCCAAAGAATAGCCTCCCCTAATACCATAGCCAAAGTATGTTGAGACGAAGCTTTTTCATCCTTGCCACTAAGGAGTACACTGGCTGCACCTTCTCCAAAACATACATCTTTGTTCTTCTGGCAGTTCATGGAATATTAAGTACTGTTCTCCAACACTACAGTTCAAAGTCATCCTTACATTAATTGCCCAGCTCTCAGAGGCATAACAAGTGACTGAAAAGACTGTGGCCTGGATCAGGCACACCTTAGTACTCAAATTAACATTACTGTTCCTCAATAATTTGGAGTGATCTCTGACAACAGACTTTCCCATTGCAATACATCTTCTGATATCCTGACTGTTGGCACCAAATCCATTAACTGTAGATCCAAGTAAGATAAAGACATTAAGAGTCTCAATCTTTTCTCCTTCTATTATGATGTTGCCAGTTGGTGTAGTGGTGAGATTTGTTTTCCTAATGTTGAGATACAATCCATATTTAAGGCTACAGTGTTTGATCTTCTGTAGTAAGTGCTTCAAGTCCTCCTCAGTCTATTTAGAGAGATTGTGTTGTCTGCATAATGAAGATTATTGATGAGTCTTCCTCCAATCCTGATGCCACATTCTTCATGGAGTCCAGGTTCTCTAATAATTTGTTCAGTAAAGTGATAGAAGAATGGGAATCCCAGAACATTTATTTGATTGTGCTTATGCAAAACCTATCCTTGGACCAGAAGACAGTGGTCAAAACAGAGCAAGGAGACACCATCTGGTTCAAAATCAGGAAGGGTTTACACCAGGGATGTATTCTGTCTCCATACCTTTTCAGTCTATATACAGAACAGATCATGTGGGAGGCTGGACTGTATAAAGAGGAATGTGGCATCAGGATTGGAGGAAGACTCATCAACAATCTGCGTTATGTAGATTCTCACAGCTGGGCCAATTGGCAGCATTATGATAGATGGTGAAGAGATTGAGATTGTTAACAGCTCTTGTTTGCGTGGCTCCACAATTAGCACTCTTGGTATCAGCATCCAGGAAATAAAAAAATGAATTGCACTGGACGATAACGGGGGGTGATAGAGAATTGATGCCTTTGAGCTGTAGTTCTAGAGAAGAGTGGTGAATATACCATGGACTGCCAGGAGAACAAACAGGCTCGTCCTAGAGAGGGTGAAGCCAGCTGCTCCTTGGAGGCAAGGATTCTGAGGCTTCGTCTGACATACTTGGAGCTTGTTGGAATGAGGGACTAGTCCTTGGAGAGAGATATCATGCTTGGAAGGGTGGTGGTACAGTGCAGGAGAGGGAGACCATGGATGAGATGGATTGATACAGTGACTGGGAAGAATGAGGGTTAGTGTATCAGACAGTAACTTTGGCACAGGATAGAGCAGTTTTCAGGGCTGTTGTAGTCGCTATGAGTCACACATAACAAAGTTACTGAACAGGATGAAGAAGCATAGAAGCCCGACACATGTCTTTCTTCCCCCAACCCCCTTGTTGTGTACTGTCAAGTAACATTCGACTGGCACAGGAGATTGCCCCTTCTTCTCCAGTGGATTTGAACCATATGCCTTCAGAATTACTGGGCAGCTTCTTGTCACTAGGCCACCAGAGCTCCCTTACACATGCCTCTCAATTTTAAATCATGTAGTGTTTTCATGTTTTGTTTGTCTTTGTCTAGGTATGGGTTTTGTATAAGTACAATTAAGTGTTCTGTGTTTCCCATTCTTTTCAATGTTAGCCATAGTTTGTTATCATCCACACAGTCAGATACATTTGCACAGTTCATAAAGCACAAATAGACATTCTTCTGCTAGTCTTTACATTTAGCCAGGATCCATCTGACATCCACAGTGATATCCCTTGTACCATGGCCTCTTCTAAATCCTAATTGAACTTCTGGCAGTTCCCTGTCTATATACTCTTCCAGCCGTTTTTGAATGATCTTCAGCAGTATTTTGCCTACAGGTGATATAAACACAGTTTGTTGTTGTTAGGTGCTGTCAAATTGAGTCAACTCACGTGACCCTATGAATAAAAGATCTGAACCCTGTTCTATCCTGTCCGTCACATTTCTGACACACAAGAGCCCATTGCAACAGTCACTATATCAATCCACCTGGTTGAGGGTCTTCCTTTCCTTTGCCCACTCTCCACCGTTCCCAGCATCATGGCCTTCTCCAAGGAATAGCACCTTCTAGCAACATGCCCAAAGTATGTGAGGTGAAACCTCATCATTCTTGCCTCCAAAGAGCACTTTGGCTGCACCCTCTCCAAGACGTAGCTGTTTGTTCTTTTGGCTCTCCATGGGATGTTCAGTGCTCTTTTCCAGCACCACAGCTCAAAAGTGTCACTTCTTTTCCTGTCATCCTTACTCGTTGTCCAGCTGTCAGATGCATAGCAAGAAGTTGGAAAAGTCTGAATCAGACATATATTAGTCTTCAAACTGACATCACTACTTCTTAATAATTTGGGAAGATTTCCTATCTGCAGGTTTTCCCAGTGCAGTGCATCTCTTTATTTTGTGCCTGCTGGTACCACGGGTGTTAATTGTGGATCCAACCAAGATGAAGCTGTGGACAGTTTAAGTCTCCTCTCCATCCATCATGACTCTGCCTATTGTTTTTCTTTTTTTCTTTTTTTTTTAAATTTTTTAAATTATTTTTTGTGTGTGTACCGTCAAATTGGGTCTGACTGGTACAGGAGGAGATTGCCCTTCCTTCTCCATCAGAGCATCTGGTGTATTTGAACCACATGCCTCTGGAATTGCAGTGCAGCCTCTTTCCGCTAGGCCACCAGAGCTCCCTGACTCTGCCTATTGTTACAGTGTTAAGAATTTTTGTTTTCCTGACATTGAGATGCAATCCATACCAGAGGCTATATTCCTTGATCTTCTGTAACAAATACTTCAGGTCCTCACTTTAAGCAAGGGCAAGGTTGTGTCATCTGCATAATGCAGGTTATTGATGAGTCTCCCTACAATCCTGATGCCATACTCCTCATAGAGTCCAGCTTGTCGGGTAATTTGCTTAGCATATAGATTGAATAGGTATGGAAAAAGAATATAACCCTGGTGCACTCTTTTCGCAGTTCTAAACCATGCAGTGCTTGCCTGTTCAGTTCACACAACAGTCTACTGGTCCAGGTATACATTCTGCGTGAGCAAAATCAAGTACTCTGGGATTCCCATTTTTCTCAATGCCAACCACAACTTCCACACAGTCAAATGCCTTTGCGTAGTCAATAAAGCCCAATTAGACATTCTTCTGCTATTTCTTACTTTCAGCCAGGATCCATCTCTGACATCAGCAGTGATATCCTTGGCGCCATGTCCTCTTCTAAATCCTGCTTGAACTTCTGCCAGTTCCCTATGTACTGTTCTAGCCAATTTTGAATGACGCTCCAGTGCAATATGTAGAGTCTCTTTTGACATTCATTTTTGTTCTCCTCTGTTTTTGTAATGATTATTTGCTTTCTTCATGGATGTTAATCCATGATACCATCCCACAACTCATCTGGTCTTTGACCATTGGTGTTCAGTGCCTCAAACCTGTTCTTAATATGATCATGAAATTCCAGTGGAATTGATTCAAGATCATATCTTGGTTCTTCTGGACTTACTTTCATTTTCTTTGGCCTCAATTTGAACTTGCAGATTAGTAGCATTAAAAGTCTTTATCATCTTTTAAACTTTTTTTTTGGAGAACATATTAAGTTTTAAAGCATACATGTGCAGTTATCTAATATATTTATTTGAGTTAAGTAAACGAAAGTACTTTATGACTCCTCCTTTCACCTGCCTCAGTTGAGTTCTTAAGGGATTTATGAATCTTAGAATTAAAAAATTTGCTAGCAATATCAATACTTGTGTTACTCTGGAGAAGAGTCCCCAAGATTTTCCCATTTGCTTTCTATACATTTTGTAGTTTTGCATTTACGTCTATGATTCATTTCAAGTTATTATTTATATGTTGATTGTAGTAGTGTTTTGTGCCTTGAGTTGATTCAGAGTAGAATTGGCCTGCAGGTTTTCTTAGGCTGTAAATCACTATTAGAATATTGCCAAGTCTTTCTTCTTGCACTTGTGCTGGGTTCAAACAGATATTTTTTGATTAGCAACCAAACATTTAACAATTGCACTACCAGAGTAAGCCATTGCAGTTAAGTCAGTTCTGGCTTAGTGATCATATAGAACAAAATAGAACTGCCCCATGGAGTTTCCCAGACTATAAATCTTTACAGAAGCAGACTGACTCTTAAGGAGTATTAGATATAAAGTGAAGTTTCTTAGGAGAAAGGAGCTCTGGTGCAGAGCGTCCTTTGGGATCAGAGATTCTTGCATATTCTACCAGTCAAATGTAGATCTGTGTGAGAGCACCACCCTCCATAGTGAAGAGTTAGGGACAGACATGAGATGGCTTGAGAATGCTGTCCCATGGATCCAGAGTCAGGGTATTTGCTCAAGCTGTGGGTGAAAAAATGCCATAATTGGCAGAGCTCAGGGAACTCCACAGGCCTAATGGGTAAGGAGCTGCATTACCAATGGAAAGCCAAGCGGTTTGAACCTGCCACTTGAAGGTAATCATTGAAAGAGAACTTCGTAACTCTGACCTAAACCTGGAACTCAGAGACCTAAGGGCTTAAGAGTTTGCTTTGGAAGCTGTTGTGACTGAGGAATTGCATTCCATTGTCATCCTGTGTTGTGACCTATTAATTTTTCTAATAAACCTCATAGTTGTTAGCATGGTTCTGTGATTTCTGTATAGCTGTTGCAATGGATTTCCGTCCCAGTAGTTGATGTTTGTTGTTGTGTATTATCAAGTTAAACCCTCCAGTATGTTTTCAGAGGCAGTAAATTGCATAGGAGGAAATTGCCCATCTTTCTCCTGTGGAGCAGCTGGTGGATTTAAACTATGTCACTTTAGGATGGTATCACCTACCCTTACCACTTGGCCACCAGAGCTCCCTGTAGTAGAGCAGTACAGTTGGTGTTGGGATTAATAGAACTGGTGTGGGAGCAAGGGGAATATGTAGGAGCTCTTAGGAAGGAATTTTGTATTGTGAATTTTGCTGATGGGACCGTTCATCTTTGCAGAGTTAATAGAGGTTAGATAGGTTAGATGTGACTGTTTCCACCCTGCTTCCACTTATAATTCAGTGACATTTATTTAGTATCTTCACAGACATCACTGTAATAATTTTTTCTAAAAGAAATTCTGTATACATTAATAATTATTTCATTATTGCTTCTTATTTACTAGAGTAGCCCTGGCAATTACTAAGCTTGGTTTTGACCATATGAATTTGTCTTTTCTGGACATTTTAACATTAAACAGACTCTTAGAGTAGTGATCTTTGTAATTAATGTCTTTCACTTCAGTATAATGCTTTCAAGAGTATTATCCACTTCATAGCATGTATCAGAATTTAGTTTTCTCTTCATGGCTGAATAATAGCTCTTGTATGTGTATACCATGTTAATATGATAACCTCAGAATTACAGTCCTGGTAAAGAATATTTAATGTATGGATTTCCAAGAGAGCAAGCAAATCTGCTTTGCAAAAAGTATAGCCGAATACCCGTTTGTGTAACATCTTTCATTTCTTTAGAGTATATTCTCAATAGTGAAATAGCTACGTTAAATTGTATTTCTATTTCTAATGTTTTGAGAAAGTGCCGGACTGCCTTGCAGAGTGGTTGTACTATTTTACATTCCCACCTGCAGTGAGTGAGAGCTCTAGTCACTCCACATCCTCACCAGTATTTATTTGCTGCCCTGTTGAACTTTGCTATTGTTGCTGGTATTAGATAATATCTCACTGTTGTTTTGATTTGCATCTCTTTAATAGCTAGGGATTTTGAACATTTCTTCATGTGTTTGCCATCTGAATTTCTTCTTTGATAAAATGTCTGTTCATATTTGTGTCCATTTTGTGATTGTTTACTTTTTTCTTGTTGAAGTGCTGGAGTATTCTATAAATTTTAGATATAAGTCCCTTATTAGACATGTTTATTGCAGCATTATTCACAATAGAGATGAAAGCAACCACTACCTGTCAATAAAGAAATGGATAGAAAACTGTGGTACAATCAAACTATTACTCAGCATCAAAAAAACCCCAAAACAACTTATAAAACACTGTAAAACGTGAATGAATCTAGAAGACATTGTGCTGAGTAAAATATCTCAGTCACAAAAGAACAAATACTGCATAAGACTCCTATTATAAGATTGACAAGAGGGTGGTGTGGGAGAACAGCAAGAGTGGATAAAGAATGCGGCAGTAGAACTGATGAAGGAAGTACTTTCTGAAAAGGAATGTTTCATTAGACATATATTTTATATGTATGACAACTTTCTGGAACAAGAAGTGCATTAAAAAGTGAATTAGGGGTGAGGGAGGGAGGAAGATGTGCAGCAACTAATGAATGAAAATCCAGCCTTTCTGTAAATTTTTTTTATCACAATAAAAACATAAAAAACAAATTTGCAAAAAAAATTAAAAATACTATCTTGATGTTTTAGCAAGTAAAAACCTAAATAACAACTAAAAAAGTACAGCTGTAATGTTCTTTTAAAGTGAGGATGAATTTGTCTCATGTATTTCAGACATGCTCAAGAGGGACCAGTCCTTAATGAAAAATATATTTGGTAGGGTCAACAAAAACGAGGAAGACCCTCAGTGAGCTGGATTGATACAATCGCTGCGCCAGTGGCCTCAGACATAGCAGTGATAGTCAGGCTAGCAATAGGACTGAACAGTGTTGTGTTATATACAAGATTGCGATGAGTTGGAATTTTCTTAGAAGCACTTTACATTTATCTGTTGATAGAGATTGCGTTTGTTCCACTTTTGGCTACAAATGAATAATGTTACTGTGAATGTTCATGTGCAAGTTTTGTGTAGAGTATATTTTCATTTTTTTTTAGTATATACTAAAACATCAGATTGCTGGGCTTCATGATAACTCTTTAGCACCTGCCCATCAATTTGTAGTGTGTAGTGTTGAATGTTGCTGTGCCATACCTATGGTGGGCAGGTTTCAGCAGAGCTTCCAGATTAAGACAAACGAACTTGGAGGTGTATGTATGTGTTTGAGAGAGATTTTAATGAAAATTTTCAAAGAACTTGGCTGTTCATAAATTCATTCATAAAGATTTTCCTCCAACTCTTACAGTGCATTTTGTAATGCATGTATTGCAGCATTATTCACAATACCAAGGAAAAGAAAGCAGCTCAAGTGTGCATAAGCAAACAAGTGGGTAATGAAAACTGTGGTACATTGACACAATGGAGTATTTCCCAGCATTGTAAAAACGGTGAACTCCTAAAGCACTGCCCAGGATGGGTGGGTGGATGGATGGATGGAGGAGTTTGGAAGACATAATGCTTGAAATACGGCAATCACAAAAAAGATAAATAGTGCCCAACACCTCTGGAATAGGTGAAGGGAAGGCCAGTGTGAAATGAATAACATTAGATACTATGTTTACCACAATTAACAATCTGGAAAAGGGAAAAAGTTTTGAAGACAACATACAGAAATTAGCTATTGATAACTCTATGGATGAGACAACCCTTTTGTCTGATACAGTGCTAGAACTTGAGTCCCCTAAGTTGGAAGGCTCTCAAAATTTAGTGTCCATAACAATGGTGTCTAGCATACTAATGATCGTTAAGATAGTACTGGAATGGACCGTTTTATTCTTGTGTATGAGTTCGAGATCACTCTGCGGCAGCTAATAAGAATAAAGCATTTGAACTTTATAGATGGGAAAACATTGGGAGAGAGAAAAATCTATAAGCCTGCCTCTAGACGTTTAACTTTTTAAGTCCCAGAAGCTGAACACTGAACAGCATCCCTACACTGACTGTTTCTTTGCTGTATGATCAGTGGCATCCTTACACTGACTGTTTCTTTGCTATATGATCGGTGGGCAGTATTTCTCACACTGTAGTGATTTTTTAAGTTCTCACCTTGAGTAACTAACAGCACCTCAAGAATTCTCTCCTTTCTACCCTTCAGCTCTGTTCACTCAGGAATTGATGGCTTTCAGAGTTGGGTCTATATGACATCCTTTGTTTCCATCTACAGACTGTTTGTGCAGCAGAGCATTATTAAATCCTTTATATATAAAATGAAATTAGTTAAACTACATCTATAAAATACTTTCAGTACAGCAATATGTATATTAGTATTTGAATCATGGAGTCCTGGTGTCATAGTGCATCAGGAAAGTTAGGGTGGTTTGACTTATTTATAGCCCAACCGTAGTGCATTATGTGTTAGACTGCTGATAATAAATTTGGTAGTTCAAACCCTCAGTCCTTCCAAGGGAGAAAGATGTAAGAAAGTCTGTTACCTGTAAAGATCTTGAATTTCCTGTATTGCCATCAGTCATTTCTAGGAATCAAAACTTCATATTTCATTTTGCTTTTTACTGTCTCAAATTGTCTTTTTCTAACATTTAGGAATTGAGTATGATATTGTATGTTGTAGATTCTAAAAAGTCCTACATTAGATTATTAACTTTACCAGCATTTGGCAAGTGCATTTGGTAGTCTTTTGACTGCATGTCTTTTAACATAGGCCAAACTAATATTCTGTGTAACTGAATTTTGGCAAATCATAGCCTACAAGAGTATACGTTCCTTTACTTTGTTGGGATTTTAGTGTTGTTTCAATTAACATTTCTAGATATTTCTCTCATACGTCAAGGAATACTTAGTGAGATGGTACTGTTATCTTGTTGTTGTTGCTTGCGACTCATAGCGACCCTATGTACAACAGCCCTAAACTCTGCTCTGTCCTTTGCCAGTCGCACTGTCTCTGACACTCCCATCCTGATTATCCCAGTCACTGAATCAATCCACCTCATAGAGGGCCTTCCCTTCCTGCGCTGTCCCTTCACCCTCCCAAGCATGATGTCTTTCTC
>NW_006399846.1:10464496-10466193 GCF_000299155.1 Elephantulus edwardii | reverse complement strand
GGAGGTATCTCACTCCCTGATTTCAAATCCTACTACACTGCCGTAGTGGTAAAGACAGCATGGTACTGGTACAATGACAGACACATATCAATGGAATCAAGTTGAGAATCCAGAGATCAACCCATCTATCTATGGTCAACTGATTTTTGACAAGGAAATGAAATCAGTGAAGTGGGGAAACGACAGCCATTTTAACAAATGGTGTTGGCAAAATTGGAAAAATATCTGCAAAAGACTCAAGCTTGTTTATTTTTAATAAGCATATTAAATAGTAAGCATGCCTCTTTTTTTGGGGGGGTAACTGAGATGAAACGAGTTAACTATAATGTAAGTAGTGAGACCCAGCTGGCAATTTTCATGTGTGTTTACTAAATTTCAGTGGTATCAGAATGCTTATTTTAAACAGTGACTTGATGTAACACTGATGTGGAAAGAACTTCTTGTACAATATAGTCTTTTGCTTTTCTGTAATCTCTTTCTGGTTTATATTTATACTTGCCCAAGAGGCACTTTTATGAAAGAGATTTTTTCTTTTTAAAGTTACATCTCATTCTACTCTCCCAGGTATTTATTAATGATTTACTCTGTGAAAGATACAGAAGGAGCCAGAATTTTGTGTTTGTATAGCCTTCTTAACAACAAACAGGTCCTTGTACCTAAAGTATACCAATTGCCATCAAGTTAATTCTGACTCATGGAGACTTCATGGGTGTTACAGTAAAATAGTACACCATAGGGTTTTCAACATTAGATTACTGTACCTTTCTTGCAAGACATCTCTTGGTGGATTTGAACCTCCAACCTTTCAGTTAGCACATGTTAATTATTTTCACCACTAACTAACTCTCACTTGGAATACGTTATAGTTAGGTGCCGTTATAGTTAGGTGCCGTTGGCACTATGACTCATAGTGACCCTGTGGACAACACCTCTGAACCCTGCCCTACCTAGTGCTGTACTCATCATCTCTGTTTCAATGAAATCCATTGTTACGGTTACAGCATCAATCCATCTTATTAAGGATCTTCCTCTGTTTCTCTAACTCTCCACCTTTCTGAGCATAATGTCTTTTTCCAAGGACTGGCCCCTCCTAAAAGCATGTCCAAAGCATGTCAGATGAAGTTTCACAATCCTTTTCTCTTTTGGAAGTCCATGAGGCATTCAGTACACTTCTCCAGCATCACAACTCAAAGACATCATTTCTTCACTTTATCATCTTTATTCATTATCTTAACTTTCAGAATCATAGCAGGTGGTTGAAAAGACCATGGCTTAGATCAGGTGCACCTTAAACAGATATTGTTGCTCTTTAACATTTTGGAGAAGTCCTTGACAGCACATTTCTCCAATGCAGTTCATCTTTTAGTTTCTTGACTTCTGGTGCCATGGATGTTGATTGTGATCCAAGCAAGATTAAATCATTAATAGTTTGTATCTTTTCTCCTTTTGTCCAAGTGATGAAGATTTTTGTTTTATGACATTGAGATGTAATCCATATTAAGGCTGTAGTGTTTAACCTTCTTCAACAAGCAGTAGAAGTCCTTACTTTCTTTTTTAATTTTTTATCAAATCAGATCTGACAGGTACAGGAGGAGATTGCCCTTCCTTCTCCAGCAAAGCTTCTGGTGGATTTGAACCATGTATCTCAGCTTCTTGCCATTAGGCCATCAGTGCTCCCTTAGAAGTCCTCACTAAGC
>NW_006399846.1:10462112-10463511 GCF_000299155.1 Elephantulus edwardii | reverse complement strand
TTTTTTTTTAATGTATGGTGATAACAGTGTCTTTTTATTAGCCCACTGTTAAAATACTTCACTATACTCTTACTCTCAGCCTTAAATTGAGAATGAAGTTTTATATTCTTTTCAGAGCTTGTAGACCAGATCTAAGGCTTGAAATTGAGATCTCTCACTTATACTCTTTTTCCTCACTTACACCTAAGGTCAAGAACTTTCCCAATGGGGTGAAGGAAATGGGAAGGATCTTTTGTGAAAAACAATGTGTCCAAACTTTGTAAATAAATCAGAATAAAATTTAAAAAAAAAACCATAACTTTCTTAATTGTGGTGATGTTAAATGGCATCAACTCTAGAATGACTCATAGCAAGCCTATGAGCAACAGATCTGGACTCTGTCCTATCCTGTGTCATCCATATCCTTTCTGACATACTTGAGATCATTGCTGTAATTGTGTCAGTCCATCTTGTTGAGGCTTTCCTCTTTTTCATTGACCAACCCACCTTTTCAAGCATCTTTCCAGGAAATAGCCCTTCTTAACAACATGCAACCTAATACTTGGCAAGTCTGCTTTCCAGGGACCTTTTCAAATTACTGAAGAACAATGATGTTAATTTGAAGACAAAAGTGTACCACATTCAGACCGTGGTCTTTGCCATTACTTGCTATGCATCTGAGGGCTAGACAATGAATGACTGAAAGATGACTAAAGAATTGATGACTTTGAATTGTGGTATTGGAGAAGAGTACTGAATACTTCATGGACTGGCTGAAAAAATTAAAAAGATATTTCTTGAAAAGTGCAGCCTGAATGCTCTTTACAGACAAGGATGGCAAGGCTTCATCTCACATATTTTAGGCATGTTGCTAGAAGTTATTCCTTGGAAAATGAGATAATGCATGGAATGGTGGAAGATCAGCTAAGGAGGGAAAGATCCTCAAAAAGAGATGTATTGACATGGTAACTGTAGCAGTGATCTCAAGTATGTCAGAGATGATGAAGATGGCACAAGATAGGACAGGGCTCAGTCAGATCTGTTGTTCATAGGGTAGCATATGAGCCATAGTTGACTAGAGTTACACCTAACAAAAACAACAAAATGTCCAAACTATGTGAGGTGAAGCTTCTCCATCCTTGCCTCTGAGCAGACACTGTGACCACACTTTGTACAAGATCTATTTGTATGTTTTTTGGCATCCTATGAGCGAAGACCAGATGAGTTGTGGGAAGATGTCAAATGTATTATCCAGGAAGAGTGCAAACGGTCATTACAAAGACAGAAGAAGAAGAAAAGACCAAAATGGATGTCAGAAGAAACTCTGAAGATTGCACTGGAGCATAGAGAAGCCAAAGCACAAGGAAGAATTGAAGATACTAAAGAGCTGAACAGAAGATTCCAAAAGGCAGCTTGGGAT
>NW_006399846.1:10456811-10460032 GCF_000299155.1 Elephantulus edwardii | reverse complement strand
ATTGGCACAGGATAGAGCAGGGTTTAGGACTGTTATACATAGGGTTGCAAGCTGTGAGTCGCAAGCAACTCGATAGGACATAACAGCAACATGGGATATTCAGTACTCTTCTCTACTGCTCAAAGACATTGGACCCCAAAACTGCTATCCCTGACTTCCACCCCTAAAAAGTGGTTTAACTTCTCTAAGACATGTTTTCTGGAGGAAAACTGCTATCACCCACTAGTCCTCAAAAGTGGTTTAATTTCTCTAAGATGTTTTCTGGAGGAAGAAATTAGCCACATGAAAAAGAGATGTAGGCTGGGAAAGAACAGATGTCTGAAGGTGAGAGAGGTTGGTCCATTAATATAGTCATGAGTATATGCATTAGTTCTGATTACTGTATTATTGTTACTCTTTTTTTATTTTTTACTTTTTTTTAATTTGAAAGCTTACAGAGAAATTTCATTTTTTAGTCAACCTTTAATGTACATTTTGGTCTATGACATTAGTTTCACTACTCACAATATAGTCACACTTTCTCCCCCTTCTACCCTATATTTTAGATTTCCACCTGTATTTGTCTTCCTTTTTTTTTTCTTAATTGATAATGCTGAACAGTACTTCCTTATTGGATCTTGCATTTCCCTTCATTCATCTTGATATTATGCCTTTTATCTAGTCCCTAACATTTTCTTCCTTATTCCCTTCCCATCCCTGCTAAACTCTGTATTATTGTTATTTTTAATAATAATAATAATAATAATAATAATAATAATAATAATAGAACAGGATTACTTAAAGACTGAAATCATATATTAATAACTAAGCTTGGAGTCTGGAAGTTAAGACTTTGCCCAAGGATAGCTGTGTTTCTGTAGGCTTTTAGTTGTCTGTGCATTTGCATAAGTGTGCTTACATTTGTAAAAATTGCATAAACATTGTTCTGTAATACTTTTCCCCCACTCTGACTCATGGGTATATTAAGAGGTTTGGTGAGCTCTGAGTAAAGGGCATATGATTTGGAATCAAATAGCAGGAAACTATTTAAACTTTTTGTTTGTAAAATTAAGATAATGATATACCTACATTGTATAAGATTGTTAGAATTAAAGGAGACTGCATAGAAGTTTTACTTATTAGGAGAATTTTTTATTAGGATTTCTTGGAGAGGGACCTTTTGCTTGGTGAAGTGGAAAGCCATTGTGGGGGGGGAGCATGAAGGACCTTTAGCAGGATATTTTCTAAGAGTGGTAGTAACAATGTATTCACACATAGCAGAATATTGAGATGGGTACAAGACAAGGCAATGTTGTGTTTAGGGACTGTGAGTTACAACAGACTGCTTTTAACAACAGCAGCAACATTTTAATTCCTTACTTTGTTTTTATTGTTAGCATGAGTCACAGTGACCCTATGAACAACAAATACAACAAGCCTTGTCCAATCATGTACCATTTCTTAGAATCTCTGTCGTGCTTAAGCCCATTGTGGTCATCACTGTTTCAATCCAATACATTGAGGATCTTCCCCCTTTTCTCTGACCCTTTACCTTTCCGACCATGATATCTTCCTTTAAGGACTGGTTTCTCCTGAAAATTTGCCCCAAGTAAGACAGAGTTTCACCATCCTTGGAGAAGCCCCCTTGTTGCACTTATTTGAAAATAGATTTGTTTGTTATTTTGGCAGTCCATGGTATATTCAGTACTCTTTAGAAACACTGAAATTTAAAGCTTTCCATTTTTCTTTAGTTGTCATCAAACTTTCACATGCATAGAAGGCAGTTGCAAATAATATGACTTTGATCAGGCACAGCTTTAAGTTTAAATCCATGCTCCTTAGCACTTTGGAAATGTCCTTGACAAGAGGTTTTTCCCAATGCAACACATCTTTGATTTTTTTTTTTACTTACAAATGAGGGATGCAAATATTTAAACACTTATTGTTGTTGTTGTGTACCATAGAGTCAGAACAGACCCATGCCTGACCCTCTAAGGTGTTTTCAAAGGCAGTTAATTGCATGAGAAATTACCCATCCTTCTTCCATAGAGCAGCTAGTGTTTGACTGCTAATTTGGGTGCTAACTGTGGATCTAAGAAAATGAAATCACTGACAACTTCACAGTCTTTTTTCTCTTTCTATTATTATGGTGCTTGTTGGTCCAGTGGTGGTGATTTTTATTTTCTTGATGTTTAGGTATAATCCATGCTGAAGGCTGCTGCCTTTGAGCTTCTGCAGCAGGTGTTTCAAATCCTCTTCACTTTCAGCAAGCAAGATTGTGTTATCTGCATAGCACATGCTCTTGATGAGTCTCCAGTTCTAATTCCACATTGTTCTTCATACAATCTATCCTGTGGAATGATTTATTCAATATACAAATTGAACAGATATTGAGAAGATACAACCCTGACATAACACCTTTCCTGATTTTAAACCAGATCATGTTCTCTTGTTCTGGTAAATGTTTCTTGGTCTAGGTTTTTCATGAGCACAACTTTAGTGTTTTAGATTTCCAATTCTTTTCAGTGTTATCTGTGATTTGTTATATGTAATCAATAAAACTTGTGCATAATCAATAAGATGTAGATAAAAATAAAAGTCCTGTTATGCAATCATTATTTAACTATACACACCAACCATGAAAGCCAAAGATGAATTAAGGATTTCCAACAATTTTTGGTGTCTAAAGTTGATGGAATATGCTATGAATATACATTAGTAATTGGTGACTGGAATGCAAATGTTAGAAACAAAGAGGAAGGATTCTTCAGTAACTGATAAAGCTCAGACTCATTGTGCATGAGCTAGTCTCTTGGGCTGTAAATTGCGATGAGTAGACTTCCCTCAGAAGATCTTTTTTAGTCATACTCAGTTTTACATGAATAGTTTTCTTTAAAGAAATTAGAATTAAATACTTTTTGTTCTTGTTCTTGGATTACTGTATGCACCACTAGGGAGTTCAGGTGGCTTAGTCCTTAGGGAGTTGTACAGCTAACCCAAAGACTACTTCTCTGGCAGATGGTTTCCACCAGTAGCTTCTTAGGAGAAAAAGAAACTTTCTCTTCCTGTGCGATTTATACCATGATAACCCAATGGAAAGCCATCTATGAGTCTGTTCCAACCAGAAAGCAGTTATGTTTGAGACTATACCTCTAGAGTTCCTCCAGTAATGTATTCTTGTATAGATTGTAGCTTTCCCCCCTTGTAGTTACCAATAATTCTTTTTTTAGCTTTATTTTTTT
>NW_006399846.1:10453350-10454526 GCF_000299155.1 Elephantulus edwardii | reverse complement strand
TATTTGCAGTAGTATTGTCTATTTCCTTTTTCCGTTTTGTTAATGTTTGTTTTATGTATTTTGTGGGTCTTTCATTTGATGCATAGATATTTATTATTGTTATGTCCTCTTGTTCTGTTGACCCTCTCAGTATTATATAGTGACCTTCCTTGTTCTTTGTGATGGTTTTTACATTGATATTTATTTTATCAGAGATTAATATTGCTACTCCTGCTTTTTCTGGTTGCCATTTGCTTGGTATATTTCCCCCCACCCTTTTATTTTTAGTCTGTCTTTATCTTCATTTTTCAGATGTGTTTCTTGTAGACAACATATTGATGGATTTTGGCTTTTTATCCAGTTTGCTACTCTTTTTCTCTACAGTGGTGTGTTTAAACCATTTACATTCAGTGTGATTATTGAGAGGCAAGGTTTTATTGCTATCATTGTGTTGAGTTCTTTCTGGTGTTGTTCCTAGTTACTTTGGTCCATGATGCTTTCTGTGGTATCTCTGTAAGAAGGACATCTGTGAGTCTTTCCTGCAATGCTGGTCTTGTTTTTACAAACTCTCTTAGGTTCTGCTTTTCTAGGAATATCTTGATCTCTCCTTCATATTTGATGGATAACTTTGCTGGGTACAGTATTCTTGGTTGACGGTTGTGTTCTTTGAGTGTTTGATATATGTCCTTCCACTCTCTTCTTGCTTGCATGGTTTCTTTTATGAAATGTGCACTTAATCTTATCTGCTTTCCCTTATAGGTTACTCTTTGTTTCTCTCTTGCTGCTTTCAGAATTCTCTCCTTATCTTTGGTTCTGGCAAATTTAACAGATATGCCTTGGTGTTTTTCTTTTTGGGTCTAGTCTACATGGTGTTTGCTGAGCTTCTTGTATATATATTCTCTCATTCTTCATTATGCTTGGGAAGTTTTCCTCTAGTAATTCTTCCACAGCTTTTTCAGTGCCTTTACTTGCTTCTTCCTGTTCTGGGATTCCAATGATCTACATCTTATTTCTCTTGATGGTATCCCACATTCTTAGGTTTTCTTCTTTTTCCTTCCTTTTTGAGTCTGCTTTTTGCTCTAGCAAATCAGTGGTGACCATTTTGTCTTCTTTTTCACTGGTTCTTTGTTCCATCTCTTCAACTCTGCTCATTGTCCCTCCATCATGTTGACAGCATCTGAAACATTGGACCTCATA
>NW_006399846.1:10449194-10453021 GCF_000299155.1 Elephantulus edwardii | reverse complement strand
GAAATGTCAATTCAGAGCCTGTGAGAGCAGCCTCTTAGAGGTAAGATAGGTCAAGGTGCTCCGAATTAGAGGCAGATTGATTAACCAGACGTGTAGGCAGAAGAGTGGAGCCAAATGGGGTTGCAGCGATCAAAAGGGCAGGTCAACCACTTGGAGGACCTCACTCAGGCCTCTGGGTGTGCTTACAATTGGGGTCCCTATTCAAATTCCAGCTGTCCATCTCCCACCCAGTAGTTTTCATTCACTGGTCCCAGTCTAGTGGTGCTCACACAGTTGCCCTTGCACAGTGGCTCCTGCCCAGGAAGGCTCCTGGGTCCAAGGCGACTCAACAAGACAAAGTCAAATACCCACCAACCCACTCGCCTCTGGCTGGTTTGCAGTGTCCAAAAAAGTTCAGCCAAATTATCACTGGCCCGCTCCTTCCTGGGCAGTTGGCGTGCCCCCAGAGAACTCAGCCAAATTCCCACCAGTGGGCTCACCCTTGGGAACTCTCCCAGACAATCGGCAGTGCCCAAGAAAACCCAATTAGGATCCTACCAGCCTTTCTATGGTAGATCAGTCCCACAGCAGCTCGATTGGTGGCTTCAGAGGATGGCTGGCTCCGTGGTGTGCCTTTGTGTGCTGACTCAGCTGTTGTTGTGCTGCATGAAGGAGTCTCTAGTGGCCCTGGAGCACCACGAAGGGGTGTAGGGTTGTGGTGAGGTCACCAGGGTGTGCCAGAAGTGTGGGGGCATGAGATGGTGGTGGGGTGGTGTCCCTGGACAGGTGCTGTGGCAGGGATGGGGGTGCAGGGCTTGGGCAGCTCTGGGAGTTAGGGGTTGCAGTCTGTTCCCAGATACTAAGCTGCCAGTCCTCAGCAAATAAGTCTTCCTGCGCTGCGGCGACCTTGTGCACTGCCGTCGCCCTTCCACAATAATACTTAGAGGCTGTAATTTTGTTTCTGTTTTAAATTTTAATGTGTGAGAAATTTTCTAAATGGTGCTGGGGACTTCCTAGAATGTATTGCCATAGTAGCCACCTCACAACTCAAGAGAAAGACAGCCAGGATTGGGCTTCTGGTTTGAGGGTGCCTGTGGCCTTCCACTTCCTCTGACTTAGAAACCTTGGAGTAGGCTCTGGAGGATTCCCTGGCTCTTAATATCTAGGCTAAGTCACAAAGAGCAGCAGCAGCAAGACCAGAGATGACCATATAGCTGGTAAGAGTTGAGAGCTCAGATGATCACCCTATTGTCTTTAATCTCCCTGAGTCCCGCCCCTTTTCAAGATTCTGGGCCACATCCCACATGCAATGGCTATAATTCTCAAGATGCTTTTAGGGTGAGCAGCACTCATTCAGCTAAAATTTAGTAACAGTTTTCCATTCTTAAGAGGTTTTCTGTCAGCATTAATATCAAATTTTCTATACAGGTTTTCTAAAAAAGATGGGTTTTGAGGAGGAATTAAGTTTAATAGGTTTTGTGATAATAAAACTGTAACCCTAACAGATATGCAAATGATTGGAGTATTACTGGTTTTAAGGGGCCCTGGGAATGTAGTGGTAATGAGTAAAGGCTGATAACTGAAAGATTAGCTATTGGACCTCCAGTCCTTCCAAGGGAGAAAGGTAGGCGGTCTGAACACGGAAATGTTGACAGACCCAGAAATTAAATGGAGGAATCTACTTAACTCAAACCAAAATAACTCTTGTTTTTTTAAGAGTTGGTTCAAGGGTAACTTAAAACAATTAGTTTACAAATGGAAATGCAAAAGAAGCAATAACTCTGACAATTGTGAATTTGGGTTTGAGGTAATAAAGAACCACTGAGCAGGGTTTCTAAACTTGCTGGTCATAAGACCTTTCTTTGAAAGTTGAGTCACCAGGTCTAGAGTAGTGTGAACAACAAATAAAAAAAATAGAATCTTTTTTTAAAATCTATTTTTCAACAAATAAAAAAAAAATAGAATCTTTTTTTAAAATCTATTTTTATTTTTAAATTTGGTATACCGTCAAATGGATCCGACTGGTACAGGAAGAGATTGTTCCTCCTTCTCCAGTAGAGCATCTGGTGAATTCGAACCACCCGCCTTTGGGATTGCAGTGCAGTGTCTAACCACTAGACCACCAGAGCTCCCTAAGAATAGAATCTTTGTTTAACAAGTAGCCTAGAAGAATTTTTTCAGTTAAAATTGGCTGATTACACATCCATTATTTTTGAGCAGGGAAATTGTTATAAAAATAGTATTTAGGGGAACATCGACATTAAAGTCAAAAAAAGACAATTAGGTATTAATTGTTTTGAATTAAGGTAGTTATACTTTTTTATGACAGTGAAAATTAGGGATGAGGAAAAGTTCCAAGTTCAGGGCTTAGGAGGACTAAGAGAGAAATAGGCAACTAAGATAAACTAATTCATCAGAGAACCTTTGAAAGGATGGATGTATGCGTGTTGAGCTTTTGATCATAAGATACTGAAGTTGAAATGACCAGTAGACTTTTAGAAAGCATCAGAATGTTGTTGTTAGGTGCCATCAACTATGACTCATAGTGACCCTAATGATGAACAGCAGACCTGTGCACAGTCCTGTTCTCATAATTGCCATCTTGAAAATCTGACACACTTAATTCCATTGTCACAGTCACTGGGTCAACCCAAGCGTGATGTCCTTCTCCAAGGAATAACCGGGCCTAGCAACATATCCAAAGTATGTGAGATGAAGCTTCATCATCTTTGCCTCCAAGGAGCACTCTGGTTGCACTTTCTCTGTTTGTTCTTTTGGCTGTCCATGAGATATCTGCTAACACCATGGTTGAAAGGCATCAATTCTTCTGTTATGCTTAGTCATTTTCCAGCTCTTGGATACATAGCAAGTAACTGAAAAGATCATGTCCTGAATCATACACACCCCTAACTGCAGGCTTTCCTAGTGCAATACTTCTCCTGATCTCCTGACTGCTGGTACCAAGTGTATTGATTATGGATCCAAGTAAGAGGAAGTTTTGACAGTCTGTCTTCATCATGATGTTGCCTCTTGGTCTAGTGGTGAAGATTTTTATTTAGACACTGTTGGTACCAGCAGTCAGGCAATAAGTAGATGCATTGCACTGGGTAAATAATGCAGTTAGGGACCTCTCCAAATTCTTGAGGAGTAATGATGTCAGTTTGAGGACTAAGGTGCGTCTGATTCAGGCCATAGTCTTTTCTCTATTACTTGTTATGCATCTGGAGCTGCACAATGAATACGGATGCCAGAAAAATAATTGACGCCTTTGATCTATGGTGTTGGAGAAGAGCACTGAACTTCTCATGGACCGTCAAGAGAACACACAGCTGTGTCTTGAAGATGTTGCAGCTGGAGTGCTCTTTGGAGGGAAAGATGATGAGGTTTCATTTCACATACTTTGGACATATTGTTATGCACTATTCCTTGGAGAAGAACATGATGCTGGGAATGGTGGAGGAGAGGAAGATCCTCAAACAGGTGGATTGACACAGTGACTGTGGCAGTGGGCTCTTGAGTGACAAAGTATGATGATGGTGCTGGATAGAACAGAGTTCATAGAGTCCCCATGAGTTGTCCTTGACTCGATGACACCTAACAGAACTCTGTAAGAGAGTTGGGTAGAAAGACAAGAGAAGTCAGGTTACTAAGAACAGAGAGCCCTACAAGAAAAAAAAGTGATGTTTAAAATCTTTCACTGTTCACAAGTGTAGGTAGTATGCTTACGTGATGGACAATTTTTTTTTTTTTGCTACCACCACAAGTGTAATGAGAAAAAAATATTTCACTGATATTTTCAGTATAAATATTTCACTTCGTTACTCCCTCTTTTTTTTTCCTTGTCTATT
>NW_006399846.1:10443599-10448929 GCF_000299155.1 Elephantulus edwardii | reverse complement strand
GCTTCACCCTCTCCAGGACAAACCTGTTTGTTCTCCTAGCAGTCATGGTATATTCAACACTCTTCTCCAGCACCACAGCTCAAAGGCATCAATTCTCCTTCTATCATCCCTATTCACTATCCACCTCTCTGATGCATAGCACGTAATTGCGAAGATTATAGCCTGGATCAGGCACACCTTAGTCTCCAGTTTTTGACATTGTTGCTCTTCAGTACTCTTGAGAGGTCTCTTACAGCTGACTTTCCCAGAACAAGTTGTCTCTTGATTTCCTGGCTGCTGTTACCAAGAGCGTTGACTGTGGAACCTAGTAAATCAAAACTATTAACTATCTTAATCTCTTCACCATCCATACTGATGCTGCCAATTGGCCCAGTGGTGAGAATCTTTGTTGTCTTGATGTTGAGCTTCAGTCCATATTGAAGGCTGCAGTCCTTGACCTTCTACAGCAAGCACTTTAGGTCCTCAGTTTCCGCAATCAGGGTTGTATCATCCACATAACGCAGGTTGTTGATGATTCTTCCACCAATCCTGATCCCACATTCCTCCTCGTACAGCCCAGTGTCTCGGATGATCTGTTCTGCATACAGATTGAAATACATTGGAGACAAAATACATCCCTGATGGTATAAAACTTGTTTATTATGCTTAAAGGCACCAGGAAAAAAAAAACACCAAAATAATCCCTAGGTGAAAAACAATGATGCTGAGTCATGTATGGACACAAAGCTTGTAAAGGATATAAAAGTCTATCTATTTTGCCCCATCACTGAGCCACCTCTGAGGACTCAGCTGCTCTCCCTCGAGCCCCATAGCTTCCCACTTCCGACGCTTTATCCACCCTGCCCATCTTTTCTTACCACCGCCTTCCAAAGGCTGTTTCCACCCAAGAAAAGGAATCGTATTGTGTGTCCGCTAGCAATCATATTGTATGTCCGCTATCCAGAACCTCCACTCTTTTGACCCCTTTGCTAATGCAAGTAAGGGTGATGACCTGCTTCCTGCTGGGACTGAGGATTATATCCATATAAGAATTCAACAGAGAAACGGCAGGAAGACTCCTAGAACGGTCCAGGGGATCGCTGATGATTACAATAGAAAGAAACTAGTAAAGGTGTTTAAGAAGTTTGCCTGCAGTGGTACTGTAATTTAGCATCCAGAATATGGAGATGTAATTCAGCTACAGGGTGACCAGCACAAGAACATATGCCAGTTACTTGTAGAGTTTGGACTGGCTAAGGTCAGCTGGGTTTTAAGTGCCTGTGGCTCACTGAAGCTTAAGTGAAGATTTCCTTGCAATGAGTAGAAAAATTCCCTTCTGTCCTTTGTCACAAGTTTAAAACTTCACAGCTTGTACAATATAACCATTTGGGGTCCACTTTTTTTTTTTAATTTCAATATTTATTTTATATTCTTAAAAACATAAATTTATAGTGATGAACAAATTAGAAGTTACAGTTGGGCAAAATGTGTCTAAATTAGACACAACAACGACATTTTTTGGCTGATGGAATTCTTCTGTGTCCTGATTGTTGTGGTGGTTACACAGAATCTATACATGTGTTTTAATCTACACAATTGCTATATAAAAAGTCTGATTTTTACTGTATTAATAGCTCCAACTCCGGACATCTTTGGTAAAGGACCAAAGACTGATAAATTCCAGAGTGAAACCTGAGTATTGGGGTCCACTTTTAACCTGGATTAGTGTAACTCTTTCATGCAATAAACTGAAAAGAGCTACCCCCCCCCCAAAAAAAAAAGCTGTATTCTATGAAATTTAAAGTCAAGCTAGTTGCCATTGAGTTAACTCTAACTCATAATAGTGCTTTATGTGTCAGAGTAGAATCTTACTTTGTAAGATTTACAAGCTGAATTTTTGGGAAGTAGATTTCCAGACCCGTATTCTCCAATGCCACGGTATTTTCAGTTGCTTCATATGCATGTGAAAGTTGGATAATGAATAAAGAAGACCAAAGAACTGATGCCTTTGAGTTGCAGTGCTGGCGAAGAGTCAGGCACATCTCAAACTTTAAAGTGACATCCTTGCTCTTGAGCACCTTAAAGAGGTCCTTGATGACAAATCTGTTCAATGCAGTGTCTTTGGATTTCTTGACTGCTGCATCCCTGGGTGTTTATTGTGGACACAAGTCAAATGAAATCCTTGACAACTTCAGTCTTTTCTCCATTTATCATGATGCTGGTTTATTGGTCCAGTGGAATTTTTTTTTTTATGTTGAGGTATAATCCATATTGAAGGTTGTATCCTTTGAGATTCATCAGTAAGTGCTTCAAGTCCTCTTCACTTTTGATTGTGTCACCTACGTATTTCAGGTTGTTAATAAGCCTTCCTCCAATCCTGTTGCCATATTCTTTTTCATATAGTTCAACTTCTCAGATTATTTGCTCAGCACACAGATAGAATAAAAATGTGGTGAAAGGTTAAATCCTGATGTACATGTTTCCTGATTTTAAAACATATAGTAGTATATCACTTTGTTTTGTTTTAATGACTGCTGTTGTTATGTGCTGTCAGTCAACCACCACTCAGCAATCCTAGGAATAATGGATCTGAACCGTGCCCTAACCTGTGCCATCCTCATCATCACTGTTATATTTGAGCCCACTCTTAAAGCCACTGTGTTACTCTGTCTTGTTGAGGGTCTTCCTCTCTTACTCTGACCTCCTCCACCTTTCCAAGCATGATATACTTCTCCAAAGACTTGACTCCTCCAAACAACATAACCAAAGTACGTGAGACGAAGTTTCCCTTGTCTCTAAGAAGCACCCTGCTTGTCCTTTCTCCAGGAGAGACTTGCTTGTTCATCTAGCACTCCATGGGGTCTAGAACAACAATTAAGTGCTCCTCTAGAATTTCACAGAATTATGATCCACAGAGTTGAATGCCTTTTCCTTCGTTGCTGCCTTAACAACAGCAGCTAAGTAGCATAAATGAGTGGGTGTTTAAGTAGATTTCCACCACCTCATCCTGCATTTCTAGAGGTCAAATCAGAATGTTTTAGTGCTGCAATCTTTGGCTTTCCTTGGAAGGGCTGCATATTTCTCAGCATGTCTTTTCTGCTTTTTTGGTAACTCAAAAGGGGTGAGGTTTAGCACCCATTTCACTATGGGAAGATCTCAGCAGCTCCTTGGACTTCAGGAGAGGTGCTTGGGGATTGGGAGTTAGGGACAACAGTGACCCAGTGATCCAGAACACTCCACTCTTTAGTCCCACCTGCCTGCCAGCAACCTCTGAGCCAGTCACACCTTCTTGGTGTGTCCCAGAGTTCGCTTGTAGCACCACCCCCTCTGGACTTGAAGGAGCTGCCTGTTAGCCCTCCTCCTCGACCCTGTGTACCACAGCCCTGAACCTTGCTCTGTCGTGTGCCAATCTTATTGTCCCCACACGTACCCCCATTACCTTAGTGACTGAATCAATCCATCTCATGGAGGATTTTTCTCTCTTGCCCTGTTCCTCCACCCTCCCAAGCATGATGTCCCTCTCCAAGGACTGATCCCACCTTGCAACATGTCCAAAGTTATGTCAGATGAAGTTTCAGAATCCTTGCTTTCAAGGAGCAGCCTAGCTTTACCCTCTCCAGGACAGATTTGTTTGTTCTCCTAGTAGTCCATGGTATATTCAGTATTCTTCTCCAGCACCACAGCTCAAAGGTATCAACTCCTTTCATCATCCCTTGTTATTGTAGCTCTCCGATGCGTAGCAAGTAATTGCAAAGACCACGTCCTGTATCAGGCGCACCTTAGTTTCCAGACTGACTTCGTTGCTCTTCATTACTTTGGAGAGGTCTCTGACAGCAGACTTTCCCAATGCAATTCGTCTTAATTTCCTGGCTGCTGGTACCAAGAGTGCTGATTGTGGAGCCAAGCAAACTCAAACTGTTAACAGTCCCAGTGTCTTCACCATCTATCATGATGCTTCCAATCGGCCCAGTGATGAGAATTTTTCTTGATGTTGTGTTTCAATCCATATTGAAGGTTGCAGTCCTTGACCCTCTACCGCAAGCACTCCTCCTCAGTTTCAGCAAGCAGGGTTGTGTTACCTTTATAACACAGATTGTTGATGAGTCTTCCTCCAATCCTGATGCCATATTTCTTCTCGTAGAGCCCAGCTTCTTTACAGATATTTCAAAGAAATAATTTCTTCTTGGACAAAATGGAACCGTTACCAGATTCATGGAACTTCTTTTATTACTAACTTTCTGATAAGTACTGTCACATTTTTTTTCCATGTTGGCGAGTACTTACATGGTAACTACTTTTAGTGTGAATAATTAAAATTAGGGAGCTCTGCTACCCTAGTGGCAAGAAGCTGCATTGAAATCCTGAAGGCGTGGTTCAAGGCCACCCCCGCCACTCTCCAGGAGGCGTGTTGGGCATTCTCCTTCCATGCGATTAACTGCCTCTGAAAATCCTCCAGAGGATCAGCTATGGGTTGGTTCTGACTATGGTACACAACTACAGACAGGAACAATTAAAGCTTAGTAGGGGAGCTCTGGTGACTTAGGGAGTTGTGGTGCCAACTCAAAGGCCATACCTATCTGACAGTTCAAATCCACTAGTGGCTTCCCAGGAGAAAGATAGTCTCCTCCCATATGATTTTTGAAAATCGGCTGGAGGGCCAGTTGTGAGTCAATTCGCTATTTGAATTTTTCAGCTGTTTTAGTCTCTGGATTACTGCTTCTGGTTACTTACTCCACTCAAATCTTTATTTCCTGTCATCTCTAATACCTAACAACAACGTTCTGATGTAACATTTTCTTCATAAAATCATAAACAAGCATTTCTCCACTTTTAGCCTTGTGTACATTTACCTCTCATCTACTTTTTTTATTTTCTTTTGAAAGTTTTAACATAAAGTATTAATCTTTAATCCCTCACCCAGTGTCAAACATGTTCTGACTCATAGAGACTTGATCAGGTTTCTGGGTCTATAAATTCTAATGGGAAGACACTGTTTGTCTTTTGAGAAGAGAGCGAGCTTTAGGGGAGAGTCCCTTAGGCTATTTATTAGTTGCCCAGATTTGGGGAGTAAATGCAGAGTATATAATAAACAAATGTATTGGTAAAACTATCTTTCTCATGTAAACAATTTTTTTAAATTCCTGCTTTGAAGCAATACTTTAACTTTTAAAAAATTTTATATTGGTTTGCATATAAAAAACCCAATAATTTGTATATCTAAATCATAGCATACTTATAGATAATCTAGATTGAGAGGAATAGACTGATGAAAAAGGAATTAGAACCACTGTGTTCTTTTTTCTTTTTAAGCTATTATTGTTGACCTCCTTTGACTTTCTGAAACAGGTGCT
>NW_006399846.1:10430674-10443074 GCF_000299155.1 Elephantulus edwardii | reverse complement strand
CAGTCCTGTTTTACAACAGTGGCACCATGAAGTATTTGTCCTTTTGTGACTGAGATACTTCATTCGGTAATGTCCTCCAGGGTCACCCATTTTGAATAATATTGCATGATTTCCTTGTTTTTCAATGCAGCGTAGTGTTCCATTGTGTGAATATACCCCAGCTTCTCTATCCATTCGTTTGTTGATGGCACTTCGATTGTTTCCAACTCCTTAGTATTGTGAACAAAGCCGCAATAAACATGGATGTGCATATATCTACTTGGATGTCAGTTATGGTGTCTTTGGGGAATATTCCCAGTAGTGGAATTGCTGGGTCAAATGGTATCTCTATTTACAACTTTTTGAGAAAGCGCCATACCGCCTTCCACAGTGGTTGCACCTATCAAATAGTTTTTAGAAGATCTGTGAAGAAGCAGAAGACATGGTGTCATATAGAAAATGTTCTTCAAAGTAGTTAACATGTGTCTTCACTTCCTGATGAAAATTTAACTGATGTAGACTCTTTCATACAGGGTAGGCTCGGTTCCATTGTTACTAGCACTAAACTGGAAGGTCGTAAGGAAATCTATAATAATGGTTTAATCGGCTTTGGTTATATAAAAAAATCAGGCCGAATTTTCATAATCCTAAACCACTTAAAAGGCAGTTTTGCTAATAATTATTATTTTGCCTGATTAGTTTTCCACTAGACTTTAAGTTTCTGTTTATTCTGAAGTTATCAAAAGAACGAAAGTTAACTGTCATTAATTCCTTTCTGTGCTTCTAAAAGTTGTATAAGGAAGAACAAAGAAAAATTAATGCTTTTGAACTGTGTTGGTGAACAGTATTGCATGTATCATGGACTTCACAAGAATAAAAATTCTTGGAGGTGTAGCCAGGTTGCTCCTTAGAGACAAGGATGATGAGACTTCCGAAGAAATAAATTGTCTTGGAGGTGCAGCCAGGTTGCTCCTTAAAGACAAGGATGGTAAAATTTTGTGTGACATACTTTAGGCATGTTGTCAGAAGGAAGGGAGCCAGTACTTGGAAAGAATGTCATGCTGGAAAAGATGAAGGGTTCGAGAAAGAGAAGACTTTTAACTTGATGGATTGATCATAAGTATTAGGATGTTGCATATGGGATAAAGAGAGTTGCTTGTATAATGCCAGACTTGATGGCATGTAACAAAAACATTAGTTAATGTGTTGGGTTGCTAACCAAACGATTGGTAGTTGGAATCCAGCTGCAACTCAGTTGGAGAAATGGACAGTCTCCTCCCATAAAGATGTCCAGGTTCAGAAACCAAACTCAAGGAGGGTTTCTATGAGTTAGAATCCACTGGAAGGCAGAAAAACTCACTTCTGTGGAGTTGATTCCAACTTGTACCAACCATTTATTGGGTTTCCAAGATTGCAAATAGCATTGAGAGGAAACTACCTTTCTCCTGAGTTGCTACAGGTGAATTTGAGCTGCTAGAGTCCTCTTGCTATCTATCTATTCTATGCTTCCGGAACTCACCTGGAGGGAAGTGGGAAGTTTTATAGAATCTCTGTGGCGTAGTACGTACGAAAGATTGGCAATTTCAATGAATGAGCTACCCAGAGTGAGAAAGATGGACAGTCTCCTTCCATAGAAATACTTTAAAACCAACTGGACATATTGGACAATGGATATATGGTAATAGTTTTATAAGTCAACAAAATACCTATTCTCTTCAAATTGTTAATACATTATGTAGGCTTTTCTAGAGATAGACATGCTGCATGTTAGACTTATATTTACCTTCTTTTAGAAATGCAGAGCAAGACTTTAAAGAGGTACTCCTCCATCTCAAATGGTAACAGATTTCTTCACTGGAAAGAAATAATTCAAAATGTGCCCTCTGCTTGAAGACAAGTTTATGTAGGCCAAAAATTTGTATCATTTTGGAGATGAAATAGATGTCCAGGTCTTTGCTAAGTCAGTGTAGTGCAGAAGATGATAAGAAGGGAGGACTCAAATACAGACTTTAAGTATTTTAATCAAGGCGTTCCAGACTCTACTTATGTTCTAATAATTCTGATATACTATGTGGTAGTAATTTAACAGTAAAACTTTGAATATGGTTAAAAATAAAATTCAGTAAGTTTAAGTGTTGACAAGAGTTAAGGATCAGACCTTAACTCAGACTGGCTTTAGTTGTTAAGTAATGAAATATAAATGCTAGATTTACTTAATGAAAGCCTTTTGTATACTTTCAGAAATTGGTTTATTTCTTGGACAAATTAAGAGGCAGCAGGATCACTGTTTAGGAAATAAATGGACGACAGCTTAAGGGGAGAGGAAAATTAGTATTACAGGATATTTAAAATAGAATAACTTTTAAAAGCAAAGAACTGAAAATATGCAAATTAATGTGATATCATTATTCAAATATAAACAGTGTTTTCCACAAAGAGTTACATCAGCAGATAATTAAAGACTGCTCCTTGGATGGTACTGAGATGAACAATTGTTTTAGTTATTGGCCGGATTCGTCACGTTCATCCTCGTACAGTCTGGAACTGTGTGCCTTGTAGCAGGTCATGTGACAGTGATGCTTAGTTTTGTTCATTTAGCCCAAGAAAACATTTTGATGTAGGTGGAAAGGAATGAATGAAATGAATAGAGTAGGTTGGTTCTTGTATCAGTTCTAGTTTATACTGAAGGTGATTAAGATAGTGTTTCAAGCTCCCAGGATTTATTCCAACTTCATGTTGCTGAAAAGGTACTAAAAGAGCAACATTAACTTTGGCTAATCTGTTAAATCTCTTGATATTTTGTTACTTTTTTGAGTACCCCATCACATTTTTATCATTGCTTTCATGACAATTAGTAAAACAGTACAGGTTTTTCTTATTTTATTATTAACTGTAGTATTTCCCAGTGCAGCATGTCTTTGATTTTTTTAAAAAATTTATTTTATTAGTTTTTTGGGTGTGTATATGGTCGAATCATATCCAACTGGTACAGGAGGAAATTGCCCTTCCTTTTCCAGCGGAGAATCTGGTGAATTTGAACCATGCGCCTTCGGGATTGTAGTGCAGCTTCTTGCCAATAGGCCACCAGAGCTCCCTTACAGCTTTGATTTTTTTTTTTTTACTGCTGCTAATACGGGTGCTAATTATGGCTATAAGTAAGATGAAATCACTGACAACTTCAATATTCTCTCCCTCAATTAAGATGGTGTTTGTTGGTCCAGTGGTAGAGATAAGTGGTAAGTATTAGTGTAAATTCAACCAGAGTAGCAGGACCAAAAGATGATAAATACATAGGAAGAGATTTATTATAAGTAATTGTGAAGGCTGAATTGTTGTTGTGTGCCATAGAGTCATCTGGAACTTATAGCAACCCTATGTACAACAGCCCTAAACCCTGCTCTATCCTGTGCCAATATTATTATTGGCTCTGACAACACCTATCCCCATTACCCCAGTCACTGAATCAATCCACCTCATCGAGGGTCTTCCTTTCCTGTGCTCTCCGTCTACCCTCCCAAGCATGACATCCCTCTCCAGGACTGGTCCCTCCTTGCAACATGTCCTAAGTATGTCAGACGAAGCTTCAGAATCCTTGCCTCCAAGGAACAGCCTGGTTTCACTCTCTCTCAGACGAGCCTGCTTGTTCTCCTAGCAATCCATGGTATATTTAATACTCTTCTCTTGCACCACAGCTCAAGGCATCAATTCTCCTTCTATTCCCACTATTCACTTGTTCCGTCTATATGCTGAACAAATTACGGAGAAGCTGGACACTATGAAGAGGAATGTGGCATCAGGATCGGAGGGAGACTCATAAATAACCTTCATTATGCAGATGACACAACTTTGCTTGCTGAAAGTGAGGAGGACTTGAAGCACTTGTTGCAGAAGGTCCAGGAATGCAGCCTTCAGTATAGATTGCGTCTCAATATCAAAAAAAGAGATTCTTACCACTGAACAACTAATCAGTGTCATATGGTGGATGGAGAGGTGATTGAAACTGTCAACAGCTTCATCTTGCTTGGATTCACAATTAACACCCTTGATACCAGCAGTTAGGAAATAAAGAGATGCATTGCACTGGAAAAATCTACAGTTAGAGACCTTGCCAAATTATGGAGGAGTAATGATGTCAGTTTGAGGACTAAGGTGCATCTGATTCAGGTTATAGTCTTTCTGATCACTTGCTATGGGTGACAGAAAAAGAATTGACGCCTTTGAGCAGTGGTGTTGGAGGAGAGCACTGAACTGTCCCATGGACAGTCAAGAGAATGGATAAATATGTCTTGGAGAGGGTGCAACTGGAGTGCCCTTGGGAGGCAAGAATAATGAGCCTTCGTCTCTCATACTTTGGACATACTGCCAGGAGGTGCTATTCTTTGGAGAGATACATGATGTTGGGAAGAGTGGAGGGTTGGTGAAGGAGACCCTCAACCAGGTGAATTAACACGTTGATTGCTGCAATGAGCTCTTGTGTGTCAGGAAGTGTGAGGATGGCACAGGACAGGACTAGATTAAAATCTTTTGTTCATAGGGTTGCTATGAGTTGTGTTCAACTTGATGGCACTTAACAACAACAACAACAATAATAATATTTCAGTGATTCATAGTTAGTAACAGAAATATGAACAAACAGAACAATAACCAAGACAACTAAGAGGATATGTTAAAATATAAAACATTAAAAGTTTAATTGGAAAGTTAATTTATTCTGTAAATACCACTTAAGTAGAATATTATAATTTCTCTTATTCTTTAAATTAAACCAATCATTATTTTGCTTATGTTTCTTTTATATATTTATTTCTCCATCTTTTTAGCTACAATAGCCATTTTGTTGATTTCTTCAGAGTAGAACTGCTTGCCTCATAAGGGTTTTTTCCCATGGCTCTAATGTTTATAGAAACAATGCTGTATCTTCTCCACAAAGCTGGTGATGGGTTTGAACCACCAACCATTTGATGAGCAGCCTAGTATTTAATCATTGTGCCACATCTCTTTAAAATGTTTTCAAGTTGTTCCACCACTGACAGAATCTCAGTGTCCTCTAAACAAAGAGTCCATGTGGTAACTAGTAGTAAACATTGGGTCCAAATAAAAAAGATGATTGACAACCTCAGTCTTTAGTCTTTGTATTGTTGTTTGGTCCAAATGTGAGGATTTTTGTTTTCTTGATGTTGTGGTATAATTAATTTAGAAAGCCATGGCTTTTTTTTCCCTAATAAAGTTTCATTTTATACTGGTTTACTTACAAAGTTTTTAAGCATTGTTTTTCTGGAAAGCCATATAGTCTTTGATCTTCAGTTAGTGCTTTAAGTCAAGGGGGAAAAAGTGCTTTCACTATTTTATCTTAAATAAGTGTACTGGCTAGATAACAGTCCTGTGAAGTAATGATGAATATTCATAAAAGGAAGTTTTTATTCATGCAACAGACAGAAATGACATTTATTTAGATATTTCTACTTCTAAAACCCATACTTACTCCATGACTTTAAATTGCATATATTTGGTAACAGATGGCCTAATGTCAAGGAGTTATTCTACCAACCCAAAGGCAGGTCGTTTGAATCCACCAGCTTCTCTGAGGGAGAAAGATTGGCAGTCTCTTCACATGTAATTTACAGCCTCTGAAAACCCACTAGACAGAGGGTCAGCTGAGAGGGCCAGCTATGACAGTAATAGATAAGAGAGCTCTGATGGCCTAGTTTGTAGAGAATTTTCCCATTAACCCAAAGGTCTTTTATCAGTTCAAATTCACCAGCAGCTCTGAGAGAGGAAGGTGTGCTGTCACCTGTAATGTGATATTTTTTACAGCCTTGGAATCCCAAAGGAAGGTCAGCTGGGAGTGGGAACTAACTTGACAACATTGAATCTAAGAATAATATATGACTTATTTTCATTTTGTTTTTTAACCTTTTATGGTGTTTCAAGTGAACATTTTATTTTCCTTTTTACAGAATGAATTCGTTTTCATTTCAACAATTTATACACATTTTGTTTGTGTCATAGATGATTAGTCCCACAGTATAACACCATTTTTCCTACTTCCTCTCCGTTTTCTTCATTTCCATTCTGCCTTCCTGCTTACTTTGGTTCCTCTTTAGTTCCATGGTTGATGATTCTGAGGAGTGTCTTCTCCCCTGGTATTGTTCACTTTTAGGCCTATCTTTTGTTCTGTTGTCTGAAAGTTGATTCCCTGGGGTGAATTTTGTTCCATGCTTAACAGATGTTTAAAAGCTATGGTTTGCAGGGATTCTGCTGGTCTCTTTTAAGTAAATCTGGAGTTGGTTTTTTTGTGATTTTTATTTAGTTACAAATTTTTCTTTCCCACTATCCAAGACCTGTTATGATCCCAACAGAATGATTGGTTATGGTAGTCAAGCACCATCTAGTTCCTCTGGTCTTGAGGTTTTGACTGTTAGGTTTGAGTGGTTTTAGTCCTTTGGAGTAATGGTTTTCTTGCATCTTTTATTTCCTTCATTTCTCTTTGCTCTGCACTGGAGAAAAGGCAATAGCTGTATCTTAGCTATTTGCAAGCTCTTAAGACCTCAATCACAACTTAAAGTGGGCTGTAGAATATTGTCTTTGCCATAGTCCTCTATGGCAGTTAGCTTAGATATTACTTGGTCCTTAGTCTTCAAGCCCAGTGATTCATTACCTCAAAGGGTTTGATTTTTGCAAAGAAGTTTTCATACCTTTGGCATTTCTATGGTCAGCTGTATACATGGATACATTTGTAGCACATATATGTACATATTTCAGAGCCTAGTAAGTGAATTATTTTGCATGTGGCAAGATAATTAATTGCACTTTAATGCAGACTAAGTGCAGACTATAAAGTGCAATTAATTGCACTTTACCTGAGACTTTATCTCAGGCACACATTAACAGTAAAAGTTCTAAAATAATCCAAAGTGTGACTTTATAACATTTTGTGAGGATTCTTAAACATGCTTTAGCCTTTTCTCATTCTCTGATGATATGTTGATGAATTATTTTAAATAACTTGAGTGTTATATTTTTTTCTATTTTCTTTCAACACTTTTTTATAATTATAATTTAGTAAAAGTTTGTCAAATGATACTAAGTACATGACTGGTGTTTTAGAATTTGAAACCAGATTCTATTTTACTTTGTGCTTTTAGGATCGAAAGTTAACGAAGTCTGAGAGGCAGAGATTTAAAGAAGAGGCTGAGATGCTAAAGGGTCTTCAGCATCCAAATATTGTTCGATTCTATGATTCTTGGGAATCTACAGTAAAAGGAAAGAAGTGCATTGTTTTGGTGACTGAACTCATGACATCTGGAACACTTAAAACGTAAGTTCAACTTCTTTCCAGTCTTGTGAATAATGTGGGCTGATAAAATAATTATTGTAGGCATTGAAGTGAGAGGTTATTGCAGAATAAACATAGATATTTTAAGTCTAGTGCCTTACCTTACTATGCCTTTTAACCAGAAAGTTGACAGTTCAAATTCAGCTGCTCTTCAGGAGAAAAAGGAGCAGTCTCTTCTCATAAAGATTTAGAACTTTAGAAACCCAATAGAAGGTTGCTGTGAGACTCCACTTGAACTGACACATTGCGTTTGGTTTTTCATTTTGAGCCCTACTGATTTAGTGTTACTTGAGTCTCTTAAGGGATAAGAAAGTAAACGACAAGGTTGCCCTCTGGTGGTTACAGTTAGGTTAAAACTTCGTGAAATAAGAATTTCTTGTATAACCTTGTACTTAGTAATTTTTGCTACAGCATGCAACTATTGTATCACATGCTTACATTGATAAAATCTGAGAATTATTCCTAGCAAATACTTGTAGTTCCATTTCCTATAACATTAGACATTGAAGTGAAAATTTAATCTCTTTCAAGGAAACTGACAAATATCAAATGTGGAAATTTCCTGTTCCTTATTAAGGAGAGCTTTAGGTAAGAGTTGTAATCCCAGATGTCTTAGTGTATCCATTTGTATGCAGAAAGGAAGCGAGAGTAATTTATATGGTATAATTTTTTACTGCAGAGATATTGATGTTTTAAAAATTGTCATCATGATCTATATTTATTTTTAATTTCTTGCCTTAAAGAGCTAATTCTGTATCTCTTGGATGCATTTAATAACTTAATCATAATGTCTTATTATGACTTATTATAATGCCATTCAATGATTAAGATTATTAACATGTTGAAAGACAGCAGATCATTTCCTTCCTATAAATCCTAATTTCCCTGTTCAGCTACTTTAACTCTTTGGTAATTCCCTTTTTAAGCAATCAAGGCTTGGGTTGCAGAAATAACATTTCTACTTCTATTTTTTTTCTACACACACACACACTTTTGCTATACCTACTCTGTAAGAATTGATAATTTTACTGGCAACAGCCCAGATAACCACAATAGAATGGATTGAGAAACTATGGTACATCGACACAATGGAATACAATGCAGCACATGGGAACAATTATTTTGTAAATCACTACCTAACTTGGGAGGGACTGGAGAGCATTGTGCTAAGTGAACTTAGTCCCAGAAGGACAAATACTGTATAAAACTATTATTGTAGAATGAGTATGAGGGTACAAGGGGGGAGGGAAAGCCAGAGGGATGAGGATGTTCTGAGTTGTAGAGGGGAGTTAATCATAGGCACATATAATTTGATGAGTGAAGGGGTGGTGAAGGAAATGGGAAAGATCCGGTGTGAAAAACAATGTAGAAGAACCTTTTAGATGAAATACTACTTTAATAAAAAAAAAATCTTCAATATTTTCTTATTGCTGTTCTCTTATTTCAGAGAGCTCTGGTGGTGTAGTGGTAAACCCACTAGACAGAAACCTATGTGTTGGTTCTTACTCAATGACATATAACAAAATTCTCTTATTTCAAGCTTAACTAAACATTTTGCTCTCATCACAGCCTGACAACTGACCTCACTAACTATTAGCCACCTAACCTGTCTCGTTTTCTTTATGGTTTAATTTTATATATATTTTTTCTGATAATACCCAAATCACTGTTTTGTACTCTTATATTCCAGATCTATACATAGAGTGTTTAAAGGCACTTGCAACTCAATTTGCCTAAAACTAAACTTGCTTGTAGCCTCTTGCCTCTAGTCTCTTGGCTCTGATTGCCTTTCTTTTTAATAATAATACTGTGTTTACCCTGAAAGTTAATATACTAAATAGAGTTTACTGTTTGGCAATTTTATACAGACAAGTCAGTTGATGTTAACATTTTTCACTGTGGTCAACATTCTCTTTAGAATATCTCTTTAGAATGAATACTATAGTTTATTTGCCCCCTTCTCATCTTGGCTTTAAAATAGTTGTTGGCTTTTGATTTCTCATAGATGGATTTTAAATAGAGCATCATACTAAAGGTAATTCTCCTTTGCGTACCTCTCTGTAACTTCACTAAGTAACAAGAGTCCTCAGGGAATTTGATGGTCTCTAGTAAATTGGTTTGTTGTTTTTTTTGTTTGTTGGTTGGTTTGTTGGTTTTTTTTTTGTTTGTTTTGTTTTTTAAATGAAATTAAGCTTATTTGTAGTGACATCTGTTCCCCCGCTGCCCGCCATGTGTTATGGATAAAATGGTAATCCATTGAATTTTCAGGTAGTAACATTCTCCCAGTGTTGTTGGATTGGTACAGTAATCGTCTTCATTTAACCATGAATTGTTTGTCAGTTGATAATGAAATATTTTGACATGAAAAAAAAATAATCTTAAGTTCTATTTTTATAAAAGTGAAATTTTAAATGCTGGATTTTCCTTCTGATTGCGTGAGAATCAGACTTATTGACAGATCCTGAAATATTTTATCGGTTTTAAAAACTTTCTTATATAAATAGACTATTGTAGTCTCTAGGGAGTTGTACTGTTAAACTGAAGGCTGTATCTCTCTGGCGGTTCAAATCCTTTAGCTGCTCTGTGGAAGAAAGGTGAGAATTGTCCTTTACTGTGATTTATAGCTTCAGAAAAACCATTGGAATGTTAGCTGTAAATTGGCTCCAATTCAACGGCAGTGAGTTTGAATGATTTTTTATTCTGTTCTGTTTTGTTTTTCCTGACAGTGCCTAGTCGTCTTAAGATTTTTTGTTGTGACTGTTTTAACTATTCCTCTGTATACCATAATGAACATAATTTGAATCCACCAGCTGCTCCCCAGGAAAAGGTCACCTCCTGTGACCCCCTGGAGGGTCAGCTATAGGTCAGTTCCAGCTTGACAGTATATAACAACAACATGTTTACCACGGTTTAAAATCTATGAAGGGCTCCATATGTGTTCAAACTGTATGCTAAACAGATCATTTGAGAGGCTAGACTTTATGAAGAGGAATGTGGCATCAGGATTGGAGGAAGATTCATCAGCAATTCTCACCCCCAGGCCAGTAGGCAGCATCATGATAGGTGGAGAAAAGATTGACATTTTCAGAATTTAATTTTGCTTGTATCCACTGTTAGAACCCTTGGTACCAACATTCAAAAGATCAAAAGATGGGTTGCATTGGGAAAATCTACTGTCAAGAACTTTTCCAAGGTACTAAGGTGCACTTGATTTAAGCCACAGATTTTTTTTTTCAGTTACTTGCTATAGAAAGTTGCATAGTTAATGAAGATAACTGAAGAACAATCGATGTCTCTGAGTTGTGGTATTGGGGAAGAGTACTGAATTTTCCTTGGGCTACCAAAAGAAAAAACAGATATATCTAGGACAAAGTGCAATCAAAGTGCTCCTTATAGGCGAGGATGGTGAAGTTTTGTCTCATACTTTAGGCATATTGTTAGGAGGGGCCAGACCTTGGAAAAAGACATCATGCTTAACTATAAATTGGCTCCAACTCAATGGCAGTGAGTTTAAATGAGTTTTGGGGTTTGTTTGTGTTTTGGTTTTTTGTTTGTTTGTTGTTGTTCTGTTTTGCTTTTTCTGAATTGACAGTGCCTTGTCTTAGAGATTTCATTGTGTTGGTCGTGACTATTCCCGTGTATTTTGTAAGGCGTGTGGTTCAAGTCCACCAGCTGCTCCCCAGTAAAAGGATGGACATTCTCCTCGCATGTGATTTACTGCCTCTGAAAATCCACTGAAGGGTCAGCTATGAATTACTTAGAAAGGTGGAGGGCTCAGCTAAAGAGAGGAAGACTCCTGGACAAGATGGATTGATACAGTGACTATAATATGGGCGAGAATGTATCAGAAATTATGAGAATGACACAGTATAGGACAAAGTTCTGAGGTGTTGTTTACAAGGTCACTATGAATTGTAAGGGAGCTCTGGTTGCCTCTTCTAGTGGCAAGAAGCTGTACTCCAGTCCCAAAGGCACACAGCTGGAGAAGGATGGGTAGTCTCCTTCTGTGCAGTTACCTGCCTCTGAAAACCCACTGGAGGGTCAGTCATGGGTCTCTTCGAACTCTGCCATACACAACACAGACAACATGAGTTGTAGTCAACTTTCTGGTACCTAACAATAATAGATGTTTAGCCTAATTGGTGTAGAAGAATTATATACATTTATGTATGAAGAATTGATGATTTTGAATTGTGCTATTGACTAAGAGTATTGCATATACCGTAGACTGCCAAAAGAATGTACAAATCTAGGAAGAAATACATCAGGGTCCTCTGGATTGTGCAACTTTATCTCATGTACTTTGAGCATGTTATCAGAAAGATTACAGTACTTGGAAAAAGACGCCATGCTTGCAAAAGTAGAAGATTAATGAATAAGAGGAAGGCTGTCAATGAGATGGATTGACAATGGCTATAACAATGAGGGTAAGCACAGGATCAGGCAAGGTTTTGATCTATTGTGTATATAGTCATAGGAGTTGGAACTCACAAGATAGTACATTGTTGTTGTTAGGTGCTTTCGAGTTGTTTGCAACTCACAACAACCCTATGTACAATAGCTTTGAACCCTGCCCTGTCCTGTGCCAACCTTCCACAGTACCAAGCATGATGCCTCTCTCCAAGGACTGGTCACTTCTTGCAGTATGCCCAAAGTATGTCAGATGATACTTCAGAATCCTTGTCTCCAAAGAGCAGCCTGGTTTCACCCTCTTTTTTTTTCATTTTTTATATTTTCTTCACCCTCTTTAGGATGAACCTATTTGTTCTCCTAGAGGTCCTTGGTATATTCAGTACTCTTCTCCAGCACCTCAGCTCACATCAGTTCTCCTTCTGTTATCCCTAGTCATTGTCCAGCTTTCTGATTCATAGCAAGTAATTGTGAAGATTATGACCTGGATCAGGTACACCTTAGTCTCCAGACTGACATTGTTCTCTTCACTATTCTGGAGTGGTTTCTGACAGCAGATTTTCCCAACGCAATTTGTCTTTTGATTTATTTGCTGATAATACCAAGAGTGTTGATTTTGGAGTCTAGCATTCCAAAGAAAGATGACCCAACGGTCTGGATGGAAATTACTGAACA
>NW_006399846.1:10428582-10429364 GCF_000299155.1 Elephantulus edwardii | reverse complement strand
CAGCCTTCAATATGAATTGAAGCTCAACATCAAGAAAACAAAGATTTTCACCACTGAACTGATGAACAGCATCATGACAGACAGTGAAGAGATTGAGATTGTTACAGCTTCAGTTTGCTTGCCTCCACAGTTAACAACTCTTGGTACCAGACGGTACCTAATAGCAACAATAATAGCTTTTATGAATATAGATAGAAAATCCTTTACAAAATGTTAGCAGATCTTTGGAGTCAAACATTTATAGTGCATTAAAACCAAGTAAGGTTTATCCCAGTATTGCAAGGTTGGTTTATTGAGTGTAGTTCACTACATCATCAGAATAAAAGGAAAAAGAAACCCATAATCATTTCAGTAAATATGCAAAAAGCCTTTGTCAAAATTCAATATCCATTCATTATTAAAAACTTAGTAAAAGATAGTAGATAATGTCCTCAAACCTGTAATTCATTATATATGACATTATGAAGTACACAAATGACACCTGAGGGCTACAGAGGATTTAGAAAGATTGAATCTGTGGAAAGAGATACTGGAGAACCTCAATATCAATAGTCAAAACCAGGCCAGAGGCTGATTGTAGACTAAGACTTCTACTATAAGATTTCAAAGGGCAAATCAAGACAAAGCAAAGTATTATAATGAAACACTTCATTTTTTTTCATTATACAGAGACCTGGAGATAAAAAAAGAGCAAGGCCTAGCATTTCTTGAGTTGAAAAACAAATTCAAGTCTCAAGTTGCATTACTAAAGGATTCTATGGGCAAAATCTTGAATGATGCAG
>NW_006399846.1:10424643-10428482 GCF_000299155.1 Elephantulus edwardii | reverse complement strand
CACTAAGTCAGTAGATTAGGATAGTAAATAATTATTAAATATTAATATATATGGACCGACGTTACCTTCGCTCTGCTGCATACCTGTGTGGCATGGCCAGCCTAGGAGCATCTTCTAGCCAACTCTTCTCTGCATCTCCTAAAGGCCGTGGCCCAGCCCAAGCACACTCATACTCTGGCCAGTAACAGAACCACTGCCTGCCAGGTTTAGAGGCTGCTGATTTAAAGTGCAATCCCACCCAAAGCACTAGACCACAGCCACTGCCTGCTGCCCCACCCCCTGGAGACCACCCAGCTGCTGCCCTGCTATCTAGCATCAGGAACACCAATCAATATCACAGGTACTTTGGGAAAACACTGCTGTCTAACTACAGTGCATGGGACCCCTTAAGCTCAAGAGGAAGGGGCTGGGCCATATTGAGCCCAACTGTGATGCTGTTTCTGGAAGGGAACAAGCGTCATCTTTTGCCATTCAGATTCTTTAGGTGAAGAACTACAGGACTCGAGGCCTGCAGGAAGGGAACACAAATATTATATAGGTCCTTCACAAAACATTGCCTGGGTCATTATATCGTTATAAGACTCACAGAATGTCAAGAAAACAGCAATCATGAAAAATATAAAATAACCCTTTTCCTAAAAAATCAGATCCAATGAATACCTCAAAGAGAACCAGAAGATGTGGAGTTATTTGAACAGTCAAAGAAAAAGATAAAAAGGTTGGAAGAAACAATGGAAGCCAGTCAGAAAGCAGATACTTCAGAGACAACAATCTAGAAGAAATATTTTGATGGGGAGCAATTTGAACAACTATGAAAGAAAGAATTGATAGGGTAGATAAAGATGTACAAAATTTTCACAAGACAGAATACAACCAACACAGTACTGGAAATAACAGAAAAGCATGAAAATGCAATCCAGAATATTAAGACAGAAATAGCAGAATCTAATTGTAAAAAAAAAGTAGAACTGAATAAATGCAACAGAGAGTGAGTTAGTCAGCTGAAGGACAAGAGCCTCACTGGTAATGTACTTGAAAAGTAAGAGTTGAGACATGAAGAAAACATTAGAATCATGTGGGGAGACATCAGAAGGAATAACATATGTATGATTTTAATTCCAGAACATGGGATTGACAGCAAAGTCATTGAGAAATTGTGGGAAGAAATACCAGAAGAAAACCTAACAGGTGTTTTGAAGAATGGGGCAATCCACATGCAAGCAGCACAGCGAACACCAAATAGACTACACCAAAAAAGAAAAATATCAAAACATTTCATAGTCAAATTCTTCAAGTAAAAAGTTAAGGCTAGAATACTAAAAACTGTAAGAAAAACAAAGAGTCACCCACAAAGGGGAAACAATTAGATTAAGTTCTGATTTCTCAGCAGAAACCACGTGAGCTAGAAGTCAATGGATGGCATATACAGAAAGTTGAAAGAAAACAATTTCCAGGCAAGGATCCTATACCCAGCAAAGCTCTCCATCACATATGAAGGTGAAATTAGATCCCTTGAAGAAAAGAAGGAATTTAAGGAATTTGTGAAAATAAGACCAAAATTAAAAGAAATTTTAAGCAAAGTCCTTCATACAGAGATGCCAAAGGAAAGTGGATGGACCACAGTAAGCAAAAACAATAGGAAAAGAAAAACAGCAAAATGGCAACTGTAAAACCAGGTCTGACAGTATTAACACTTAATGTGAATGGACCAAATAAATATACTAATCAAGACAAAAAGAATAGCAGAAAGGATAAAAAAAGCCCAAAGTCCACCAATATGTTGCTTATGAGAGACGCATCTCAGAAAAGAAGAGAAAGACAGACTCAAAATCAAGGCTGAAAGAAATATACCCTGCAAAATACATAAAACAACAGATAACAGAATTGAAGAAAAAAATAGACAGCACCGTAATAGTGGTAGGAGACTCCTATACATCACAATCACCAAAGGCTAGGTCAACTCAAAAGAAGCTTAAGAAAAATGGAGAAGATCTAAACTATACAATCAGCCAACTTAACCTTGTGGGTGTATTCAGGGTATTGCATCCAACTAAAACTCAGTTCACTTTATTCTCAAGTACATGTGGTACATTCTTCTGAATTGATCATATATTAGGATGCAAAGCAAGCCTCAACAAATTCAAAAACATTGAAATAATACAAAATACTTTCTCAAACTACAGTGCCATGAAACTAGAAATTAACCACAAGGGGGTACAGCTTACAAAACCACCTATGTGGAAACGGAATAATTCTCTACTACAGCATGATTGGGATATAAAAATAATGAATGAAGTAAAAAGTTCCTTGAAACAAATGAAAATTAAAATAAACATACCCAAACCTCTGGGATGTGGCTAAGATAGTCCTGTGGGGGCAGTTTATAGCAGTAGGTACACACACTAAAAAGGAAGAATGAAGGGGGGGAAAAAATCAATGATCTAACTAACCACCTTAATCGTGTGTGTGTGTGTGTGTGTGTGTGTGTGTGTATAACAACATTCTAATCCTACAGCTGCTAGAAGAAATTATAAGGCTGAGAACTGAAATCAGTGAGATAGAAACCACAGAAACAATTGAAGCTATCAGTAAAACCAGGAGCCTGGGGTTAAGTAAAATTGACAAACGGCTGGCAAACTTAACAAAAGGGAGGGGGGTGGGGAGAAAAAGAGAAGACACAGATAATTAAAACATAGAGGTGACATCATAACAGAACCAGATGAAATAAAATTGGTAATATTCGAGTACTATACTATGAAGGTATACTCCGATAAATTTGAAAACCTACTCCATGGTCTTCGCAATTAATTGCTATGCATTAAAAGCTGGACAATGACTAAGGATGACAGAAGAATTGATGTCTTTGAGTTGTGGTGCTGGAGAAGAGTCTTGAACATACCATGGACCGCAAAAAAACAGGTAAGTCCATCTTGGAGAAGGTGAAACCCAACTTTCTCCTTGGAGGCTAGGATATTGAAGCCTTGTCTTACATACATTGGACATGTTGCTAGGAGGGGACAATCCTTGGAGAAGGACATCATGCTTGGAAGGGTGGAGAAACAGTGTAGGAGAGGAAGACCTCAAATGAGATGGATTGATGTAGTTAAGTAGGGCAATGGGAGTAGGTATGTTGGAGTTAGTGAGACTGGCTCAGGACAGGATAGGCTTCAGTGTTGTACATAGAGTTGCTGTGAGTCACAGGTAACTCAATGGCACATAACAACAGAGGAAATGGACAAATTCCTTTGTACTCATACCCTATCCAGATTGTAAAGGACAGCTGCAGAATACTTGAACAGATTCAACACGAAAGAACAAATTGAACATGTCATTAAAAGACTTTCTTCTAAGAAAATCCCTGGACCAGATGGCTTCACACCTGAATTCTACCAAGCACTCAGAGAGGATCTGTCAGCAATTCTACTTAAATTATTTCAAAAAATTGAAAAAGAAGGAACACTATCAAAGTCATTCTTTGAAGCAAGCATAACCTTAATACCAAAACCAGGCAAAAATATTACAAAAAAGAGAACTACATACTAATATCTCTCATGAATATATTTGCAAAAAGCCTTAACAAAATCCTAGCCAATAGAATCCAAATGCACATTAAAAAAAAATAATTTATCATGACCCACTGGATTCATAACAGGTAAGCAAGGGTGGTTTAACTGAAGAAAAACAGTCAATGTAATTCACCATATTAACAAAGCATATAACAAAAACCATATGACCTTAGCAGTTGATGCAGAAAAGGCATTTGACAAAATTCAACACCCTTTCCTGAAAAGACACTCAACAAAGTTGTAATAGAATGGAAATTTCCTCAGTATAGTAAT
>NW_006399846.1:10422156-10424203 GCF_000299155.1 Elephantulus edwardii | reverse complement strand
TGAGATTCCTCAGCAGTAACAAAGAGAACTTGGAAAAGGAATCCAAGAAAGCAATACCATTTACAGAAGCCAACCACAAACTGAGATACTTGGGAGTGAACCTAACTAGAGACACAAAAGACTTCTACAAAGAAAACTAAAGAACATTTCTGCCAGACACAATAAAAGACCAAAAGAAATGGAAAAATGTATCCTGTTCATGGATAGAAAGAATAAAAATTGTGAAAATAACGGTCCTACCAAAAGCAGTCTACTTGTTTAGCACAATCCCAATACAAATAGCAAATTTATTTTTCAAGGAGATCGAAAGGGAAATTGTTAAGTTTATTTGGGGAGGAAAGAGACTCCAAATAAGCAAAGCAGTTATGAATAATAAAAATGAAGGGGAGGCATATAGTAATAACCAAAACAGCATGGTGCTGGTACAGTGACAGGCACGTAGATCAATGGAACAGAACTGAGAACCCAGAAATGGACCCAGCTATCTATGGTCAACTGATATTTTACAAGAAAATAAAACCTATCAAGTGGGGCTGGTAAAACTGGACTGCTACCTGCAGAAGGCTGAAACAGGATCCACATCTCACACTATACACAAAAATCAACTCAAGGTGAATCAGAGACCTGAGAGTAAAGTTCAACTAAAACCATAAAGTTCCTCAGAAACAAACTGGGATCAAGTTTAGATGGCCCAGTTTTTATGGTATAAGCAGATTGCCAAATACAGGCAGAAATGATCATTCTGGAGAGGATAAAATGGATGAATGGGACTTTCTGAAGATTAGATCCTTATGTGCATCAAAAACTTTTCCAACAAAGTGAAAAGAAAACCTACTGACGGGGGGAAAAACATTTGGTAATACCATCTCTTCTAGGTCATGTAACCCTGGTATGTCCATTTGCTGAACAGAGGTAACTCGTGGTTGCTGTGAGGCCAAACACTGTGACACTGATGAATCAAATTCAAGAATGGTTACCCATGGTGGACAGCGTTGGTGAAGCTCCCCGATTAAAACAAGCTTGGAAGCAGGAGTGGCATCACTTCCAAAATAGCTTGCCTCTGGAAACCCTCTGAACCTGGAGAAAGGATGAAAGTTATACAGGAGGTGTCCAGGACTTTTGTTCATAGGGTCGCTATGAGTTGCCTGCAACTCGACGGCCCTTACAACAACAACATCGTCTCAGGCAAGGGTCTCATATAAAAAGGTCCCAGATTCTTATAGGTCTCCACAAGAAAAAACACAATTTACAAAGTGGGCAAAAGACCTGGAAAGAATTTAACAAAGGACGATATTCATATGGCCAACAAACACATGAAGAAATGCTCAAAATACCTGGCAATAAGAGAGATGCAAAACAAACAAAACAAAAAACCAAAAACCACAATGAGATACCATCTGCATTCCAGTAGCAGTGTTAAAGCTTAACAGGACAGCAGGTAATAAATGTTGGAGAGGATGTGGCTAAATAGTAACTCTTATACCTTGTTGGTGGGATTGTAAAATGGTACAAGCACTCTGGAAGGCAATTTGGCATTTCCTTAAAGAGCTAAACATAGAGATTCCATGTGACCCAGCTATTCCACTGCTTGGAATATACCCCGAGAAAATGAGAACTGAGGCAGAAATGGAGACTTGTTAGAGCAGCATTATTAACTATCACAAGAACGTGGAAAACAGCCCAAATGTTGGACCACAATCAAATGAACTGAGAAATTATGGTACATTCACACAATGGAATACTCTGCAGCATTCAGAAGCAATGATTTTCTAAATTGCTACCAAACTTCCCAATTTTGAACCATGCAATGTTTCCTTGCTCTGTTCTGATGACTGCCTCCTTGTCCAAATACAGGTTTCACGTTAGCACTGTCAAGTGTTCTGGGATTCCCATTCTTCTCAGAGTTAGCCACAGTTTGTTGTTATACTCTCAGTTGAATGCCTTTGCATAATCAATGAAACGCAAATAGACATTCATCTGGTGCTCCTGCTTTCAGCCAAGATCCATCTAACATTAACTACAATATCCCTCATACCATGACCCCTTC
>NW_006399846.1:10419274-10421016 GCF_000299155.1 Elephantulus edwardii | reverse complement strand
CCAGTATTAAAATATAGATAGAGAAAGAGAGACAGTGGAGGAAATCCCATCAGGGAGATAAACTTTTTCCAAGTTTTTAGAATATCTCTGTTTGGAAACTGCTGCCATTTGTAAAGCAAATATCCACAATCTTATAAATGCAAATTATATTTAAAAAATAGTTTTGAAGGTTTTCACATTCAGTAACAAAAAGCACTATTCAGTGAAACAATCTGCACTGGTTATTAAAAGAAAAGACGGTTCTGAGATTAATTTTTCCTTATAAGTTGAATATAAAATGATAGTACAGTTAGGTAGTTGGAGTTAAAAAAAAATCATAATGTAACTTTCAATTTCTTCTAAAGACAGCCTCTTGTTCTTTGTCTAGATTTCATATGAGATTTCTTATGTTCTAATCACATTCTTCTCAATGTTAGTAATAATTTGCTTTGATTAATGCATTTTGCTTTGATCATTTGCATTTCAGTAGTGTGTGTGTGTATACAGAAAACATTAATATTGTAATGGTTTACGCAAAGATAAAAACAGTAGATGGAAGAAATTCACAGATTCACTTTTCCAAAAAGAATTGGTTGTCATGGAAAGATTATAGGAAATAGCATATGATTAAGGACTGATAGTACTGATGTATGACGTCCAAGTTGCACTGAAGGCATTGGCAAAAATTAAGTCCCCCAGAATTGATGGAATACCATTTGAGTTGTTTGAGGGAAACAGATACATCCCTGTATTTGCTCACCAGTCTAAGCTAAGAAATCTGGAGGATCTGGCCAGCTGACTGGTCTTAAGTGATTCATCTTTGTTTCATTCATATTCCCAAAAAAGGTGATCTACTGGACTATGGAAATTATTAAACAGTATCAGTATCACCTACAAGTAAAATCTTAATAAAGATTACTTTAAAATGTCTAAAAGATCAGCAGAGAACTGCCACATAATCAAAATGGATTCAGAAGAGCCAGTGGCACAAGGAATATCATTGTTGTTATCAGGTGAATCTTAACTGAAAGCAGAGAATTCTAGAAAGATGTTGTTGTTATGTGCTATCGAGTCCCTTGCGACTCATTGCGACGCTATGTACAACAGCCCTAAACTCTGTTCTGTCCTACACCAATCTCATTGTCTCCGACAGACTCATCCCGATTATCCCAGTCACCAAATTAGTCCATCTCCTAGAGGGCCTTCCCCTCCTGTGCCTGTCCTCCACCCTCCCAATCATGATGTCCTTCTCCAAGGACCGGTCTCTCCTTACAACATGACCAGTAAATGTCAGATGAAGCCTCAGAATCCTTGCCTCAAAGGAGTAGCCCGGTTTAACCCTTTCCAGGATGAATCTGTTTGTTTTCTTAGCAGCCCATGGTATCCTCAATACTCGTCTGCAACACGAAAGTTCAAAGCCATCAATTCTCCTTTTATCTAGATGTTTAGTTGTGTTTTATTAGTTGTACAAAAGCACTTGTGTGTATGAATCAAAGCAAATTATTACTAACATCGAGAAGAATTTGATTAGAACACTTTATAACTGCTCATATGATGAAATCTGCACATAGAACAAGAGGCTGTCTGAACAAGGGAGCACTGCATGGTTTAAAATGAGGAAAGATATGCCTCAAGATTGTATCCTTTCTCTATGCTTATTTGTATGCTGAACAAATCATTTGAGAAGCTGTACTTCATGAAAAAGAATCTAGCATCAGAATCAAAAGGAAATGTCATAAACAACTTGCCTTATGCAGATGATA
>NW_006399846.1:10416811-10418729 GCF_000299155.1 Elephantulus edwardii | reverse complement strand
AGGAAAGGTAGAAGGTCAGAGTAAGAGAGGAAGACCCTTAACAAGATGGAATGACACAGTTACTGCCACAGTGGGCTTGACCATGACAGAGATCTTAGAATTGAACAGGATAGGGCAAGTCTCAGATCTGTTGTTCACTGTGAGTTGTGGTTCACAGCAGAAAGCCCTAGACAGAGTGAGAGAAAACAATAGAATAAAAATACTTTAAAAAAAATATTTTAGAAGACCAGACTTACTGGCTTGTTAGAGATGGATTAACCCATGAGACTATAAAATACTTTAGCAATCTGAAAGTGAAGTCATTCTCAAAGACCACCTTTTAACTACCCATACACATGTCCATAAAATAAACAGTAACATATTCCTTAGTTACATTGTGTATACTACAATTAGCAATCTGGAACAGGACACACATAACTGATCAAATGGGGGAGCAGAGAGAAGTTTTAGGAAAGTTTTCCACAAAGATCAAAACAATTGTAGGAGATTGATAAGGATAGGAGAGAAGAAAGGGAGCAAAGATTAGCGAATGAATGGGAGAGTACAGTTGGGATCTAATAAGATGTAAATAATGACACTGTACAATTAGAATTCCTTGCAAAGGGAAGTGATGCTTGGAAAGGCAGAGGGTTGGGGACTAGGTGGTTTGATACAGTGATTGCCCCATGAGTTCTGTTGTGTCAGGAATTGTGCAGACAGCACAGAATAATATAGGGTTCAGATCTGTAATTCATAAGGTCATTATGGATTGTACGCAACTCTGTGGCACCTAACAACAATTAACAGTTAATTTTCTAAAACAAAATGTATATGAATGAGTGAATTAAAACCAATTTTTAAAGAACAGTTGACTTTATGAAATCGAAAGGATAGTGTCTACAAAATTATTTTAAAAGATGAAAATAAGACAATAGGGAAGGAGAGGAGAAAATCTGGGTGAAAGGAAACAGATTCCAGGTTGTAAACGCGGAAACGGGTCAAAATGGAGTGAATACTAACAGATGGTAGGGAGTGCAACCACTGTCAGGGAACAGTTTGTACAAATTATTTATCAAGTGGGAAAACCAATTTGCTCTCTAATCTTTCAACAAACGCATAATTAAAAGAAACTAAACTGTCCTTGTTTGCAGGTGATGTAATTCTTTACATAGAAAATCCCAGAAAACTAATGTAGCACTGTCATAGTTTATGAGCTGAATACATAAAATTCAGTTGTATTTCACGTGTTATATTATATATAACCTCTTAACTTTTTCTTGATAATTTATTATGAAAATTTTCTATTCTACAGAAAAGTTTAAAAAATTATACAGTGAACAATTCACATAGCTACCACCTACATTCTGTCATTTTCAGTTTGTCTATATGTGCTTAATCTGTTTATATGTGTTTATATGTATGTGTCTGTTTAGCTGTACCTCTTGTGAATTCCTAAATAAATTACAGATAACAGTATGCTTTATATTTATGGGTGATACTTATTACCCTATAATCACCCATTAATACTTATCAGTATAGTTTTTATTCCATAATTAAAATTCCTATTCTTTTAAAAGCATAAATTAATTTTAATGAATCTATTTGGTGAATTTTGACAGTCTCATTCACCAGTGAAACTCAACTTCCAATTATGACATAAAATATTTTCATCATTTTAGGAAATGCCCTTTCCTTACCTGCAGAGGCAGCTATTAACTTTTTTAAAAAAACTTTTAACACCCAGCTTTTGTCATTAATTTTATTCCATAGTATAATTTTCTTTTTCCGTTAGTTTTTAAGAATCTCTCATGGCACAGTGGCTGTGCAAAAGCATTCAATTGTGTGAATTATAATAAATTTTGTATTGTTGTTATGTGCCTTCGAGTTGCTTGTGACTCATAGCGACCCTATGTACAGCAGCCCTAAACTCCGCTCTGTC
>NW_006399846.1:10408978-10415816 GCF_000299155.1 Elephantulus edwardii | reverse complement strand
TTGCATAGTCAATGAAACACAGATAGACATTCTTCTGGTATTCTCTGCTTTCAGCTAAGATCCATCTAACATCAGCTACAATATCCCTAGTACCATGACCCCTTCTAAACCCAGCCTGGACTTGTGGCAGTTCTCTACTGTGCAGTGCTTTTCCAGTCGTTTTTGGATAATCTTCAGCAAAATCTTGCTTGCATATGAAATCAGTGAGATTGTTCTATAGTTTCCACACTCTCTTGGGTCACCTTTCTTTGGGAAAGGAACAAATATAGATCTCTTCCAATCATTTGGCCAAGTGGTTGTTTTCTAGATTTCTTGGCACAACTTGGTGAGCACGTCCAGGGCAGCATCTGTTAGCTGAAATATGTCAGTTGTTATACCATCTATTCCTGGGGCCTTATTTTTTGCCATTTTCTTCAAAGTAGCCTGAACTTCTTCTTTCATCACCATAGGCTCTTGCTCATATGTTGTTTCATGAAATTCTTCTGTGTCTGCCAATTCCTTTCAGTACAGTACACTTAATTGCACTTAATGTGGTCCTGTATATAGACTTAGAAGCAAATGTTAAAACAAGGAAATGCTATATCGATTAAAATCAGGAAGTATGTGTGGCCCCCCCCCCCATCCAGGGTTGTTACCCTTTTAGCATACCTATTCAGTCTGTATGCTGAGCATATCATTCAAGAAGCTGGACTGTTTGAAAAATGTAGCATCAGGATCGGAGGAAAGACTCAATCAACAACCTGTGTAACATAGATGATACACCCTTGCTTGCAGCAAATGAAGATGACTTGAATCACAAACTGCAAAAGATCAGAGGCCATGATTTTCAATATAGATTATAACTCAACATCAAGAAAGCAAAAATCTCACAGCTGAACCTGTAGGCACTATGATTATAAATAGAGGTAAGATTGAAATCCTCAACAATTTCCTTTTAATTGGATCACCTACAATCTACATCCATGGAAACAACAGGCAAAAAATTAAAAGATAAAGGAAATAGGAAGGATATAGCCGTGATCCGGGAAGATGGGGAATGGTGAACATAATTCAATAGTGCCTAATTTTAGAAACCGAAATTAATGGGAACAATTGTATGAAACACAGTGTGAATGACAGATCATGAGAAACACAATGTATATGAACTTTGTATGCAAATCAGTATAAAAGAAAATGTTTTGTGTTGTGTTTTGTTTTTTTTTTTTTTTAAATGAAAGTATGTGTTGATTTGGGAAAATCTTCTACCAAGGGCTTCTTTAAATTGCTAAAGAAAGTATGTGACTTTAAAGTCTTAAGTTATGCCTTGATCAGGGTATTTTCAGATGTATGTTAAGGTTGGACAATGATTAAGGAAGACTGTAGAAGAATTGATGCCTTTGAATTGTGGTGTTAGTGAAGAAGATTGAATATCCCATGGATTACCAAAGGAACAAATTAATACACCTTGTAGGAAGTACAACCAAAATGCTTGTTGAAAGTGGCAGGTGTGATGAGACATCTCACATACTATGAGCATGTTGTCAGGAAAGGCCAGTCTCTGCAAAAAGACATCGTGCTTGGCAAAGTAGAGGTTCAGCAAATGAGAGGCAGATTGCAAAAATGGTGTTAAGCACACTAGAGACTGAGGATGGACCAAGTTCTGGCAGAATTTCATTTTGTTGTATACAGGTTTGCTGTGAGTCAGGGCCAAATCAATAGTACCTAACAACAACAGCATTGTTATAGTGGTTATACATTACTACCGAAGAAATCTTATTCCACCTACTGGCCTCTCTGTGAGGCAGGTTTATAGCCTTGGGAACCTTATGGGACAGAGTTCTACCCTGTCCTGTAGGATTATTATGAGTGAGAATGAATTGGATGGCGATGTCTTTTGGATTGTTTTTTAATAGCTTTAAAGCTTGATTTCTTCTTTTAAAAAGACTTCTGGGTTTTTTTTGCAGGTTTACTAAAATTAGGTTCTCATTTGATAATTTCCACATACATTGTTCAGTGATAGTGCATTTTATCACATTGTGTCAATAGTCTTTTAAATTGCACCTGTTCCCTTTTTAGTACTCTAGTTTCCCTGCCTTCTTCTTGTCTCATCTTTTCTTTTGAAAAGTTAACTTTTTTATCTCACATTGATAATTTTTAAGGAGGGCACCAATCTTATGGGTAATATATATCAATTTGTATGCTTCTCTATTGTTTCACTAAAAAGCAATTTTGGGATAGGTTTATAGTTCACTTAAAGATATGGGCAGAGTGAATACAAAGAATTTGAGTCTTTTCACTTAACTCCTTTTGCGATATTCCTTCTGAATTTTCTAACTCCTCTTTATTGCCAAATGAAACTTTCTACAATTACAGAAATGGCATGTTACAGTCCAGAATATTAACTAGTCACATGTGCCTGTTGAGCATTTGAATTATGTTTAATGCAACTAAGGAATTAGAAATTTTATTTTAATATATTTGTAAATTTAAGTACAAATAGCCATGTTTGGCAGGTGGCTGTAATATCAGACAGTGCACCTATTTAACATTTTGCATTATTACAGAATATTCTTTTGAATAGTACTACATGGGAAGAGTCCTAGAGGTGTAGTGTTTATAGCACTTAGCTATTCACCAAGAAGTTAGAGATCCAAGTCTACCAGCTTTTAAATGGAAGAAATGTTAAGATAGTCTGCTTCTGTAAAGGTTTACAACCTTGGAAGCCCTACAGGTAGTTTTACAGCATCTTACAGGATCACCAGGTCAGAATCCATTCAGTGACAATGGATTTGACATTAAATACGGGAATTATCCTGAACTCTCTCATTATTTTCTTCATCTACTAAATCTGCAGGTTTTCTCTATATCTTACTGATCTGGAGTCTACCTTCACTTGAAAAGGTATAAAAAGTGGATAATTCACTCAGTTATTTCTTTCTTACGTATTGGTGATGGTGTTATGTGACTTCAAGTACGACTCATAATGAATGACTATGAACAACAGATCTGAATGCTGTCCTAGCCTGTTCCATCTTCATCCTCTGACATAATTGAGCCCATTGCTGCAGTCACTTTGTCAGTCTATTTCATTGAGGGTCTTCCTCTTTTTCACTGACTCTCCACATTTCTTAGCATGATGTCCTTTTACAAGGAATAGCTCCTTTTAGCAACATGTCCAAAGGATGTGAGAAGAGCCTTCACCATCCTTGCCTGTAAGAGCACTCTGGTTGTACCTTATCTAAGGGTGTATCTATTTATTCTTTTGGCATCCATGCATGGGATAATCAGCACTCAACTCCAACATGACAGTTCAAAGGCATCAGTTATTCTGTCATTGTTATTCATTGTCCAGCTCTCAGATCCATAGCAAATGATTAAAAAGAGCATGACCTGAATCATCAGGTGCACCTGAGTCTTCAAGTTGAATTGTTCTTTGGTACTTTGAAGAGGTTCCTGACAGACTTTACTAATGCAGTACATTTTTAGATTTCTTTTTTGTTGTTGTTAAATTTTTTATTGATAATGAAATTTTACAGAAAACTTGATTTCCATTCATTCGTTGTTGCACATTTTCCTCCCTAACCCTCCCCCAGTTTGCTTTTCTCTTCAAAATGATTCTTTCATTGTTGTACAGTGCATCTTTTTTTGTTGTCGTTATTGTTGCTCATTTATTCTTTTTTAAAATTTTTTTAAATTTTCATTCATTTATTGTTGCACACTTTTCCTCCCTGCCCTCTCCCCAGTTAGCTTTTCTCTTTGAAAAGTAAAAAAAAAAAAAAAATCTTTCATTGTTATACAATCCCCCTTCCCAGTCCACACCACTATGCAGCTTTCATTCTGGATTCTTGTCATGACAGTAATACCTAATCATATATTCCTCCTAAACAGTTCTCTTCCTCATCTGTTTCAATACAGTATACATTATTCATTCCCTCTTAGTTTCTCCTCAACTCCGATGTCAGTCCCGCTTTACATTCTTGACTGCTGGTGCCAAGTGTGTTGATTGTGGATCCAAGTAAGATGAAGTCGTTGCAATTTCTATCTTTTCTCCATCTATCGTGATATTGCCTTTAACCCCAGTAGTAAGGAGTTTTGTCTTGATGTTGAGTTGTAATCCATATTGAAGACCGTAGTCTTTGATTTTCTGCCCCAGGTGTTTCAAGTCCTCTTTATTTTCAGGAAGCAAAGCTGTGTTATCTACAGAACGCATGTTGTTGATTCTTCTTTTGATTCTTAAACTACTGTTTTCTTCGTAGAGTCCATCTTCTTAAATTATATGCTCAGCATAAGAATTGAGTAGATATGGAGAAAGGAAACAGCCTTAATACACATTGTTCTTGATTTTAGGCCATGCAAGTGTTCACATGCTTGTTTGAGCAATAGCTTATTGTGATAGGTATAGGTTTCATATGAGCATGATTAGATGTTCAAGGATTCTCATTCTTAATGTTAACTATAGTTTGACTTGGTCCACACAACCAAACGCCTTCACGTAATCAAAAGAAAGACAGACATTCTTCTGGTATTTTCTGCTTTCTGCCACAATGCCATCTGACATTAGCAGTGTTATCCCTGGGGTTACAGCCTCATCTAAACCTAGCTTGAACTTCTGGCAATTTTGTGTGAATGTACTGTTCTGAATGTACTGTCCTAGCCATTTGGGGTCAATCCTTGAGCAATATTTTGCTTGCATGTGATATTAATGATGTTATTTGATAATTTCCACATTCTGTTGAATCTCCTTTCTTGATTAATGGGGCCGGAAAAGTGATCTCTTCTAAATTTCCTGGCATAGACTAGTGAGCACATCCAGGGCTGCATCTGTTAGTTGAAACATGTCAATTGATAACCCTTTGATTCCTAGGGCGCGCGCGCTCGCTCTCTCTCTCTCTCTCTCTCTCTCTCTCTCTCTCTCTTTTTCTTGCTAATGTCTTCAGTGTAGCTTGAACTTTTCCTTCATTATTGTTGACTCTTGGTTATATGATACTTTCGGTGCCAATCAAGTCTTCTTGTTATAATGATTCTATATATTCTGTCTTTGTTGGATACTTCCTAGTGTACTCCCCTTAATTTCTGCCTGTCTTTGAAATTCTCTGTACTCTTGACATTGTTGTTTAGTGTATTTTTGTGTTGTTTACAATCTTGTTGAATCGGACCATAGCCGGCTGTCCAGCAGGTTTTCAAATGCATTAAATTGCACAAGAGGCAGTTGCCCAGTTGTCTCCTATATAGTGCAGTTGGTGGATTCAAACTGCAGATGGCAGCACAGCTCTTTATCACCAGGCTACCAGAGCTCCCTGTATTTTTGTGTAGAGTTTAAAATAATTATGTCTATGCCTATTAAGATTCTGCCGAAGATTTTCCAAAACACCTGGAACAGCACATCATCCGAAAACTGCCTGAAGTGCAGGCTAGGTTTAGAAGAGGCCATGGTACTAGGGATGTTATAGCTAATGTTAGATGGATCTTGTCTGAAAGCAGAGAGTACCAGAGGAATGTCTGTCTTTCGTTGACTATGCAAAGGCATTTGACTGTGTGGATCACAACAAACTGTGGCTAACTATGAGAAGAATGGGAATCCCAGAACACTTCATTGTACTTATGCGAAGCCTATACTTGGACTAAGAGGCAGTCATCAGAACAGAGCAAGGAGACACTACATGGTTCAAAATTGGGAAAGGTGTTCACCAGGGATCTGTACTATCTCTATACCTTTTCCGTCCATATGCAAAACAGATCATCTTGGAGGCTGGACTTTATGTAGAAAAGTGGCATCAGGATTGGAGGTAGACTCATCAACAGTCTGTGTTATGCAAATGACACAACCCTGCTTGCTAAAACTGAGGAGGACCTGAAGCACTTGCTGCAGAAGGTCAAGGGCTGCAGCCTTCAGTATGGATTGAAGCTCAACATCAAGGAAAACAAAAGATTCTCACCACTTGGCCAGTTGGCAGCATCATGATGGATGGTGACGCCGAGATCGTTAACTGCTTTAGTTTGCTTGGTTCCACAATCAACACACTTTTGGCATCAGCAGCCAGGAAATGAAAAGACGAATTGCATTGGGAAAGTCTGCTGTCAGAGACCTCTCCAAAGTAGTGAAGAACAGTGATGTCAATCTGGAGACTAAAGTGCACCTGATCCAGGCCAGAGTCTTTGCAGTCACTTGCTATACATCAGAGAGCTGGGCAGTGACTTGAGATGATAGAGAATTGAAGCCTTTGAGCTGTCGTGCTGGAAAAGAGTATTGAATATACCATGGACTGCTAGGAGAACAACAAATATGTTTGTCCTAGAGAGGGTAAGACCAGGCTGCTCTTTGGAGGCAAGGATTCTGAAGCTTCATCTGACAGAATTTGGACATGTTGCCTGGCGGGACCAGTCCTTGGAGAGGGACATCATGCTTAGGAGAGGGACATCATGCTTAGGAGCGTAGAGAGACAGTGCAAGAGAGGAAGACTCTCGATTGGATGGAATGATTCAGTGACTGGGGTAATTGGGGTAGTTATGTTAGAGAAAATAAGAATGGTACAGGATAGAGCAGGATTTAGGGCTGTTGTACATAGGGTCACTATGAGTAGCAGGCCACTGGATGGCACATAACTAAAACAACAACATGATTAACCAACCTCCATCCTCACCCCTCTACTTTTACCCTCCCTCCCTTGGATCCTCATACTTGTTATACAATAATGGTCTTATGCAGTATTTGTCCTTATGGGACTGAGTTAGTACACTCAGCATTTAATGTTCTCCAGTCCCTCCCAAGGTTGTTGTTGTTGTTATGTGCCATCAAGTCGCTTGCAACTCATAGCGACCCTGTGTACAACAGCCCTAAACTCCGCTCTGTCCTGTGCCA